>NC_137814.1:58298426-58445926 GCF_963921795.1 Nannobrachium achirus | reverse complement strand
TGCTGCGACCTGACGGTCGCTTATCTCCCGATTAGGGAGTCTTACTGGTTTTATAAAAACATTACCCTTAGAAAGGCTAGTGTTAAACATTTGGAAAAACTAAAAAGGACTAATTATAGACAGGACATTGGACTCTTTCTTAGTTTCAAAGAATGGCGCGTGCATTCATTCTCTCGGGACTGTATACATGGAAGAAACCACAAACGGTGTTCTTTATGTGACAATCCCGATTGAAATCAAAACCCTTCCCTAATCCTAACCTGTAAACTAACCCCAAAAGTTGTGGGGTCCGGGCTGTGGACCCGACATGTCACCCACTGACCCCGCATGTCACCACCACAACTCCCACATGTTATACCTTGGGAGGCCACACACACACACACACACGCACACGCGCGCACACACACACACACACACACACACACACACACACACACACACACACACACACACACACACACACACACACACACACACACACACACACACACACACACACACACAGAAACAATGTAATGTGCAGTAGGTGCAACAAAGCCGTGCCAGGAATTGATGGTGCAGTGCAGTTATCTTAGGACAACCACTGGAACTGGTTTATCTTGATTGGTGCTAAAGTGTTTGTTTACCACAGATAATTATGTTGGTTCTTATGATTATCTTTTGTTGAGTTTGTATTACACAATAGGTCTACTTACTCTGACCTTTTTGAAGACTGCACCTCACAATTGTATGAAAAAAATAAATATAAATAGAACTGACACTAAAACTAATTAACTAAACTAAAACTAAGTATTGTCATAAAAAAATCAAGAAGCAAAGCAAACTCACTCTTAAAACAAATTAAAACTAACTGAATTATAAAAACAATTGTCAAAACTAACTAAAACTAAACTAATGAAAAATCAAAAACTATTATAACCTCTGTACGTGCGTTTGTATCACTGTCACAGTGTTTTATTTGTGGTAAGCACTTTTGCTATCTCGGGAACCTGCTGTGATTTGAGATGATTGCAAATCATGGGCTTGTAGATCTGCATGCAACTGAGTGCGAAATCAGGCATAACTCCAAGCCCACCCCCTAAACCTAACCTATGAGGCTGGCTTTACACTGCCACTGACATCTAGCCTGAATCAGATCTGAGTCACTTCAAAAGTGGAATCCGATTTTTTTAAAATAGTCTAAATCCAAACATGTCACATTCAGGTCACATGAGATCCGATTTTGAAAAACCACCTCCAGAGGTAGTTTCAAATCCGATCCATATCGGATCTGAGGACATCTGACATAGTCTGAAAGCAGCAACCACATCAATCCCATAGACTTATATGCAGGTCACATTCAAGTCACATCAAACTGGCCCAAGCGTCACTTGCAGCGAGAGCAGCGCGACCCAAGCGCGGCTGTAAATTACATCATTACAGAGCGCGAGTATTTACTATTTGATTACAGCGTACTGAGCACATTAGAAAAACAAAAGAGAAGAGAGAAAACACGTGAGCTAAACAGTGAAAACGAGAGAGAAGAGCGAAACACAAGAGTAAAGAAAAGAAGAGAGAAAAACAATATTAACGTGTGTTTACTATGGACTATTATGTCGCATTTCCTGAACGTAATCAGAACGTAATCAACCAGCGTCGACGTAGTGACGTAACGTCATGACGCCTACGTCGTTACCACGGTAACCAAAGCACACATGTCCCGCAGGGCAGCTTTGAGCTGACGCTGTCTGAACGCACAGATCAGATCTGTGTCACTTGCAAATGCAGTGTGAAAACTCGGGCCAAAAGATCAGATCTGACAACAAATCGGATTTGGGCTAGATTTGACTGCAGTGTAAAGCCGGCCTAAGTGCCTATTCCTAACCGGCCTAATCCCTAAATCTAACCTACTACTGTATACATGCCTTTTCCTAACCCTAATCCGTGTGACGTCATAGAGTGGCCTCCAGGTGCTATATTAATGGGCACTGCTCAGAGCGTTTCCTCATTAACTACAGTTCAGTGAGTCAGAAGTAATACTTTGATCAATACTTTAACTTTCAATTTCAATAAGAGGGTAATGGCAGAAGCAGCACCGATGGCAGTCGCTGCCTCCCCAATCGCTGCCTCCCCAATCGCCGCCTCCCCGCTTGTCGGCGTCGCCTCCCCCCTCGCTGCTTCCCCGGAGAAAGCGGAGGCGAGGAGGGGCCGGAGGAGGAGGAGAATCAGCGCGAGTCCCAGGAGGGCGGTCAGACGCAGGAGGAGGAGGACCCCCGCCAAGAGGAGACGCGCCGCGTCCGCGAGGAGACGCTCCGCGTCCCCGAGGCCCAGGAGGAGGAGGAGGATGAAGAGACGCGCGGCGGCCAGGAGGCCCGCCACCAGGAGGCGCCGGAGGTCCGCCAAGCGCCGCGGCAGGAAGCCCGGCAGGAAGCCCGCGAGAAGGAAGGCGCCGAAGAGGCAAGTGGGACGTAGGCGGAGGAAGGATAGCGGCATGATGAGGCAGATGCCGGACGGATCCACCAATCTCGACCAGTCCAATGAATCCGGCCAGAACTTCGTGTCGAGGCTCACCGGCGATTTGTCGTCAGTAAACCCCCTCAATTACCTGACGAATAATTAACGAATAAGCAGGTCATCTTTATGCTTTCAACTCTTACTTTGAGTTGCAACTTTGACCGCAAAAGTCTAAGTTTTGACTTGATAATTGTCTCCGCCAGGCCGAAGTGAGGCCGAGACTGTTTTGGCTCCTATCCGCATGTCCGTCCGTCTGTGGACAGCTAATCTCCGGAACCGCAGGCCCGATCGACGTGAAACTGTGCACGCACTCCCTGAATGCCAGAGCCTCTGCCCTGTTTTTCACATCGGCCTGTTACTGTCACAAGGATGTCCACGCCCAGATCTGTCTCAAACAAAGGGTCAGATTCGTTCTCTTGCTATACCGCTAAAACGTGGAACGTGTGAACGTCCTACCGAAGGCCTTAAAGGAGTGTAAATCCCTAACTTCCTTTAAAACCACTCTGAAAAGCCACTTACAGGCTGCTACTCGTAACCGGTAACAGAAAACTTAGCATAGCCTTATCTCCCTGATCTTTCTATTGTAGATACCATTTATTTTTGCACCGTGTTTTACGACAGTTTTTTCTTATTTTTTCTGCATAGTACTGTTTTTTTATTTGTCTGTCATGTTATTTGAGTTAAAAAAGGACCCCGATTTGAGGTGTCGATCCTGTGTCGATCCTTTTAGTTGACCTTCTACCAGTGAACTGTACTGTCAGGAAACTGTACCTCTTCCTATGCAAACTTCTAATAAAGTAATCAATCACTCAATCAATCAATCAAACAGCACCACCAGGAGGCAAAGTTTTGCAAAACCTTTTTATTTTATTTTATTTTATTTTTATGTTATGTAACTACAGACTTTGTCGAAACATCGCGCAAAACAGTAAACATCATCTCTATAACATGTGATCAAGATGGATCTAGATTATTCATATTCCATTCTGATTGGCTAAGACTAAAGTTTGCAGGAGTGTCTCGTTTTGAACAAAATGCATCATGAAAGCAGCGTCCGATTGCCGTGAAACTTAGCACGCACATTGTCTCTAGGCCAGGGGTCTTCAACAGGGGGTCCGGGACCCCCAAGGGGTCCTCAGAGTTACTACAGGGGGTCCTCCAAATCTTTGTTTGATAGAAACTTTTTTTCTCTTTTTTTATATTAAACACTAGCATCCATTCTTAGAATATTCTTAGAATTCTTAGCCAAAAATAGCAGATCTACAAGCTCACAACGTTGTGAGCCTGTAGATCGGCTATTTTTGGCAAAGAGCTTTGGTGTAGAGGGGAAAAGAGCAAACTAAGTACAAAGTAACAGGTCAAGTTCATTAAGTATTGACGGTTCAAGTGGTTCAATATCTGAAAACACAAATTAACATGAATCCAAAATACACCGATGATTGTGCAGTCAAACCATGAAACTATATGGAATCAATGAAAATGTGGGGGTCCCTGCTTCATCTCTCTCTCAACTAAGGGGTCCTTGGCCTGAAAACGTTGAAGACCCCTGCTCTAGGCCCTAGAAGACTTGCCAGCCGTTTCACATTGGCCTATGACGGCACCAGGAGGCCGATTTAGGCAAAACTTTATTTTTTGTTATTGCCCCTACATATTTTGTCCAAACTTCACGCAAATGTATCCACCAGATAAATACAGATAATCTCTATAGTCATGTCATCAAGTCAGACTTCTAGCTGATCTGGTGGACACCTGTGCTCCATGGAGCGTTTTTCGAGTCGTTTTTGTTTCACCTTCTCTTTCCCAAGTGCTGTGATCTCGTTCTAAGGCCCTATGTCCGCCCTAAGCCCTCAAGCCCTGAACCCTCACCGACTTAGGTGACATCATCTGGTAAGTGCTTGAGGGTGAAGGCTGCAAGGGCTCCGAAATGGTAGAAAAGGAATGGAGCACTTCATGACACTTTAAAACTATTAACTGTCCTTTTTTACAGCCATTGCTTTAAAGGCTGTGATTACTGATTATTATTATAATATTATGTTAATCAATTAGTTTTAATTACTGTTTAGATTGGGGTTATAATGTTATTAATTTTAAATTGTATCTACTTTGCACATTTCTTATTATGTGTCCCCTTATTTAATTTTATTTTTTAATAGTTTTATTTTACTAAATATATATCTTCCATTCCGTCTCCCTTTGAGAACAGTGAGAAAGCTCTACTGTTTGTTAACGTTCTAACTGCAATTCATGGCTAATTTGCATACATTTTTACCAATTCCCCTGGTAACGCTATGAATTGTGGGTAATTCCTTTGCCAAAGGCTGCATTGGTGCAGACTTACAGAAAGGGTGCAAAAAGGGACGTTCCCGAACCCTCACTGACTTACCGATTTCAATTGGAACAGCCCTCAAGACCTCACAGTGAACGCGCGCCTAAGGCAGTAAGAGTCAGTAAGGGAGCGAATTGGAATTGTGCCTAAGAATCTCCCAACAAGGAAGTAGAGGGTATTATGAATATACTTGGAGGAAGATTGTTTTTTTGTTCAAAAGAAGTCTACAGGAAGTGTTTAAATTATGTTTTTATGTGGCCACACCCACCTGCTCATTATGTATGCCTGGTTGTCAGGTGGGTGGTGACTCAGCTGCAGTTGAATGGTAAAAATGGGAGGGGATGATATTATGATTTCATTTTGGGCCTTTTGACTCAGAGGCTTTCAGCTTTCAGGAAGTAACCAAAAGTACACAGGGAAGACATATTTGCATATCACACCTGGGGGTCTGTTAGAGTAACTCCATAGACACATATAAAACAGAAAAAGTACAAAACTATGGCATCACCTCTATAAGTGGTCGGTCGCGAGCATTTTTTATTTTAATGATTAATCAATCCATTATGTTCTGGCTTGGATCAATGGAACTAAAATAGTATTGTTTAATTCATTTTTTTTAACGTTTTTTCTTTATATTAATTGTGGGCTCGCTGAAAGCGAGAACACTATGTTATCTTCCTTATTTATAGAGTGAGTTCCGTCGCAGACAGTACAAAGGCGGCCCTTAGCCAATGAGGTGCAATCGAGTTGCGGAAAAACATCTGGGAGTGGTGGTAGCTGGAGTATTGGTTGAGCTTCACATGACAGTGTGGCACGTTGGAGAATATAGTCACGAGCGAGCCCACACTGTTTCGTAGGAACAGTATCTCTAGTATTAGCATTGTAATCTTTTTTGGGGGGGCCCACTTGCGATATTCTCACTGCCCACAGATTGAAAATCACTGGTCTATAGTGGTTCTCAAAGTGAGGTCCGGGGACCCCCAGGGGTCCTTGAGCAGGTTCTAAGTGGCCCCCAGCTAAATTATATATACACAGCAGCCATTGGAAAGGCCTCTTCCTTACTTCCTTCACAGGTCTTAGCAATTATACTAACTGACTGCACTCTGTCGAGATGCCGACCTGTGTCTTGTGCACTCGTGGCCATGTATGGCCTACTTGTGTGCCAGCAGAGCGTGTGTAGCAATGTGAACTGTGCCTGCATGTGTTGTTGGTATTGCAAGTGGAATCACATTATTGCGACCGTAAGGTCGCAGTTACTATCAAAACCTCCACCGGCTGTCAGCCTGTCTCGCAGTCAGTCAGTCAGTCTGTCTGTGACACGTCACACTTTTGCCCTTCACATATCTCTGCCACGGTTGACCCCATCCATGCCAACATTTGCACACACAAATCAAACCACAACCTCCAGGGACCCCCAGGGACCCCCTGGCACCGCCGCCAAAAAGTGCAAAAGCACACAAGCTGCCAATATACCACCATATCTAATCTTGATGACTTGAACCTAAGGCAAACTAAAACATTTCTAAAGGTAATAAAAGCAATGTCTTTGAATAAACTATAAGATCATTATGTTTTCCAAATAAAAATGTCTAGGCTTATGCATGCCCAGTAATTATGAAGTGTTATGACCCAATACATTATGGTAAAACACTTTACGTTATGATTGTTGTTTGTTGTTGCATTATGAAATAAATAGGAGTAAATAGGAGTCTGTATGCATATAAGTATACATTGTTGTCCAGTCTCAGACCCCCATCTGAAAATATGTGGTGCCAGGGACCTCCACACAGATTCATGTTGTTAAAATGTTTCAAAAATATTTTTTTTTTGTCCTCAATATTTTTTAAATGGCAAATATACAAGCTCACAATGTGTCGCAATGTGACACATTGTGAGCTTGCTGATCTGCTATTTTCAATTGTAAATGTAAAGCAGTATAGCCTAGTTGCTTCCGTTGGGCTTATTTCTTTGGCAAAATCTGGCAACAGACAATTCCGTGTCACTTCCTTTCTTGGGAGGAAGTGAAAAGATGTTTTTGAAGCAGCACACAGAGAAAAACTCTCTAGCGCCCTCTGTAAAAGAAAATGGCAGCCTCCATAGAGAGGGCCAGGAATATGGTGAATACTGAAATGCATATGTAGCATAGTGACTCACTGCCTCAGCCTGAGGCAAATGATCTTATAGTTACAAGAACTATAATGATCTTATAGTTTATTCAAAGACATTGCTTTTATTACCTTTAGAAATGTTTTAGTTGTTGGTATTGCAATCTAGTATCTCCCTCCATCCAGGGGATACTTTCACACGGAAGACCCGGTTTTGAATCTGGGGCGTTACACATAGGAAATGTTACTTTGTGAAATGGTATCCTTAATTGGGAAATACATTGCAATAAATTATTCAAACCTGAAAATCTAGGCAGCTTAATGCCATTGTGTATTAGATAAATTACATGACATAGGCTCTTAAAATATCTACATATATGGGTGACCAGTAGTTCAGACATCAGGGAGAGGGGAGAGAATCGAGACAATCTCCAGGGAAGGCTCTTTCCCGTTTTTGAACGCCAGCAGTCGATTACTTTAAGAGGTGATAAGTAAGGGATATAATGACTGGCACCGCGGTGTTTCTGGCTCCCTTCAGCCACCCTTCAACTTCAGTTATATCAGGCTGTCGGTCTGTTGTGTATGGAGAAACACCAAGGAGCCAGTCGTTATCCTGCGTATTACCCGGCTACTAAATAAAATTAAGAATTTGACTCAAAACTGAAAACAAAACAAAGTATTTCCTTGTTTACAGACAGCTGGAAATATTCCACAAGTGTTGCGCTGGGCGTCCCCCCCAGTGCAACACGGTCACCTTGGAAAACAAGGAAGTGCTGATCAAATAGAATCCATTTTCTGATACTGCGTTGTCTATTTCTTATTTTTTTAAACATTCTTGAGAGCAACGTTTAGTTCTAAATGTCGCTGTGTGTTTGTTTAGATGGCCGACATGTTGATTACAGCACAAGATTCACGCAGTGCAGCCTGACTGCAGCAGGTGTTCTGAGCCGTTGATTAGGCATCGGTCTGTTATAGAGTGGAGCGGTCTGTTATCAAGGAATATCAGACGTCTGATTTCAACGATTGACCAATCAGAATCAAGCATTCAAACAAGCCGGGTAATAAACACTAATAAAGCTACAAGTCAGCAGTCTAATCCAGGGATGTTATTAGGAATACAAATAACATACAACAATTCAGAACTAGAATTTGCCCGCCCAGATTGTATCGATTTGTAAAACTTTGTGTCTTGCTATAGTTTTGGTGTGTGACAGCAGTGTGCGACTGACAGGCCACCCCCTTACCATAACCTCTAAAGTTTAGTCAGCCATGGCTGCGGTGCAACTCTAGTCTGTTCTTCCGCTGGCCGAGGAGTTACAAAGATGTTCGCCAAAAGTGGATAAAAAATATATCAACCTAAAGGACTTTGTTCCCACAAAGAAGAGCACAGTAGGTTTTGGAAACTTTCAGTTAGATACTCACTTCTGATGTTAGCATGCAGCCTCGGGAAGCCATGCGTGTTTTGTATTGGTTTCCCTGATTGTACGTTGGGTTGAAACCGCAGTCATGACGGCACTCTCCACAGGGCGGCACTCCGGAAATCAGTCTACAGACCATATTCACCTGGCGGCCATTTCTGAAATTTGCATTGAAACCGGAGGTTAACTGTGGTGGCAACTGGGGTGGCATTTCATTAACTTAATGGCAAGATGGCCGCTGTGTGAATATGGTCGGTGGACCAGCTTTGCAAACTGGTAGAATCAAATTAAGGTGACGTCATAGAATGGCCTCCAAGTGTAAGTATATAAATCGACGTGGCGCCGACTCTGCTCATTCATACAGTTGTGCCTCAGAGGAAATTAGTTGCTTTAACCAGTTAGCTACAGATTACTTCAAGAGTTCAATTCGTTCATCGCTCATCCACATCATAAGTGAACAATGGCAGACGTGGCCATACTTTCCGCTGGATTCACCCCGGTGAAGGCGGAGGCGAGGAGGCGGAGGAGGAGGAGAGCCGCACTGGCGGCGGCTCCGGTCAGACGCCGGAGGAGGAGGACCAGGCGGCGCGCTGCGTCCGCGAGGCCCAGGAGGAGGAGGAGACGCGCGGCTGCAACGACCACCAGGAGGAGACGCAGAAGGTCCGTCAGGCGTCGCAGGAGACCCGCGGCAATGGCGCCAGTGAGGAGAAGGAGAAGGAGGCGCGCCGTGTCGGCAGAGTAAGCATCCAATATCGGAGGCTGAAACTATGGATTCTTTTCTTTCTTCTGCGTTTCTCAAACTTTTACATTTCAAGGTCTCCCCTTAACTCTGACAGTGTACAAATGGAACCGAATGGATTCGGTTCCAGTTGTACACTGTCAGAGTTACAGACTTGTATGGGTCCGTTCAGACCCCCTTAAGGAACCCACCGAGTCCCTGGAATCCACATTGAGAAACACTGGATTACTTTGTATTTTTAACTAATTTGAATTGTTTTGAAACATCAGCGAACCGATTAACCGTTTATCTATTTTTTATTCTGTAATGCTTTTTTGCACGACGGCAGCGTGCAACAACAAATAGTAACAATGGCAGATCTAGAAGCTCACGACTTGTGAGCTTGTTGTGAGCTTGTAGATCAGCTGTTTTAGCTAGTTTCATTTTTTTATTTAAACCTTTTTTTTTGCACACTTTTCACTTGTAATTGCGACGTGTTGTGAGGTTGTAGATTGGATATTTGCACCCTTTTTGAATGAAATGAAAACACTTTTTTTTTTTTTTTTTTACTTTTCACCTAGAATGATATGCCCAAAATAGGCACTGGTTGTTAATTGATTATTTTATCACAGTTATCAATCATCTTTTTTTACACTGATTAGTTCGATTAACTGTTTCAATCCTCATCCATACGCCTACGACACTGAGAAGAACACCGCCACTCTTCTGGGGCCTTAGGGGGAGAAAATGCTCATTTTGTGCAGTGTAAAAGCGCCCGATTTTGCACAGATGTAGCACAGGGCATGCTCTGATGATTTAGCTAGGGCGCCCGAGCCGGCGACCTTCGGGGTCGCCACAGCGGCCAAATCAAGTCGGGCTCCCATCGACACTATACTACAGGAAGAAAATACCCAGAAAAGAATTAGCTTTAAGTAGGATGTGAAGGGTCTAACTAGGGGTTTGTCATGATTCGGAATCCATTACAAGCATTTGTTTTGCACAACAAACTTCCCTTGGGCTAAAAATGGCCCCACAAAATGATGGTTTGTGATGGGTCATCACTTTTCACAGTTTTGTGGGGCCGCTTTTAGCACAAGGAATGTTTTTGTGCAGCAAAACAAATGCTTGCAATGGATACAGAATCATGACAAACCCCTAGTTAGACCCCTCACATCCTACTTGAAGCAGATTCTTTTCTGGGTATTTTCTTCCCGTAGTATAGTGTCGATGGGAGCCCGACTTGATTTGGCCGCTGTGGCGACCCCGAAGGTCGCCGGCTCGAGCGCCCTAGCAAAATCATTAGAGCATGCCCTGGGCTACATCTGTACAAAGTGTGGCGCTTTTAGACTGATTAGCACAAAATGACCATTTTCTCCCCCTAAGGCCCCGGACTACACGTTTAGATCGCTGAAACGACCCCTGAACCTGAATGACAACATCACTTTTTTTTCATGTCAATGTCCATTATTTATTCGCCATTTGAGCCACAAACCACCATTTGATGAGATTTAGCCTCTCAGACCCAAAACCTTGAATATTTGTGTTTTCGTTGGATAAAACGTCCACAATTCAATGCTGTATTGATGTCCGTACCATAGGAGAGATAACAGGCAAAATGTTCATCAAAATAACAATTCTACATTCTCCCTTTCTGTAGACTCTTGAGAGCCTAAAATGAAACCAAATGGACCCATAAGGGTTTAATTATAAGGGTTTCATTTTACGCTGTCAAGAGTTAAAGATCTACAAGGGTCCATTTGGTTACCAACTCTCCATCATTTAGCTGGGACCACCTGGGACCCCCTCAAGGGCCGACCACTGGTTGAAAACCGCTGGGTTACATTATTGACCCAGGCCAACCGAGATTCATACACTGTAGCCCACTAAAATCAACTCAAAGGCACCACTCTGTTTCTCTGGCTAGATTGTTGATTTGATTTAGTTTTGGTCATAAGTCTTTTGAATAAAATTCCCATTTAGTTTGAGTCATATCTGAAAAGTTTTAGTTTAAAGTCCAGATTTAGTCGACAAAATATCTAAATGTCCAGTTTTCACAGTAACGGCTGAATTAACACTTGGTTGCATGCTGAAAATAGCCGATCTACAAGCTCGTAGATCTGCTATTTTCAATGTGCAACCAAACATAACACGACTCGTCTTTTAGTTCTACTGGAGCTCTTCTTCACTAGTCATCCCTCCCTGACATAGTTTTTATTTGTTGACCAAAGTGACAACATATTTCTCTGTAGTTTTAGTGATCATAGCTTATTTTTGAGCGGTGCTCCTGGTAGGATCAAAGCTACACCATGTTGCTTTGTCCGTGTCTACTGTATGGGAAAACAAAAGAATTATGAATTATTATGACAAAAAAAGAATTATGAGCTTTGATCTCCACAGTGTTGTAAAGTAACTACCGTAAGTACATTTACTTAAAGGCCCGCTGACACCCCCCGAAATTATAGGCCTGATAGTATATACAGTAGTAACGTGGTCTCTCTGAAAATAGCCTGAAACTCATGTCACAGTGTAATCTCCCCCTCGCCCCCCAACAACAGCTGACCAGTACAGTACGTTTTTTATACATTAATTTGATTGGCTGATAATTGCGCATTCTCACAATGACATCATAAATATATTACCTAATATTTTAAGATTACTTAATTTTGAGGTATTTGTACTTTATTTGAGCATTTCCAATGGTTACTTTTACTTTTACTCCACTAAATCTCGGATCCAAATATTGTACTTTTACTCCACTACATTTATTTGAAAACTTTAGTTACCAGTTACTTTGCCGATATAAATGATTATATTATTAAACATAAATTAACCAACTCTGTGTGATTTTTATTTATTTCGTTTTTATTCAGTTTTCGTCAGTGAAAAAAGGTAGTCGACGAACATTCTTTGTCACAGTTTTAGTCACAGTTTTAGTCAACGAAATCACTAGCTGTCGCACTTGTTGTTAGTGAGGTCATCCTGTGTTTTTCCAAGAGTTTTCCCATGGATGACGTAAACACAGACAGACATATAGACAGATACGTACATACAAAATCACCGAAAGCAGTACTTGAGCACTCTACTGTTATAAAAACATTCCCTATATAATCCCATTCGAATTTCAATGTTTAGCATTTTCAATATCGGATATCTAACTATTAATTTACCGAATGTCAGTCTGTGCGGGGCGTCCGGCGTCTGTCTGCATGCTGACATCAATGATACTACACAGTGTCGCCACATGGTAACATCCGCACGCTGAAACAATGCCCAAATTTGGAGATGAGCATGCTGCTGACATCACTGACACTAAACAGTGTCGCCACCATGGTTACAGCCACATGCTGAAACGATGCCAACATCACAGGTATTGCACAACTGGTCGTCAATGGTGACTGTTCTGCCCAACAGGCACCGGTCTGGGTTCTCCAACATTACTTCTGAGACTCCTACATTCAATCCCTCGTAGGACTATACTGTGCCCACAACTAGTATTAATAATTTATAGTTAGGCCTATACAATAATAAACACACACGTGCACTGTGTGGATTTGCTGAAAACACAAAGTACAAAGTACATTATGTACAGTAGAAAATGTACACATCCCTCCTCAGACAGACTTTTGATTCAGCTCAAAAAGGTATCCATTGAAGGTCCATTGAACTCAATGGACTTTTGGGGTTACAGAAAAAGTACACTGAATTAACTGCTAAAATGTGCTGCAAAAATGTGACCATTAATATACAGTAGGTCTAAAAATAAACTAGACTGCACTCTGTTGAGGTGCCAACTTCAACAGTGGCTCAGGGGTAGAGTGGCCGGTAGAGCGTCCGGATGGGAAACACAGGGTTCCCAGTTCGATCCCGGGCTCCCCCAGAGTTAGTGTCGAAGTGTCCTTGAGCAAGACTCTGACCAACCTGCACAATGCTTCCGATGTGCAGGTTGGTGCATTGCATAGTTTCCTCTGCCAACGGTGTATGAATGTGTGTGTGTGAATGGGTGAATGTAATTTCAGGAGACGATCACTTGGGTTTAAGTATACTTTATTAACAAGAATGAAGGCAAGAGCAAGCATCACACAGCATGGCATATGGAGCACCCTACTATAAAGACAGCATAATATCTAAGGCCTATATAAGCGCACTATATTAGCAGCCTACCTTAAGCTCTACTATAAGACAGCATAGAATCTATGTCCTAAATGAAGCCTAGATTTGGCATGGGTTCTGCCTCGGGCCATAACTCGCTGACCCACGATCCCCATGTTGTCATGGGTATCGAGGCAATAATCTTATTACAGCGAGCCCTGGCCCGAGACTATGCAACAAGACTGAACCCACCGGCTAGCTTCCCTAAGTACCCTGGGTAAGGGGGGGGGCAGGACCCTGTGTCCCGTCCCCCTCCGCGCGCGCGCCCCCTTGTGACCGTCTACCCGAAGTAGCTTTGATCCTTCGAATCGACGCATCATGCACAATCTATGTAAAACGATTTGGATAAAAGGGCTATATAAATGCACCATTTACCATTTATATAACAATAACATTTCATCAACAAGTACAAAACACTATTATGTACAAAGGAGAAAGGGGGGGGGGGGGATTTGTTTCTATAGATGGGTGGTACCAGATCGTTGTCACTGGCTCTAGTGTTGTGGCTGTGGGTGTCACACACTTTGGAGAAAGAAGTACAGTAGTTAATCGGATATGAGGGTATTGAGGGCATTGAGGGAAATGTCCCTTTGACTATCTTAAAAAACAATTGGGTAGAAGACAGGGTTAACCAATTTGTTTTGACTATCTTAAAAAACAATTGGGTAGAAGACAGGGTTAACCAATTTGTATTTGCTTAACCCTGTCTTCTACTGGTAACTAGTAAACACGCCAACAAACCTTCTCGTCCTGATTTCTTTCGGCCAACATGACGCTAACCGCTCGGTGGGACGGTTCTGGTAGTATTTGGATGATAGCTTTTTTTAATCACTTTTGATTACATTTTTTCACCTGTCAGTTAGTTGTCAAGAATACATGCCAAACAAGTAACCTTTTCTTTGATTGAGATTATCATTGTCAGCTCTGACCTTGAAATACTTCCCATTTACATTACCAAGGGAATGTTTGGACCCAAAAATAATGGATTCTGTTAATGACAGTTTGTTATTGAAAAGCCAAGTAAGTTCAGAGAGCTTCCTCGACTTGCATTTTGTCCTCACCCCGAGACCAGGAGTGCTGAGTCATCAGCGAACACGAACAAACTGTTACAAGCAGTCCTTAATTAATTTACTAATGGCCTGAGTGTGCTTCCTTGGGAAACCCACAGTTCACTGGTAGGGACGAGGACATGGTTCCATTGATAACACTTGTTGTCTTCCCTCTGGAGGAATATGTCAGTCCGACGTTTCATTACTCTGACTACGCGGCTACGCGTGAAGTTAGGGTCAGGGTTAGTAATGGATTAGGGTTATGGTTAGGGTAGGGTTAGTAATGGGGAGAGTCGGCCGAACGCATCATTGGAGTGATGCGTATCAGAACAGCACTACACACCCTCTTCCCTCAAGGTAGGATTTCATACAGTTTGCAGTTTATCAAACAGTTATCAAAACCAATCGTGTGCAGCTTATTAAGTAGATTAGTTACACCGTCAAACGCCTTTTAGAGATCCAGCATGACCATGCCGCAGAATTTGCCCAAGCAATTGCATTTGATGTAGAGATGGTCAAATACAGTAGGCATGTGGTGTGTCAGTGGAGTGGGGTGTTCTGAAGCCGGATTGGAATTCAAACAGCAGTTTTTGTTCATTGAGGTAGCTGTTGATTATGGAAAATGAATTGCTCTGTTACAGTGGTAACCAACCGGTCAATTATGATCTATACATGTCGAACACATGTCGTGTCACAGTGGATCACAGAGAGGCGACAGGATAGAGGTGATGGGATAGAGGCAACGGACGTGGCTACTACACAGAACGAGCAGTGCACGCTCAAGCTCATACTCTGTCTGTGTTGTTAACTTGTTTGTGTGGAAAGCATGGTGACACAAGGTTATTAGTACCGGTACCTTAATGGATTCGTGAAATTTGTTCCCTCAGCCCTATGTTCCCTCAATCCCTGAAAGATTTTCACCATCTTGATTTCTTGTGGGACGTGACACTAATGGATACTTTGCTATGTGGGCTACGATGGGAGCAATAGATACGGCTGCATCTCTGAGGAATATGGTGGGGATGTTGTCATGACCCTTGGTTGGCTGAAGTAAGCCTTGTTGTACAAGTAAACCCCCTGGATATGACACTATATAGTCGGGGAATAGGGTTGAACCTGTGATGTTCTGCCGCACTTTTTATTTCTGTTTTATCTATTAGTTTGGTCATTAAGGTCCACAGAATCAGAGGCGTGCTCTGCCGGAAACATCGCGAAAAAAAGTTATGGCCATTTTTATATTCATTGCCCCATGACTCCACTACACTAGAAATATAAAAAAAGAAGAAAAAGAATCTGCTTTAAGTAGCATGCGAGGGGTCAAACTAGGGGTTCTTCATCATTCTGAATCCATTGCAAGCATTTGTTTTGCATGAAAAACATTCCTTGGGCAAAATATTGGCCCCCCAACAACTGTGAAGTGATGAGTCATCACTTTTTTTCCACTTTTCACAGTTTTGGGTGGCGAACATTTTGCCCAAGGAATGTTTTTCATGCAAAATAAATGCTTGCAATGGGTTCAGAATGATGAAGAACCCCTAGTTTGACCCCTCACATGCTACTTAAAGCAGATTTATTTTCTTTTTTTAATATTTCTAGAGGAGTCAATGTGACAGTGAATATACAAATGGCCATAACTCTTTTTCGCAGTGTTTCCGGCAGAACAGGCCTCTGATTCTGTGGACCTTAATGACCAAACTAATAGATAAAACAGAAATAAAAAGTGCGGCAGAACATCACAGGTCCTCTCCCATTTTGGTGACTGGATCCCCGGCTACTAGTATGATACAGGGACTTACCCCCAATCCAATCCTTGATGCTGAGTCCCAAGCAGGGAGGCACTTCGTCCCATTTTTCAGTCTTTGGTATGACCGGGCCGGGAATCGAACCGCGACCTCACAGGCTCATGGCGGACACTCTATCCACAAGTCCACTGAGCTGGCTGAAGGGCAATGATTATCTTTTTGTACATCTTCAGTTTTGACAGGTTTCAATGAGAATGCAAATCCCTAGATCTTCATTGTGAGCTTGGATATGATCTGAGACCTGAATCTGGGGGAATTTTGGTAACCAACAGGGTGGCAATTGTAGTGAAAAAAACGTTGTCACAATCGGTTTGTCAGTAATGGGCGAGACACATGAATGAATGCAGATGTGTGTAGTTCTAAATGTCTATTCCTATAGGGCGCGTAGCAATATTCCGAGGTCCCGTTGTTTCGAGGTCCCAGTAGTCCGAAGCTACTAACTGCCGATGCTGGTGAATGCAAACCTGCGCTGAATGCTGTTTATTCCTAATCTTAACCTCCAAACCTAACCTTCTAAATGTCCCAACCCTTAAAACTAACACATGTCTAATCGTAACCCTAACCTGCTTAATCCATGTCTAACCCCAACTTGAATCTTTTAATCGTAAGCCCCAACTCAAACATAAAATGTATGACGTCATAGAGCGGCCTCCAGGTGCTATATTAATGGGCACTGCAACAAGTCTGCCGATCATTACAGTTCTGCTTACGAAGTAACTAGTTGTTCAACTTGTTAACAGCGACAGTAATTAATTCATTTTCGATCGAGCTTTCAAGCGTCACAGAATAATGGACGTCGTCCCAGTTTACTCCGCTGCCCCGGCGAAGGCGGAGGCGAGGAGGAGGAGAAGGAGGAGAGTCGCGCTGGCGGCGGCTCCGGTCAGGCGCAGGAGGAGGAGGACTAGGCGGCGCGCTGCGTCCGCGAGGCCCAGGAGGAGGAGGAGACGTGCGGCTGCAGCCGCAACGACCACCAGGAGGAGACGCAGAAGGTCCGTCAGGCGTCGCAGGAGACCCGCGGCAATGGCACCAGTGAGGAGAAGGAGAAGGAGGCGTGCCGTGTCGGCCGAGTAAGCGTCCGTGATATCCACTGCACCGGTGTTTCTCAAACGTTCACATGTCAAGGTCTCGATCCTTAACTCTGACAGTATACAAATGGAACCAAATGGACCCGTCATGGTCCATTTGGTTCCATTTGCACACTGTCAGAGTTACAGACTTGCATGGGTCAATTTAGACCCCCATAAAGGAACCCACAAAGTCCCTGGAATCCACTTTGAGAACCACTGCACTACTCCCCTGTAGTCTTGGAGAACCGGACTTGAGTTACAAATGTACTTTGGCCCCTTTTCTCCATCTACATTGAAAACGATCTACAAGCATGAGCTTGTAGATTGAATCTTTTTGGCTTATGTTCCCCCCAGAATCATAACGCTGGGTTCAGAGTGGTTAGGACTGCAACTATGGATTATTTTCTTTCTTCGATAATCCCATCGATTACTTAATTTTTATCTATTTTTTTGTATGTGACTGGATCTAATAAACAGATAGTCCTTAAGCATTTTTATTTCTCCATTTCACATGAAAGCAGAGAATCATAGAAAACTTTTAATTAGATTGACCTGTCGAAGTTGGAATTAGAATCAACGAAGCGATTAACCAAGCATTGTTTTTATACTTTGCACAGCGGCAGCATGCAAAAAATAGTGAAAATAGGCAATCTAGAAGCTCACGTTTGAGCCTTTAGATCGTCTATTTCCTATTTTTTTTACACTTTACACTTGTAATTGTTTGTTTTGTTTTTTGTAAACACTTTTCACTTCGACATGTTGTGAGGTTGTATTTTTTTTCCATTCTTTGTACCTTTTTTTGAAACTTTTCACTTAGGATAGGTCAATTGCCCTTTTTTTTAAACAATCATTCGATTGGTTCAATCAACTGTTGCAGCCCTGATCCATACAGTATAGCCTACGACGCCGATAAGACCATGGACATACTGTAGAAAGGTAGACGCCTCCTACGGCTCTGGGGCGACTGTATCGCGTGCGGGAGGGCAAGCTAGCTCCCACGTTTGTCACAGAAAACCGAAGTTCGGTAGGCCCAGTGTCATATAGGCCAATAAGAGGCATTAACGACCGCACCCTAGATTCTGACAGTCACGGATAAAAGACAATCTGTGATTGGCCAGTAGTCACTTTTTGAGTGGCAGCGTTCCTTCCGCATTCCTGTTTTTTACAGGTCGCTCCAATGAACTGAATGGCCGGCGAATGAGGTATCTAGGACTTCATATCTATGTATAAGACCCTCGCGAGAAAGAACCCCATGCTCCAGACTCCATCAGAGCTTCTGGATCTTTCAAGCTCAAAAAGAAGGCCCCCTTAGCTGAGGGAGAGAGAGATGAAGCAGGGACCCCGCTACATATATTGCAATACATAAATTGTGTTGCAAATGTAATTCTTTGTTTTATTTAATGTTTGCATTCCATGCAACTTGAGAGGCTTTCATAGCAAGCTCCCCATATTTAGCTGATTAACACATCAATATCAGTTTACCATTAAAGGGGAGACTTGAGACTAGCTTGGCAGTGTTCCACAGGTTGTTTATTTTAAGTGACATATGGTTTGAGAGATTTGGGACAATATTAGCTGTACAGAACTCCAAATGTTGTATTTTTGCCAGACCCATGAAATGGGTAGGCCTACATAAGCAAATGTCGGTCTGTCCGGGTTTTCTATATAAAGGGTATATATGATGATGACATGATGATGACATGCCTACAAAAGGCATGATGTCATAAATGATGATGACAGACAGGGGGTTGGCAATATTTTCTCCATATTTGGTCACAATGATGTCACAAATGATGATGACATGAGGGAGGGACAGACAGCCTATAAAGGGACAGACAGCCTAAATGTACCATTAAATTTATAGGCCCAGAGGGTTGGCAGAACCGGGGTCTGGCACAACCAGGTTGACCTGGTCTAGTTATTTTAAATGTCTATTAAGAACTAGAATACTGGGACGCACCAGCCAGTGGTAGCCATGATGTTATTTGATGCGAGATGGGCTATAAGCGCCATGGCCTTCAAATACTATGACCAAGGCCCCCGGAGGGTGTGCCCGGCCCTGTCCGTGGGGGTCCTGCCCAGGGAAACAGAGACAGACGAGACAGAGAGTAGACGCTGGAAGAGCCAGCAGTGGGACGGAGGGAACATAGCTGACGACGGCCATCCAGAGAGCTGTGCCCTGTGGGGGACCAGAGAGGGAAAACGCTGACCCGAATGTCGGCGCTTAATCACCGCAGCGCTAGGGCTTTACGCTCTGGCTGCAGGGCACCAGGAGCTGAGGCTGGCGTTTGGTGTGACCGGGCTATAGCAGTGAGCCGTCGTCATCCTTCTTACCTCTGTTCCTCCATTACCCCATGGACTGGTTTTATTCTCTGTTCTGTTTTATTATTTTTAGTTAGAAGGGCCCTTTTAAAATCTTTATACTGAGGACTAGACCTCATAGCAAAGGCAAATATGGGCATTCTCAGATATGTCCTTAATAACTCACCAATGCCCTGCTTGGCTTTACTAATTGTGGGCTCGCCTGAAAGGCGAGAACACTATGTTATCTCCTCATTATTTATATATAGTGAGTTCCGCCGCAGACAGTTCAAAGGCAAAAACACTATGGTTTCGTCATTATTTCCGCTGCATATCGTGTTCCGTTAGGCCATGGCTACACGGAGCTGGATATTTCTGAAGCTAGACATTTTTTTGTGCTGTTGGGGCTTGCAGCCACATGAAGCTGGATATTTCGGCCGCGAAGCTGGATATTTTTTAAACCGGATAAATAAGTGGAGAGATTGTGTAGACAGGGAACCCGGATATCTCTGAAGACTTTACTGTGTGTGTGCTTGTTAGACCTAGATATCTTTGTCGTGTGGACCTAGATATTTTTCTATGTGGATATCTGAAAAACCGGGATATATGAAATATCCAGCTCCGTGTGGACCTAGATATTTTTCTATGTGGATATCTGAAAAACCAGGATATATGAAATATCCAGCTCCGTGTAGCCATGGCCTTAGCCAATGAGGCGCAATTGGTGGAATGAAATCTGGGAGTGGTGTTAGCTGGAGAATTGGTTGAGCTTCACATGACAGTTAGCACGCTGCAGAGTATAGTCACGAGCGAGCCCACACTGTTTCGTAGGAACAGCATTTCTAGAACCAATGGAATGGAATATGAAAGGAGCACTTTGACTTTAGTACACTCCTGCCATGTCTGAAGCCCTTATCACCGAGTCTTGTCACAGTATCTAAGTGTTAAGGAAAGTGTGACACTCGACGATATGGCCTCCATGCTGATGGATTTTGCCATGGAACAATGGAAAATCCGTCATGTAAAACACATCACACTAACTTGCATGCACACAATCACAATATGGTGCACTTCGAGTGAAATTGTTATTGTTATAATTTAGTTTTTTTTTTTTGTATATTAATGTTAAAGGGGAATATTTATAATTATTATATTTCTCAGTTGTATGTATTTTGTTACAAATAAAACAAACCATTATGGAAAAAAAAATCGCACCCGTGCGAAGTGAGCGGTGCAAAGGCGATTTTTATTATGCATGATCCTTAATAGCGTAACGAAAAAAGAAATATAGATTTTCATATATGTATGATCATTAATACTGGGATTTGCAATCCGTACCTTATTTTAACCACTTCAACCCTGGCATCACTGCTTTGGGCATTAAATACGACAAATACGACACATCTGTTTGTGAGTCTGTCTCAAACATGATTTTAGATGCGAACAAGAGGAAACTAAGGCAAATGCTAAGGAATGGACTGCCTTTAGCAGCCCTTCACTATAATCCATTGAGTGATCTCTGACGTTATGGTGATTTATGTCATAGTAATAAATATGGAGGTAAAACAGCATGCGCAAATCTTCATTGCAACTGGTCATGTTTATATGTTACGTCAGACCAGAACCCTTGGTCAGAATATAAAATGTGAACATTTAGGTTATATTATTCCACTTACAAGACAGACATACTATAGAAGAGGTGCAACTGAAGAGAACAAACTTTACCCAGGATATTGAATTGATCATACTTTGCCTTCTAACCTGATGGGCAACGCCAAGATCTTCCATTTGAAATAGTCCAGATGCAAGAGAAACTCCTAAATGCCTCATATCTTGGACCTTTCCTAAACTTTAAGCCATAACCTGCAAGTGTAATGTAGTGTGGTCACTGTCTTAAATCCTGGTTGGTGTCAAATCTCTGCCTGTTTAAGGTTCAGACAAACAGCCTGGCCATAATCTGCAAGTGTAATGTAGTGTGGTCGCTGTCTTGAATCCTGGTTGGTGTCCGATCGATGCAGAAGACACTTGAATTTTGTTTGTATGCATAGAGCCAAATAAAGCTTCTTGAGGGTTATAAAGCAATAAGGACACAGAGGGAGAACAGACAGGAGGTCAGACAAACAACCTGGAACCAAATAGAGCTTCTTGAGGGTTATAAACCCTAACCCTAACCCTACAACCTGGCCATTACGCCTGTACCTTTCCTGAACTTTTAACCGGCAGAGATTTGACACCACCCAAATCTTCTTAGGTTATCGACGCAGGAGACACCTGAATTTTGTTTGTATGCAGAGCCAAATAAAGCTTCTTGAGAGTTATAAAGCAATTAGGAGACAACAGGGGAAACAGACAAGAGGTCAGACAAACAATCTGGAGCCAAATAGAGCTACAGTATAAAGCGATAAAGAGACGGAGGGAAAACAGACAGGAGATCAGACAAACAACCTAGCGATTACGCCTGGACCTTTCATGAACTTTAAACCAGCAGAGATCTGACACCACTCAGGATTCAAGACAGCGGCCATAACCTGCAAGTGTAATGTAGTGTGGTCACTGTCTTCTATCCTGAGTCGTGTTAGATCTGTGCCTGTTTAGCGTTCAGACAAACAGCCTGGCCATTACACACAACAAACTGATGAGAATAAGCTTTACCGAGGATATGGAACCCAGATGCAGGAAAACTCCTAAATGCCTCATGCAAACTGTCTCAAATCCTGGTTGGTGTCGGATCTCTGCCTGTTTAAGGTTCAAACAAACCTTAAACAGACAGCCTGGCCATAATCTGCAAGTGTAATGTAGTGTGGCCGCTGTCTTGAATCCTGGGTGGTGTCCGATCGACGCAAGAGACACCTGAATTTTGTTTGTATGCATAGAGCCAAATAAAGCTTCTTGAGGGTTATAAAGCAATTAGGAGACAGAGGGAAAACAGACAGGAGGGCAACCCAGCACTTCTTGGCGTTGGCCGTCAGTCAAAGTTAGAGGGAAAAGTCTGACCAACCCCATATCCTGGACCTTTCCTAAACTTTAAACTGGCAGATCGAACACCACACAGGATTCGAAACAGCAACCTTAGCCTGCAAGGGTAATGTAGCGTGGTCGCTGTTTCGAATCCTGTGTGGTGTTCAATCTGTTAGTTTAAAGTTTAGGAAAGGTCCAGGATATGAAACCTTTCATGAACTTTAAACCGGCCTCAAGTTCAAGTGTAATGGCCAAGACATATCTAAATTAACATGAACAACACAGCATTTGATTGGTCTGTTCTGTTTGGCTAACACTAGCCCCATATAGAACCTCACCCGTCGCTGCATACGGTTGTGCTCCGAGACGAGGTCCTATAAGGGTTTCCCCGTGGGGGGGGGGGGGGGGGGGCGAACGCCTCCAACGGTGCGGTAGAAAACACTCTTCCCGCAATTGTATCCACAAAGTAACGGTAGTTCCGAGCTCCCAGACTGTGAAAACCTAGCCAGGGTCAATAAAACATGAACCAGGGCACGAAACAACCCCTTAAAATCGCTAGTTTTGTCAGCCGGTAATGTTTACGAACGTAGCCCCAACCGTCGCTGCATTCGAACAGACATTCGGCCAGAGGGGCCGCTAATGCTACCATTCCGGCTGCAACTTCCAGGCTTGTAAACATTACCGGCTGACAAAACTAGCGATTTTAAGGGGTTGTTTCGTGCCCTGGTTCATGTTTTATTGACCCTGGCTAGGTTTTCACAGTCTGGGAGCTCGGAACTACCGTTACTTTGTGGATACAATTGCGGGAAGAGTGTTTTCTACCGCACCGTTGGAGGCGTTCGCCCCCCCACGGGGAAACCCTTATAGGACCTCGTCTCGGAGCACAACCGTATGCAGCGACGGGTGAGGTTCTATATGGGGCTAGGCTAACACATGTCGTCATGAGTAGAACGGTTTCTGATTGGTCAGTTCTAATGTTTAGTTACTCAACTAGCCAATCGATGAAGAATGAAAGAATCGTCCCGTGCTAATATGTTTTAGCTAAATACGCTAAAAGTGAAATATAGGAGCGGTTTGCACCGCTCACAAATCAAACCTCGGTTCGAAGTGAAGCTGTGAACTTTTATTCTATGTGTTCTAGATCTATACATTCTTCCAATTCTGAATAAATGAATGATTTTATCTGGAGGGCCAAATTGTCATGTGAAGCTTGACCAATCCTCAATTCTGGACGCAAGGGACACACATATATTTCAAAGAAAATGAATTGTCATGTGAAGCTTCAAAGTATGTTCTCATTGGACATTTTTAATCATCCAATCATCAGACAGAGACAGACGATACACAAATATTCTGGATGTACGGGACAGATAAAACCTGTTCATTCTGGACTGGAATGACCATATATGGACGTACGGGACACACAGCCACTCCTTGGAAGCGGCTTTCACCATTCAAAAAGTTCTAGTAAAGAACAAAATCGTTTTTGAAAAATGACATTGACAATGAATCAATGATATTTCAAAGACAAGATGATCCTAAATGATCAAAATAATATCAAAAATGAATTGTACATGTCAGAATTAGCTGATTTAGACCTATTGCACCTGTTTTTACTCCTAACTATGGCTACGTTTTGGCCATGGTCTTCGGAATAGCAAAATGACCATAACCATGGCCTTTCAAGGTCAAGATCATCCAAAATGGCCCAAAACAATATCAGAAATGAATTCCCCACACCCCAATTAGTCAGAATGGAGGTATTACATGCATATACAAAGATTGTCATTATATCCGATGGCGGCCATATTTGATTTGGATATTGCGCCATTCGTGGCACTATGGCGGACGAGCACCTCTGTGATTTCTCATGTCTAGGGACCGAATAACTCAGTTCCATTGAGAAACTCCCCTTACACCAAATTGCGAACGGGTCTACAGGCCAGATACTGGAGCAAAGCCAAATATGTCTTAATACATTATAGTTGTCTTCTATAACGAAAATGTTAAGTTAAAAACATCTTAATAATTGTAATTATTTTAGAAATAGTTACACTCAATTGGGGAAATGCCAGTCACAAGTTGATGACATTTTGTCTATGAGCATCACATTTCTTTTTTTTTTTTTTTACATGCATTCCATAAGGGCTAAATTCCACATGGACGAATGCCATCAACTTGCGACTCCCTCTTGAGTAAGACATGAACTGTTTCTAAAATAAATAGAAATATTTAAGGTGTTTAAACAAATATATTTTGGTTATAGCTTTAATTACCTTATATAGTAACTTAAGACATATTTGGTTTATTAGCCAGGGATTATTTTAAACCCTCGATACAGATGATGGGGTTCGAGAGGTTAGTGGATTTTGTAGGAGAAGAAAAATAAATCGTCTCAATTATCATATTCATCGTAATCGTCATTGGGCGCACCAGGGGGCTCAACGTAATCGTCATGGAAAGAATCAACGGACGCAGCCGTGACGGCAAGAGGGAGGCGCCCACTCCAGAAGCGGGATGTGCGACGGTCGACAGTGACAGTGACGTACAAACATTTGTAGACGCCTTGATGGATGTGGTCTGCCTCAGGGAACAGGAAGCTGACAGAACCACTGACGCATGGCTTTTTCTCTTTTACTTTGTTATCGAATGTGAGGTAGAAGAAGCTGTGAGGGTGGTCTTGTTGGATGGAGCAGGTGATGGTGAAGCTGAGGCCCTCCAACACCTGCCCGTTTATGGACGGGAAGACGCTGATAGTCGGAACACTCGGACCTTTGGTGATCTTCTCTCTCTCTCTGACGGTGAGAGAGAGCGGCTCACTGCTTCTGGTGTAGACATAACCGTCGAGGGTGACATCATGGACACATTCGTAGACGCCTTGGTGGGTGTATTCTGCGGCTGTAAACGGGAAGTGGGCGGAGCCATTGACATTTGGCTGCTTGATGCTGTGTTTGGCGTTGGCTCCAGAACCGAAGGTGAGGTGGAATGAGCTGTGTGGGAGTTCCTCCCGGATGGAGCAGCTGATGGTGAAGATGGAACCCTCCTCCAACACCTGCTGCTGCCCCTGCTGCTGGCCCTCTGAGACCCCGTTTATGGAGGAGACACTGATAGCTGGCGCCGGATAGACGCTGAGAGAGAGCGGCTCACTCTGTCTGCTGTAGACATGACCGTCTATAGTGACGCTATAAACACATCTGTAGACGCCTTGGTGGGTGTGGTCTGCTACAGGAAACAGGAAATGGGCAGAGCCATTGACACATGGCTGTGTGTGACTGTGTTCATCGTTGGATCCAGAACCGACTGTGAGGTGGAAGGAGCTGTGTGGACGTTGTTCCTGGATGGAGCAGCTGATGGTGAAGATGGAACCCTCCTCCAACACCTGCTGCCGCTCCTCAGGAACCTTGTTTCTGGTCTCCTGCCACCACTCCTCCTCCACCTCCTCCTGCCACCACTCCTGCTGCCAGTCCTCAGGAACTCCTTTTATGGACGGGAAGACACTGATAGCTGGCACCTTATCTGTAACTATGACACTGAGAGAGAGCGGCTCACTCCGCCACTGTTTGCCGTAGACCTGACCATTTATGGCGACGCCATAAAAACATGTGTAGTTCCCTTGGTGGGTGTGGTCTGCTGCAGGGAACAGGAAGTCGTCAGAGCCAGCCTGGGCGTGTCTGTCTGTTGTGCTGGATCCAGAATCAAATGTGAGATAGAAGCCTTGTAGGAGCCTATCAGTAACTTGAATCGGTATCCGTGCCATCATCTCCATGGAGCAGCTGATGGTGAAGCTGGAACCGTGGAGCACCTGCTGCCCCTGCTGCTGACCCTCAGAAACCCTGTTTATGGAGGGAAAGACACTGATAGCTGGCGTCAGATCTGTAACCGTGACGCTGAGAGAGAGCAGCTCGCTCTGTCTGGTGTAGACATGACCGTCTATAGTGACCCCATAAACACATGTGTAGACGTCTTGGTGTGTGTGGTCTGCTACAGGAAACAGGAAGATGGCAGAGCCATTGACACATGGCTGTGTGTGACTGTGTTCAACGTTGGATCCAGAACCGACTGTTAGGTGGAAGGAGCTGTGTGGACGTTGTTCCTCGATGGAGCAGCTAATGATAAAGATGGAACCCTCAACCACCTGCCGCTGCTCCTGCAGCAACCCGTAGTAGCGAAACCCTTTTATGGACGGGAAGACACTGATAGCTGGCACCTTATCTGTAACTGTGACACTGAGAGAGAGCGGCTCGCTCGGCCTGGTGTAGACATGACCGTCTATAGTGACCCCATAAACACATCTGTAGACGCCTTGGTGGGTGTGGTCTGCTACAGGAAACCGGAAGTGGGCAGAGCCATTGACACATGGCTGTTTGTGACTGTGTTCAACGTTGGATCCAGAACCGACTGTGAGGTGGAAGGAGCTGTGTGGACGTTGTTCCTGGATGGAGCAGCTGATGGTGAAGATGGAACCCTCCTTCAACTCCTGCGCCTGTTGCCGGTCCTCAGGTACGGGAATGTACGGGAATATGTACGGGAAGACACTGATAGCTGGCACCTTATCTGTAACTATGACACTGAGAGAGAGCGGCTTGCTCTGCCGCTCTTCGCTGTAGACCTGACCATTTAGAGTGACGCTATAAACACATGTGTAGATCCCTTGGTGGGTGTGGTCTGCTGCAGGAAACAGGAAGTCGGCAGGGCCAGGCTTTCTGTCGTCAAAATAAGACTGGACGTGTCCATGTGTTGTGTTGGATCCAGAATCAAATGTGAGATAGAAGCCTTCTAGGAGCTCTGTGCTGTTTGAAGTATTAGTAACTGGAACCAATATTGGTTCCATCATGTAGTTGGAGCAGCTGATGGTGAAGTTGGAACCGTGGAGCACCTGACGCCCCTGCTGCTGGCCCTCAGAAACCCCGTTTATGGAGGGGGAGACACCGATAGTTGGCAAACCATTGTGGACTTCCTGAAAGTTGTCTTCATAATCCATCCTGACAACCTGGTTGACAACCCGTTCCGTCGTGCTCATCGCGATGTGATGAGAGGCGCTCATCTCGATGCGATGAGAGACTTGGATAGAAAAAGAATGATTGAATATGTTATTAGTCATAAATGTAAACAGAGGTCCAGTCAGAGATTAAGGCTAAAATGAGAACACAATACTTTTACTCATAAATGTAAACAATCAGGGGCGCAGGAGGCATTTTAAAAGTGAAGGGGACATATCTGGGAGGTATGTGCGCGCGCATAGCGCGCGCGAAAAAAATTGGGGTATCCCCCCCACTTTTGGTGATATCCCCCCCACTTTTGCCCCGAGGAGGGGGGGACATATCCCCTCCACTTGAGCTGAATTACACAGTTGTTTTATGCAGATGTCAAGGCATTTTTAAAATGAAATACACATGAATTCATTAAGTCTATATTAGATCTTTTTATTGAAGGAGTAACAGGCCAACAGCTGCAGCACTTTTTTTAACCCTTTTAACCTTTTTTTAACTGCTTGTCACTATCGCGTCGCATTAATTATGATGTATTATTTATTTACTTATCAAGTTATCACTAGTACTGCAATAACCAACACAACCAAAGCTTAAAACACACTTCAACACAAACACTGACATTAAACAGTCCTCTCGTCATAACCAACGTTTCTTTCATGTTTCTATGGTTAACTTTTTACCTCAAGAACACCGACTATAGCAGCAATTTGGCACAGCGACCGTTCATCACTCAAAACACTGGCCAGTGGCCACAATAAAATACAGTACTCAGAACTCAGAAGCATGACAGCCGCTCAGCCGTCAGAACACTGAACACACAATACAATGATACAGTCCACAAGCAGTTGGCACAGCACAGGTTAGAACAGGCCACCAGTCCAGAACACAATACGGTATAAATGTCATTCATTACCGGCTTGAGAATTGAACATCCTTCCTCCTCCTCCTCCTCCTCCTCCTCCAGTCCTCTCACACACAGCCCAAATAACAACAAAGTAATCCTTTAGCTTCCTTGTCCAGGGCCAGGGTGGCAACAAAAACAACAAATCCTTTCCTTGTCCAGGGTGGCGGCATTCCTTATTAACTATTTGAAATGGCAGAACCAACTTAGAGAAACTATCGTTTCTTGTTGTTGCCAGATTTTGCGAGAGAAACAAGCAGCCAGCTATATGAAAACCACCCTGGAATATTGTGGTTTTCATATAGCTGGCTGCTTGTTTCTAAGAACTTGGCAACACAGACCAAACCATTTTGCAGGAAAACAGAGGGGTGTTCTCATTATAATAGCATCTGTAAATCGCTTCGATCGTGTTTAGTGCATGATTTCAGAATTTAGACCACTATGTCCCTGACTGGGGGGGACAGGGGGGTCTTCTGGAAGTGAATGGAGGGGACAACATTTCCCATTTTCGCCCCTGACTGGGGGGGATATCCCCCCCACCCAAAAAAAGTGGAGGTGTTAATCCCCCCCATCCCCCCCTATCTCCTGCGCGCATGTAAACAATACAGAGGTACAGTCAGACATTAAGGCTAAAAGGACAATACTTCATTACTCATATAGACATCAACAGCATGGAGGTACAGTCAGACATCAAGGCTAAAGCTCTGTGATCACCTGGATACATTAATTGTGGTCGTGGACATTCCAATCCGCCGCTACTTAACAGTGAATATGATCCACCGAGAGGGGGTGCAGGCTTACACTGTCTGTCCCACACAGCATTACGCTGAAAGCAAACAAGATGTAAACGTGTTATATAAGTTTAAAGTACCACATGTTATAATAAGGGTAATAATAATAATAATAATCGGCCGAAGAGCTTTTTACAACTTTTCATTGGTTCAATATTATTTTAACCAAAACACAGACATAAAGGGTGTTCAATAGAACTGATTTATGAAAAGAAATCTAAAACCTGAAAATGGAGTTGGCTAAGTAACAAGACAGACAGACAGACAGACAGACAGACAGACAGACAGACAGACAGACAGACAGACAGACAGACAGACAGACAGACAGACAGACGGAGGAGGGAGGCAGACAGGCAGACAGACAGGTAAAAGGTGTTTACCGTCTCCTCGTCTTTTCTTCGAACACAGTCGATGGAAGGATCCTCGCTTTCTGGACACCGGCCACACACCATGCATCGAACACAGAGCTGACAGACAGACAGACAGACAGACAGACAGACAGACAGACAGACAGACAGACAGATGAACATTTAGCAAGTAGATGGGAGATAATATCTAATAACTATATATTTACTAAAATGTCTGCATGGTGACATCACTGATACTAAACAGTGTCTCCACCATGGTAACAATGCCCAACTGACATCACTGACTGACATCACTACAGTGCCCAAATTTGGAGATGACATCACAGACTGGCCTGGACACGGAACACCATATATGGGCATAAATGAGTGCCTGCCAGACAGACGGATGCACCGGTCTGGTTTTAATTTGTTTACTCCTTCCAGTGATGTCATCATTATTTCATGTAAAATGTAAAATAATAAATAGCATGATCTAAAAACCTGACAGGAGTGTGGTTGCGATCATAGGTCACAGTTAAGTATGAGAACTGTCACACCTTATTAGTATGTATCTTTGTAACGCCTCAATATGTATGGTTACTGTTACGCTCTGACATCACACTGTGACATCACTGTGATGTCAGGGGAACCACACTAATATAATCCCTTTTATGCCCATATATGGAGATCCACACTAACAGAATCCATATATGGCCAAGCCCTTAGGCATCTTACTGGTTACATGTTTAGTATGTTTAGTTCATTATTGCTAGTTCCATGCACATGACCCAAAGTCGTGCACACATCTCCGGGTAGTTCTTGTCCTGGGCTTGAAGACCTTGTAGGCTTATGCAAAGGTTAACAAGTAATTTAGATAGATATGTTATATGGTATGTAAACTGATGGCAGATTCATTTGTAGATCTTGCATCCTATAGTGTGAGAATAGTTTAAATGTCAGAATATAGCTCTTTCAGTGGAAGGATGGAAGGCTCGTCTGAGGACGACCTAGAGAGAGAGAGAGAGAGAGAGAGAGAGAGCTCAGGCCTTCACTGTTTACTAGACAGATGCTATTATTTTCTTGGTTTACTAGATTAGCCCACTATCTCTTGCTATCAACTATTGCTGTTGACTGAAAGCTTGTTTCTGGCTCAACATGACTTCACATTCTTGAAAATGTAATAATCTACAAGGAAAGCAACAAACCTGTCTCATTTGCCTGTGTCTGGGCATTAGTTGCTCTCTGACACCACCTAGTGGTTGTGGCATGTAACAAAGTGGTACCTGAAAATGAGCTGGTGCCATAGTTGTGCTAGGGTTAGCACTTTCAAGGTACAATGACTGTATATGTTCTTGGATTACTCTATTAGTCTACTATCTCTATGCATTAGATGGATTTCCTTGTGTTGACCTTGTTTCCTGTAAATCACTCTGGATTTAAGAGTGTCTGATAAATGCCTAAGTTGTAAATTGTAGTTTTATAACAACCAACAGCTTGTTGCTTCATGCTGCATTCTGCAGTATTTCACACTTACCTTTTTCAAAGTACACTCAGGCCGATGTGTTTTACCAGGATCCTTTCTGCAGGTCGTTGCTCTCAAACGCACGTCTATTCTCACCTGGCGGCGAGAGACCTGTTGGAGAACAGGACACGAAACAGAACCATGATCATGACATGGACACAGGATGGGTTTTTACTTGAGTCGTTACCGGTGAAAATGTATCCATGACCCACAATTCGGTCCCGACCCACTGTTTGGGAAACACTGACCCAGGGCCGGACTGGGACATAAAATGGGCCCTGGCATCTTGGCCCAGACCGGCCCACCACAACCGGGGGGAACCAAACATAGAAGATCTACGAGCCCACAACGCATCGAGGCAGCGGCGCGTTGTGGGCTTGTATGCTGTTAAATGTTTGGGTGGGACTCCTGGGCCACCATAGCCTGTGATTGGCTACTAGGCTGGTATTAAGATGATAGACAAGCCAGTGGGTCAATCATGTAATGTCCCTCTGCTCTGTGGCCCAGTGCTACTAAAGGATTGGCCCACTCCACTTAGTGTTCGCCCAGTCCAGCACCCAAAATACTGTAACTATTCTAAAATGTTAATTTTAAGGCCCCACAGGCCAACTTGTATAGTGGGCCCACCGGGCATATGCCCGGTAAGCCAGATGCCCAGTCCACTCCTGCACTGACCTAGATGACTTCAGCAGAAATTGAATTTCATTATTTCTTCTTTCCTGAAAACCTTAAAAACATGAATTTTCCTAATGAATTATGAACTACAAGAACATAGGCTACACACAAAATGTGGTGTGTATGCACCCACCCACCCATGCACGCACGCACGCACAGTTCGTATCTATCTTTGCTCTGCAAATATGTGTCGTCTGTGTCCACCATAGTCCATAGTAAATAAAACGTTTTGTTTCTGATCAATAAATTCAGCAGTTACATTATTTAAACAAATAAAGGCTCTGATCTGTTGTGGAATAAAGCTGCATCCATGAAAACAACCCAGCTTGCATGGTTGACACATCAATACAATAATATAGGACAGGGGTGTCCAAACCTTTTCAAAGGAGGCCACATTAGAAAATATTAGCCCACCAAAGGGCCAACTACATCTCCTGACATAAGTACATTTGGTTGGACCATAACAAAGTCACATACAGTACATATGCATCACATTTAAACCATTGTATTTAACCATCATCAGCAATATTTAATTCCTTTTGTCAGGTGTGTTCTCAGTACAAAACACAACTAACTATTATTATTTCACATTACCAAATGTAACCAGATGTGAAAGGTAAAAGAATACAATAAAATATCCTTTCTTTGAGCCATTCAGGATGACACGACAGGGAACAAGGAATACTGAAAAACTATACTCTGGGAAAATATTCTTGTTTGGAGGTGCTGGTGCGCCATTTATAATACAATGTATAAAATTGTGTGAAAGTGTCCGTGGACGTATTTGGTCCCCGGGCTGCACTTTGGACACCCCTGATATAGCATATATGCAACAACGTTACCTCTGCTATTAGACCAATTCCTTCGTAATTCAGATGGCCGTAATTCAGTTGTCCATTAGCTCTCACGATCGCCTGATCCACAAACTTCTTGACCTTAGGCTCCAGCCAGTAGTAGTTGTTGTGATGCAGTTCTGATGCCAGGCTGAGCGCAGCGGACAGGAAGAACAACATGGACACCACAAGTCTCCTCATCTTCACCTGGAGAGCACAGCTTCACATGCAGGAGAACACTGAAGATGGAGGTCAGAGCTTCACAAGAGAACACTGAAGATGGAGGTCAGAGCTTCACAGGAGAACACTGAAGATGGAGGTCAGAGCTTCACAAGAGAACACTGAAGATGGAGGTCAGATCTTCACAGGAGGAACAAGTGAGGCTGGTGGTCAGACTTTCAGAAGAGGAGGAGAACACTGAAGTGTAGCTGCTGGTCGGTGCTCAGACCTTAAAGGGCCAGTTCACCTCTGGGACAACCAGATCTTTTTGGGACACAATCAACAAAATCCTGAGTTATTTTTTGTGTTCAATCTGTGTTTTGAGATATTTTAGTATTTCAGCATGAATGATGATGCATTTGCAGAGTCGGCGGTCAAACTGCAAAGAGCAGCTGGGGTCTTGTTGTCACAGTGAAACTCTGCCTATCGATCGTTCCTTGATAGATTAATCATTGTTAGATTCATCACACCTCACAGCCTGACTAGGATCACTCTGAGAAGACACCAGGCCAGGGGTCGGAAAATCTTTTTTTTATGCCATCAAAATGTATTTGTTTTGATTGGCCATATTCATATTGATTGATTGAGTATTTTATTAGATAATATTTTTCTCTTTTTGTTATTGATGTTATCCTATACATAGTACTGTGTTCTATCCGTCTGTCTTTCAATGTTATGAGATACATAAAGTGGTTCCTGCGTAAATAAGCTGAAAAGCATACTAGCTTACTAGGATCTCCTTTTACTTGACATTGTACCAGTGATTTGTACTGTCATGAAACTGTACTTGTACTGTTCCTATGCAACCTTCTAATAATAAATTCTTCTTCTTCTTCTTCAAGCTCTCAGCTCTCAACGTGTCGCTTGGTGTCGTGTTGAGAGCTTGTAGAACAACTATTTTTGCTATTTCAGAAATGGGACATGGTAATCAAACAAGGTATTTTTTTTTTTTTTGTGAACTTTCCCTCCCTTTAAGACTGTCCATCTCTGCTTGAGAGAACTACAGGCATGCAGTCGTGTAAAGTAACTAAGTACGTTTACTCAAGTACTTGAGTATAGCAGATTTTTCTTTTTTATACTTCACTGGAGTATATTAAATGTTCAATACTTCTACTTCACTGCATAATGCAGTGAAGTAGAAGTAGTCTGCATATATGGAGATAACTGACAAACAGAATGGCCCGTATACATGGACATATGCACGTGTGTCATGTTAACAGAACACACACACGCACGCACGCACGCACACACACGCACACACACGCGCACACACACGCACACAGATACTTTCCAACTGCAACATAACACTAGAAAAATATTGTTCCTTCGAAACAATTGTGGGCTCGCTTCAAGCCAGAAAACAATGGCTATAAAAGCACAAAATGTCAAGATCGCAGGCAGTGCTCTCTTTGACGTTACTGACGTCAAAGATTGGTCCATTTTGTTCCAAAAATGTGTTGTGCAAAAGTTGACCCGCTGGTGGCGCTATAACAGGCCAATGTGAGAAGGTTGGTATCTGTTCCTTGACCTATTGGGAATGTGCTTGCAAGATTTCACGCACATCCCAGGCTGTGTTCATGATTTGAGGTGTTTTTGGCTTTGGACACTTTATCGCTGCTTGCAGCTATATTTATTATTATTATTTTATAATTTTTTTGTGTGCACTTCATAGGCATGTTAGATAAAGGTCCTTAGATTGCGTGTAGAATGTTTCATGCAAATTGCAAAAAAAATCCTAGAATAAAAACGGGTTTAAGCGTTTTACAAACTGCTCAAAATTATATAGCGCCCCCCTTTGGCCATTTGGGGTAAGATTGGTTTCAGTGATATTTGAACTAACCCTCTACACTATTTTGTCATGAAAATGTGACTTTGCTTGTATGTTTTAGAGGCAGAAGAATAATTTGCATAAAAATGCAATATTGTTTGAATTATTTAAAAAAGCATGTTTCAATGTTAAAGAAATCCGATCTGACAGATCTTTAGATATCGGTCCAAAGTTCACGTAAAAAAAGTTTTGTGCACGTGGCGCGAAAATTCCAGAATAAAAGCGGGTTTACGCGTTTTACAAACTGCTCAAAGTGGCGGAAAATCGAAGGGCGGAGCTTACTTATCAACGACACAGATGTCTTCCGCTTGAGTCAAAGCACGCGTGTAACAAGTTGCATGTCTTCAAACGAAACGAGTCATGACTTATGCCCGTTTGAAGTTTGAATTTTCAGACGCTTCGTATAGCGCCCCCCTTTGGCCGATTGGAATAAAATTGGTTTCAGTGATACTTTGACTAACCCTCCACATCTTTGCCAAATGCCATGAACGTGTAACTTTGCATGTATGATTTAGAGGCCGAAGAATAATTTGCATAAAACCGCAATATATAATGAATTATTAAAAAATTATATTTCACTTTAAAAGAAATCCAACCAGACAGTTTGACCGTATTGGTCCAAAGTTCATGTGAAAAAAGTTTTGTGCACTTGACGCGAAAATCCCAGGAGGAGATAGATTTTTACTGTTTTTCATATAATTCCGAATTGTGGGAGACCTAAAGGTCAGAGGTCAAAAGTTAGAGGGTAAAAGTTGTTCGGCATGAGGAGACACATAAGTGTATACAGGTTTCATGGCTGTATGTATAACACAGCATGAGCTATACCTGTTCAAAGATCGCACTTTCGAAGGCTTCCTACAGCGCCACCATTTGGCCGATTGCTATAAAAAATAATAGCACACTTCGCCACTGTAAACTGAACACATTGATGTTTTTATTTTCATTTTCTCACTAAGTATGTAGGAGTAGAAAGGAACCGAAGATCCCGTCTACTGATTGCCTGCCTGATAGATAAATAATGACAATATCTAAAGTGTGCTCGCCTTATAGGCGAGCCCACAATTATTGTAGGCTCTGTAGAGGTTGTGTTGTGCCTCCCCCTTGTGGTGGTTTACACCAATGCTGCCTATACTTGAGTCTCTATTCACCTTATTCCTGGCCTTCTCTATGGAGGCTGCCATTGTCTTTTACAGAGGGAGAGTTTTCTGTGTACTGCTTCAAAAACATCTTTTCACTTCCTCCCAAGGAAGGAAGTGAACAAGGAATCATGTGTTGCCAGATTTTGCTAAAGAAACAAGCGGCCAGGTCTATGAAAATAAGCCCAATATAAGCAACTAGGCTCAGTTTTACTACTTGACATTTACATTTACTTTTGAAAATAGCAGATCAGCAAGCTCACAATGTGTCACATTGCAACACATTCGGAGCTTTTACATCTGCCACTTAAAAACATATTGAAGAGAAGAAAGTCAAATGTTTCTGAAACATTTTAACAACACAAATCTTGTGTGGAGGTCCCTGGCATCACATATTTTCAGATGGGGTCTGCAACTGTGGACAAATATATTAATCTGGGGTCCTTGATATGAAAATATTTGGGAACCACTGGTTTAAAAACATCACAAAGCAGGGGGCACGGTGGCATAGTGGTTAGCGCTTCGCCTCACAGCTAGAAGGTCCTGGGTTCGATTCCCGCCGGGGGACGCTGTGGGTGCTGGGGGCGTGTTTCTCCCTCCGCGTCATCAGCGCCCACACCCTAGGTGGGGTCGGCGATAGGGCCTTTCTGTGTGGAGTTTGCATGTTCTCCCCGTGTCTCCTAGGGTTGATACCCTCACAAAAACATGCAGTAATCCTGGTCTCAATAATGCCTCCCCCTCGCCAGCCGGGGCGCTTGATGGAGGGGAAAGGAACTGGTTGGAATAACGTGTTCCTTCCACGCGCTACGTCCATCCCGGGGAAATCCCCCCTGTCAGGTGAAAAGAAACAACTTGGACTACTCATGCATTGAAGGAAGCATGAGGTCAGTCCGTTGTCTCCCCAGGCACAGCAGAGGGAGAGCAGAGCCCAGGATTACATAGGCAATTGGCACTGGGTGAAAATGAGTTGCAAAATCGTGGGATAAAAATTAAAAAACAAAAAACAAAAAAAAACATCACAAAGCAAGCCCAATAAGCAACTACATAAACACACACACACACTGCTTATCATAAGCAGGCAGACATGGCAACACAGGTTCACCCAGAGCCCTGAACGCCATCTACCGACATTGGCCCAATCCGTTGACTTGCTGACTCACTGACTTAGCCAAAGTCAACGTGCGCGTTCACGTTGGGGCTTGAGGGTTGGTAAGTCAGTGAGGGTGTGGGAATGCCCCTTTTTGTTGACTTTCCAAAAGTCCGAACATTTGCAGCCTTTGGCAAAGGAATTACCCACAGTTCATAGCGTTACTAGGGGAATTCTCTGAATCCTACAAATGTCAATCATTTCAATATTGTGGTGGTTCGTTCAGACACCGCCCGCCAGGTAGGCCCCGCACGTCGGAGAAGCGCACCCTGGATGGGAGAGCGAGGCCCAGCAGAGCAGTGCACGGTGTGGGCCAAGTCATTGAAGGGCGTCACCTCCCGGCCCACATGCTTCATCAGGCACAAGCATATGCACCTGTGGGGTACTCCAAACACAGGGTCCATAAATAGAAGCCTTGCTCTCTCCCCCAGTCTGTGCTGGGACTCCGACGAGCGAATACATGGGCAGACAGGCGGTAAGGAACCACCATATTTCTCCCTCCACCGCATATTTAAAGCGCATTATAGTAATATCCCTTCGACTCATCACTTTTAGGCTGGACCGGGAGTGGACCTTCACTGAGGAGTGTGTACCTACCACTGAGGAGTGCGTACCGAACCACTGGAGAGTGAGTACTCAGGCGACCTGTGGAGAATGGACCTGGAAAAGGAGGAAGCAGCCTTACCAACCGGACCCCCAGGGAGCCACCCCAATTCCCATTTTGTTGAGTAGTACTCACTTCCCTTTAAAACATACTTTGTATCCAACCATTCTCTGGCCCTAGGTCCATTAATCCCTGTGTTTAGTTTGTTTAGAAGATAGTGAATCGGTTGGATTTATTTGAGAGCGTGGCACCGCACCTTACCTGTCACCTGTAAAGAGAAATACTCACCTATTACCTGTGGGAAAGAAATACTTTACCTGTCACTGGTAGAGAGGAATACTCACCTATTACCTGTGGGAAAGAGATACTTTACCTGAACAATAGTCACCTATTATCTGTGGGAAGAAAACCCCTAACTGACTCTTACCTACCCCTGGCCCCCCAAGAAGAGAAGAGACGGCAGCCCCCCGCCCGGGGAAGAACCTATGTTGAACTGTTTAACCCTAGTTTGATTCATTCATATTTATGTTGCACATTTATGCTACGTTGCATTTACCTGCTGTTGTAAACTGAAAATTGTTAATAAATGCCCGGAGTTGGCAACACTGTCCTGCTCTCTTGTGTCTGGTTTGAGTTCAGTCACCACAATATGGACATGAGTCATGAATCGGGCGGCGGCCGGGGCCCGATCATTGTGGCTTGCATACAGGCCCGGTTCTGACTTGTTCCGCCAGTGATGCATATATTATAATAATAACAACAATCGCAGCCTTTAAAGCAGGGGTCTTCAACAGGGGGTCCGGGACCCCTAGGGGGTCCTCAGAGTTACTACAGGGGGGCAACCAAATCTTTGTGATAGGATCATTCTTTTAAATTAACAACTTGAACCCTTACATCCCTATTCTGAGGAGAACTTTAGCCAAAAATAGCAGATCTACAAGCACGAGGCATTGAGAGCTTGTAGATCGGCTATTTTCGGCAAATAGGTTTGGTGTAGAGGTAAAAAAGAGCAGATCGAGTACAGAGTGAAAGGTCAAGTTAAATAACTTAAAGGACAACTTTGTTTTTTTACAACAAGGGTTCATATTTTAGATTGTAATTAGAGAAAAGAAAAAGTGAATGTTAAAATGTTTTCATTTGTTTCGTTCTATTGTTTTATCTCGTTTACCGTGCTAAAATGTGGGGCATGCGTACGCATGGGGGCATGCGTACAAGTGGCTAAATATGTACATTTTAGGCACGGTGGCGCAGTGGTTAGCGCTTCGCCTCACAGCTAGAAGGTCCTGGGTTCGATTCCCGCCGGGGGACGCTGTGGGAGCTGGCGGCGTGTTTCTCCTCCGCGTCATCAGCGCCCACACCCTAGGTGGGGTTGGCGATAGGGCCTTTCTGTGTGGAGTTTGCATGTTCTCCCCGTGTCTCCTAGGGTTGATACCCTCACAAAAACATGCACGTAATCCTGGTCTCAATAATGCCTCCCTGCCTCCCTGCCAGCCGGGCGCTTGATGGAGGGGAAAGGAACTGGTTGGAATAACGTGTTCCTTCCACGCGCTACGTCCAAACCAGGGAAATCTCCACTGTCAGGTGAAAAAAGAAGCAACTTGGACTCCTCATGCATAGAAGGAAGCATGAGGTCAGTCCGTTGCCTCCCCAGGTTGGCAGAGGGAGAGCAGAGCCCAGGATTACATAGGCAATTGGCACTGGGTGAAAAAATGGGTTACAAAATTGTGGGATAAAAATTTAAAGAAAAAAAATAAATATGTACATTTTATACACAATAAGCCAGCAATTTCTTTATTGCTATTTACAGTAACACTTCTAGCCCCCATAAGTCACATCCAACCATGAAAGGTTGCGTTGTATCTTGGGAATGGGCTTATTTCTCGTAAAATGACATATTTAGCCACTTTTACGCATGCCCCCAACCACTGAAATAAAAATCTCTAAAACAATAGAAAGAAGTAAATGAATTAATTTTAACTCTCATCTTTTATATTATTTAATTACAATCTAAAATATGAACCCTTGTAAAAAAAAATAAAGTTGCCCTTTAAAACACAAATCCAACATAGATTGATAACAGTGCTGCCAAACAATTCTATGAATCACACATATATACAATATGTAGAGGGGGTCCCTGTTGCTTCTCTCTCTCAGCTAAGGGGTCCATGGCCTGAAAACATTGAAGACCCCTGCTTTAAAGCAATGACTGTAAATAAGGACAGTAAAGAGTGTTAAATGTGATGTAAAGTGTCACACATCTAAAGTGCTGCTCAATTACCTTTGGAGCTGTACCCTCTAGCTGAGTCCACAGATGTTCTTTTGCTCACCACTAGGGGGATGCACACTAAAGCTCTTACCATGTTGACATCACTTAAGTCAGTGAGTCAAGAGTCAACAGGGCGTGGGGGGGACATTGGAATTGGGCCATTTTAATGCAAGGACAACAGGAAACCAAATTGTTTTCTAGGAACTTTCAGGATATGAACAAGAAGCAGTGGGCGGGGCCAGGAATAAGGTGAATATAGATAGATATTCCTGGTCAAATATTTACTCAACCTCAAGTCAACATTTCTCAGTCAAGTCATGGTGTACGTGAGTTAAAGTAGCCTACTGGAGTATTTGCTTTTAAAAATGCTCAAGACAAGTGCTCAAAAGTACAAAGTAAGATACAAAGTAAAACATTGTAATTCATTCATCAAAATTAATTGCACGTTTAATCTCACATAAATATGTGTTTTAGCGGTCTGATCGGCTTCTCCCATTGCGTGCACTGTTACTTGTTTGTTGTAAATGTTTTTTAACTGTGTTATTTTCCTGTAATTAATCGAAATGAATCAGTTACGGTTCCCAGCTCTATTTGAAATTACAGCGCTATACACAACATGTTTATCATTTTGAACTACAGTGAACCAAACACTTTAACCCATGCAACGGCTACACATTATGGTGTATTATTATTTTATGAGCGTGGCACCGAGTGCCGCGCTGCGAGCTTGTAGATCTGCTATTTTTGAAAGATCATGACAATTTGAATTTTGACCTGATTCTATAAGTGTCTTTTGAATCCTTCCAAGGTTTATGAAAAACCTGTGTTTCTATGTCAGCAATCTGCAATAGCCATCGTCAAAGAAAAGATCCTTTTCACTTAACAGTTAACAGCTCAGTTAGTCTGTTCTTGAGCGACTACTATGTCAGTGGTTCTCAAACCTTTTCATGTCAAGGACCCCTGTAAAAAAAATATTCATATCTCAAAATATTATAGTTCCAAGGACCACCCAGAAGCAAAATTTGAAATTTGAAAAAACGTTCGCTCTCAAAATACATATATTCAAAGATTTGCACACATTTTCACAACTTCTCTACAAGCTAGCGGCGCGGCACCGAGTGCCGCGCTGTGAGCTTGTATATCTGCTATTTTTCAATAGTTAAAGCATTCAATAATCCTAGGCCTAAATGGGTTTTTAATTATGTGGATCCGCAGGGGTCCATTTAGTTATGTCAGTTACATACCAGTATTTGTTTCCTATGGAGACCTACCACTGGTCACAGACAAAGCCAGAGAGAGAAATGGGGCACTGCGTCAGGCCGCCAGAACTAGAGGCATTTTTCAGGGGCGAAATTAGATCTTATTCTGCATGGGTTTTCAGATCAAAAGGGCCCTGTGCTGTGAGGGGGGGCCATAGATTAGGAGATTAGAGACCCCTGATATACTGGAAATGACAAAATACATATCGTCGTTGTCGGGTGTAAACCTTGTATCTCCAAGTTTCAAATTTGTATGTTCTTTCGCCAAGCAAAGCCCTGCTTCATCGTACAAGGCCATCGCACAACAGTAGTGAAAACAGCAGATCTACAAGCACACAACGCCTCGCACCACACAACGCCTCGCGGTGCGAGGCGTTGTGTGCTTGTAGATCGGCTGTTTTCACTAGTTTAAATCATTTTTAAAATGAAAAATGCAAAACGAACGGTTTTGGACATACAAGGTTTTCACCCGACAACGATGATATAATAGCCTATGAATTTATAATAGTCCCCAGTAGGGGGGCCCTTGGGTTTATTAAACCCGTAAACCCTATACAAATTACGCTTGTGGCATTTTTTCATTATACCAACCTGTTGCATAATAGAACACACTGTGAAGACAAAAAGTTATAGTACAGTGGCTACTAAGGAAAAATTATGTCATGGGTGTATACAATATACAAAACTTTATGCTCATGTACAGCTGAGGATGCATTTTTACACTCTCTTTCCTAAGCCATTATTACATATTACTTATTATTTTATCTTTAGATGTGTTGTGTTTTTGTTGTTTTGCTGTTATTTTATATAGGCTATACCACTGCATTGTCTGAAAGGAAGCCGAACAAAAATAGGTTTTACTCTTATGTACCTGTACAAAAGACGTAACAATAAAGTACAACCTTGAACCTTGAACAAACTGACACTATGGGAGCCAACCCAGGGCAAAGCCAGGAGGGGCAAGAAGCGCGACACCTACAGTACGTACTGTAGATGCACTGCGGTGAGGTACAACCAGGAGGTTTTCAAACCTTTTTGACTCAGGGCACCCTTGTAAATAACTTTTTCATCCACGGCACCCCTGAATTACACTGTTAATTTCTAGAATCTTACATCATATTGGAGAAATATCCGTTTCCATCAGAACTGACTGAAAATAACGTCATACTTGACGTTTAACCACTTGAACCCCAGCATGCCTATTCTGGGGGGAAGGTTGTGGCGCGTTGTAAGCTTGTAGATCGGCTATTTTTGGTGAAGAGAGTTGTCGTAGACAGAAAAAGAACTCATCAAGTACAATGCAAATAATGTCTGTTTTACTAACATAGTGAAGTGATATTGATGTAGTGATATTGATGAATTCCAAATATTATCAAATTATCTCGCGGCACCCCTGGACTGGCATCACGGCACCCCAGGGTGCCCCGTCACCCACTTTAAAAACCCTGCTATACAGTACATAGGATTCAAACCCATGTGGAAGAACAAATTCCTCCTACTGCTCTTCCAAGATGGAAGCCCTATGGGGTTATCTTTGTGCCATAATTAATTCGTATTCGTACTTTTCCTTTTTTTTACTCGTAAACATTTTTACCAAAAAAATTACACGTAAACAAATTAATTCGAAAAAACTATACGTAAAAAAAAAAAAGTACGAATGTTTTTTTGGAAGCTGCAGTGATTATTATGCCAAAACTAAAAAGGAAAGCCAAAATACTAATATTTTCTTACTGTTTTACGAGTTGTTTTTTTGGTTACTTCATCACGAATGCTTTCATCAGATGCACGACTGCAAATCTCAGTCAGCAGTTAGGAAACTGCCAAAAATCACATGATCAGCAGAGAGCCAATGATGTGAGGCCTGTCCCACTAGCCAATCAAAAGGCTCCGGAGTTGGCATGGCAACCAGCTGTTGCCATGTCTTGTAAAAGTGAGTACTCTGGGCTTTCTTATACATCATTTTAGCTAATTCCATCACCAGTCCCTATGGAAGTCTAAATGCTCAAAAAATAATACATAAATACTACAATGAAATTAAATAAAAGAAATAACAAAATGATATAAATAAAAAATAAATAGTTCTATAGATCTAATCGTTTCTATAATTGTATTAAATAAGAGAAGTACTCTTTGTATTGTACTTCTTTTAAATAAAGGGGCATCGGCCAAGGGACCCCCCGGGGACCCCCTGGAGCTCTGGGGAGCTCCGGGGACCCCCGCGGACCCCCTGGCGCTGCCGCAAAGGGGCTCCGAAGGGGCCCAAAAATAGGAGCGGCACTTTCATGGGAAATTTGGGACTTTGACCGTGCGGACCCCCTCCATGGGTGACGGGACCGGGGCAAACGTGACAGCGCGGCCTGGTGGCGGCCCCCCGGTACTGCAGCGCACATAAAAACTCATAACTCGGGCTAGGAGCGACCGTTCGAGACGGGACTGGTACCCACGTGTCCGGCTCGGGGCCCCGGAGCCGGCCGTGGAGGAGCGGCACCTGGCGGCCGAACGCCGGTACTGCAGGCGGGTAAAAAAGGCCGTAACTCTGCCCCCGAGCCACCGGGAGAGACGGGGCCGGCTGCGGGGGGGTCCTTGACCTTAATTGGTGCGACAGGAAGTACCCTTCGCCAAACAGGAAGTGCCTCTATATCTCATGAACCGTTTATCGTACAGACGCGTGGGTGGCGTCATATCACATGATTAAGAGTCCTTGACCTTAATTGGTGCAGCAGGAAGTGCCCTTCGCCAAACAGGAAGTGCCTCTATATCTCATGCACCTTTTGTCGTACAGATGCGTGAGTGGCGTCATATCACATGATTAAGAGTCGGACCTTAACCTTAATTGGTGCTTCCTTCGCCAAACAGGAAGTGCCCTTCGCCAAACAGGAAGTGCCTCTATATCTCAAGAACCGTTTGTCGTACAGACGCGTGGGTGGCCTCATATTACTTGATTAGGAGTCCTTGACCTTAATTGGTGCAACAGGAAGTGCCCTTCGCCAAACAGGAAGTGCCTCTATATCTCATGAACCGTTTGTCGTACAGACGCGTGGGTTGCGTCATGTGACTTGATTGGGAGTCCTTGACCTTAATTGGTGCAACAGGAAGTGCCCTTCGCCAAACAGGAAGTGCCTCTATATCTCATGAACCGTTTGTCGTACAGACGCGTGGGTGGCCTCATATTACTTGATTAGGAGTCCTTGACCTTAATTGGTGCAACAGGAAGTGCCCTTCGCCAAACAGGAAGTGCCTCTATATCTCATGAACCGTTTGTCGTACAGACGCGTGGGTGGCGCCATATCACATGTTTAAGAGATATAGAGGCACTTCCTGTTTGGCAAGGGTACTTCCTGTTTGGCGAAGGAAGCACCAATTAAGGTTAAGGACTCTTAATCATGTGATATGACGCCACCCATGCATCTGTACGACAAAAGGTGCATGAGATATAGAGGCACTTCCTGTTAGGCAAAGGGCACTTCCTGTTGCACCAATTAAGGTCAAGGACTCCTAATCAAGTAATATGAGGCCACCCACGTGTCTGTACGACAAACGGTTCTTGAGATATAGAGGCACTTCCTGTGTGGTGAAGGGCACTTCCTGTTGGCGAAGGAAGCACCAATTAAGGTTAAGGACTCTTAATCATGTGATATGACGCCACTCACGCGTCTGTACGACAAACGGTTCATGAGATATAGAGGCACTTCCTGTTTGGCGAAGGGCACTTCCTGTTGCACCAATTAAGGTCAAGGACTCCTAATCAAGTAATATGAGGCCACCCACGCGTCTGTACGACAAACGGTTCATGAGATATAGAGGCACTTCCTGTTTGGCGAAGGGCACTTCCTGTTGCACCAATTAAGGTCAAGGACTCCCAATCAAGTCACATGACGCAACCCACGAGTCTGTACGACAAACGGTTCATGAGATATAGAGGCACTTCCTGTTTGGCGAAGGGCACTTCCTGTTGCACCAATTAAGGTCAAGGACTCCTAATCAAGTAATGTGAGGCCACCCACGTGTCTGTACGACAAACGGTTCATGAGATATAGAGGCACTTCCTGTTTGGCGAAGGGCACTTCCTGTTGCACCAATTAAGGTCAAGGACTCCCAATCAAGTCACATGACGCAACCCACGCGTCTGTACGACAAACGGTTCATGAGATATAGAGGCACTTCCTGTTTGGCGAAGGGCACTTCCTGTTGCACCAATTAAGGTCAAGGACTCCTAATCAAGTAATATGAGGCCACCCACGCGTCTGTACGACAAACGGTTCTTGAGATATAGAGGCACTTCCTGTTTGGCGAAGGGCACTTCCTGTTTGGCGAAGGAAGCACCATTTAAGGTTAAGGACTCTTAATCATGTGATATGACGCCACTCACGCATCTGTACGACAAAAGGTGCATGAGATATAGAGGCACTTCCTGTTTGGCGAAGGGCACTTCCTGTTGCACCAATTAAGGTCAAGGACTCTTAATCATGTGATATGACGCCACCCACACGTCTGTACGACAAACGGTTCATGAGATATAGAGGCACTTCCTGTTTGGCGAAGGGCACTTCCTGTCGCACCAATTAAGGTCAAGGACCCCCCCGCAGCCGGCCCCGTCTCTCCCGGTGGCTCGGGGGCAGAGTTACGGCCTTTTTTACCCGCCTGCAGTACCGGCATTCGGCCACCAGGTGGCGCTCCTCCACGGGGCCCCGAGCCGGACATGTGGGTACCAGTCCCGTCTCGAACGGTCGCTCCTAGCCCGAGTTATGAGTTTTTATGTGCGCTGCAGTACAGGGGAGCAGCCACCAGGCCGCGCTGTCACGTTTGCCCCGGTCCCGTCACCCATGGAGGGGTCCGCACGGTCAAAGTCCCAAATTTCCCATGAAAGTGCCGCTCCTATTTTTGGGCCCCTTCGGAGCCCCTTTGCGGCGGCGCCAGGGGGTCCGCGGGGGTCCCCGGAACTCCCCAGAGCTCCAGGGGGTCCCCGGGGGGTCCCTTGGCCGATGCCGAGGCCCCTTTATTTAAAAGAAGTACAATACAAAGAGTACTTCTCTTATTTAATACAATTATAGAAATGATTAGATCTATAGAACTATTTATTTTTTATTTATATCATTTTGTTATTTCTTTTATTTCATTTCATTGTAGTATTTATGTATTATTTTTTGAGCATTTAGACTTCCATAGGGACTGGTGATGGAATTAGCTAAAATGATGTATAAGAAAGCCCAGAGTACTCACTTTTACAAGACATGGCAACAGCTGGTTGCCATGCCAACTCCGGAGCCTTTTGATTGGCTAGTGGGACAGGCCTCACATCATTGGCTCTCTGCTGATCATGTGATTTTTGGCAGTTTCCTAACTGCTGACTGAGATTTGCAGTCGTGCATCTGATGAAAGCATTCGTGATGAAGTAACCAAAAAAACAACTCGTAAAACAGTAAGAAAATATTAGTATTTTGGCTTTCCTTTTTAGTTTTGGCATAATAATCACTGCAGCTTCCAAAAAAACATTCGTACTTTTTTTTTTTTACGTATAGTTTTTTCGAATTAATTTGTTTACGTGTAATTTTTTTGGTAAAAATGTTTACGAGTAAAAAAAAGGAAAAGTACGAATACGAATTAATTATGGCACAAAGATAACCCCATAAAGCCCCCACTTATCCAGCCTCTAGGGGTATACTGTAGGCTGCACCTATAGGGCGGCAATGGGTCAGGAGATAGAGTGGTACACTTGTGGAAACAGAGGGTTCCTGGTTTGATCCCCGACTCCCCCTGAGTTAGTGTTGAAGTTTCCTTGAGCAAGTAACTGAACCCCTAACTGCTCCTGCAATGAGAAGGTTGCTGTGTTTTTTTTAGACAGGACAATGGATATTTTAATTTTAAATCTTTATCCCACGATTTTGCAACCCATTTTCACCCAGTGCCAATTGCCTATGTAATCCTGGGCTCTGCTCTCCCTCTGCCGCGCCTGGTGAGACAACGGACTGACCTCATGCTTCCTTCAATGCATGAGTAGTCCAAGTTGTTTCTTTTCACCTGACAGGGGGAATTTCCCCGGGATGGACGTAGCGTGTGGAAGGAACACGTTATTCCAAACAGTTCCTTTCCCCTCCATCAAGCGTCCCGGCTGGCCAGGGGGAGGCATTATAGAGACCAGGATTACTGCATGTTTTTGTGAGGGTATCAACCCTAGGAGACACGGGGAGAACATGCAAACTCCACACAGAAAGGCCCTATCGCCAACCCCACCTAGGGTGTGGGCGCTGATGATGCGGAGGGAGAAACACGCCCCCAGCACCCACAGCGTCCCCCGACGGGAATCGAACCCAAGACCTTCTAGCTGTGAGGCGAAGCGCTAACTACTGCACCGCCGTGAGGACAATGGATCTTTAATAGACAGCACATAAATGCAACATAAATATACCAGATTTAGCAAAGATGCTAATTTACATCCGCAGTCCCCACACGTGTGTGAATGTGGATTACGTTGTAAAGTGATTTGGATAATGACACTATCCTCAACTTTCCAAAGTCCCATTTGCGCAGAAGGTGCAGGCAGCTTCCGGCGCCGAAGCCGAGTGTGATCTACAAGCTCACTCACAGCGGCTGCAACTGCGACGCGGCGTGAGCTTGTATGTCTGCTGTTAACCGGAAGTGTCCTGCAAATAATGCTACAGTAAATTCTGGCGGAAACAGGTGGATTTAAATGCATCATTTACCATTTCATGGGCTTCAGGCAGTACATGTCAATCGCCTGCTGTCGCCAAATGCTTGCTCGGGAGGGAACGTTGTGTCTCTGCTGTCTGCTCTAGCATGCAAGAGTGCCTTAACAATTTCCGGGACAACGCTCCAAGTCCACACATTACATGTCTATGCATTTGATGTATTACCATGTGTTTACTTTGCTTACTTTAAATAATGCCTGTCTGCTAAATGCCTAAATTGTAAATTTGGCACTATAATAAAACCAAATTCAACTGTAGCGTCAGAACACGTTATTCACAGGAACAGCAGTGTTGGCATACTGTAACAACTATTAGAGTATGGCTATCGTCTTCATTCTGTGACAACTTAATGACATGTTTTTACATGTCACATGTCACACTTTTGCCCTACTCATATCTCCGCCACTGTTGCCCCGATCCATGCCAAACTTTGCACACACACTCCTTGGCTGCCAAACAACGGGTTACTCACATGCCCCTCTTCTAGCGCCACCATGAATCTTGCAAGACACATTTTTGGACTCTGCTCCAACAGATTTTGCCCTAAAATCACACAAAGCGGTACACAGTATCTCTACAGTCATGTCATCAAAATGCATCTGTCCCATCTAGTGCCACCAGCTGGCTGATTTTTTAAAAACACATTTTTGGACTCAGCTCCAACAGATTTTGCCCTAAAATCACCCAAAGCGGTAAACAGTAGCTCTAAAGTCATGTCATCAATATGGGTCTGTCCCTTTTCCCATATTCCCTCCTGATTGGCTACCATTGCCTTCTAAAGTTTGTGTATGCAACCTGACGGTCGATTATCTCCCGATTTAGGGAGTCTTACTGGTATAGAAGGATTGATAAATTGGTAGACGGATGAACGAATGAAAGATGGATACATGCAGGAACAGGTGGGTGACTAAACTAGCCGGCCCGGGTAATTAACAAAACCCTGTGATGTGGTCGCCAGCCTTCAACGAAGAAGGCCCTCTCTTCTCAACAGCACAACACACGACAATTGCCCTGTTGTTCTGCTGTCTTACTTGGCACCACGCAGCAGCAGAAACAAAATCCCAGAGATAATTACTGTTTTCGGCAGTGCCACCCAACCAACTGGCAGGGTGGCACCGCGATTATAGTGTATCACACAGAGAGAGGGCTCGGGTTCAATGCCATGTCTCCTTCAGACTAGGCTCTCAAGAACAGACGCTATACTACGCAAAGAGTCTGTTCAAAGGAAGAGGAACTTTTCTTTGACGATGTTAAGCCAGAATGTCTTCAGACTGACACTGAACACCAAGATGACACCAGCCGACTCACTCACTTTTCAGCAGTGGTGGAAGAAGTAAAAGTAAAAGTAGCAATGCCGCAATGTAAAAGATTTTACAAGTAAAAGGCCTGTTTAAAATTGGACTTCAGTAAAAGTACAAAAATGTTGGAATCAAAATGTACATACATGCCAAAGTAAAAGATACTAAAATCGTTAAAAAGTTGTCTAACATTTTTGAAAATAGCAGATCTACAAGCTCACACTGTGCGGCACGGTTAGATACACGTGGTTAGATAGATTAATAGTTTGACATGTATCTGAATTTGATTTGTTATATGAATTTTTGGCGCTATTTTTTACATTGATGAAATCAACCCCAATGGAAACAAGACCGCAAGGTCTTTTTGGGGGGTTATCCTTTTAGACCAAGTGTTTTGACTGTACTTTTACTGTTGTTTTTACATTTCTCTCTCATAACATAATCAATCAATCAATCAATAAATCAATCTTTCAATCAATCAATCAATCAATCAATCAATCAATCAAGGAAAGCTGTATAACAGCAGTGACAAGACAAAAATGTGTGTGAGGCGGAATTGTCATAACGGCAAAATTGGGGAGAAAAGGGGGCAAAAAGCAACAAAAAAGAAAGAGAATGAAAACAGATCTGACTACTTCTTCCACCCCTGCTTGTTTCCAAAGGTTATCTTACAGTAGGTCTATATCTCTCCAAACATCCAAAACTAACAACCACCCGCCCTGATCTGACTCTACTGGTGTTGTCTTTACGGGTGGAGTGAGAAGGGCTTGAAGGAGGATTACATGCTGTGTGTGTGTGCGTGCGTGTGTGTGTGTGTGTGTGTGTGTGTGTGTGTGTGTGTGTGTGTGTGTGTGTGCGTGCGTGCGTGCGTGCGTGCGTGCGTGCGTGCGTGCGTGCGTGCGTGCGTGCGTGCGTGTGTGTGTGTGGCTGTGCGTGCGTTACTGTATTAGTCCTTGTTCCCACAGACTCACCACAAGTGTATAGCAGAATTTGACAACGTGAGGCCAATTTTCCTGGCCCTCACAAGAGTAATGGTTGTTTTATGCTGCTTACTCGCTTAAAGTTCTTTCTGAGTCTTATTTATTAAAGAATGCAGCAGCAGCAGTTAGCAGTATGATCCCGCACCCAAGAACCCTGCCTGAAGCTGGCCAGAAGAACTACTAAAAGATATGAGTAGAGCGAACCTTTCTGTGAAATGTTTTATGCTGCTTATTGCTTAACACACTCGCATGACTGAACCTGATTTTGAGGTGGTTTAGGTTTGCTCAGGAAACTCTGAGAAATTTTCCCTTTCATGATTTTTCCTTATCATACAAGCAAAGTCTTGTTTTTTTTCTACCATTTGAGACGTTTTGTAAATATGAAATAAAATGTTTTGAGTGTTTCCTGAGCATTCTAATTCCATTTCTAAATCTCAATAACAGGTCAAAATGACCTGTTAGTCATGCGAGTGTTAAAAGCCTGTTTTTAGAGTGGGGCTTACAATTAGGGCAACATTGAGGTTTGTGTCAGGGCAGGGGTCATTGGCATGTTGGCGTGGTGGACATTCTTTGTCAAAATCCCATTTTTGCCACGAACATACAAGAACAATGTGTATATCGGAAACCTTGTGTGTCCAAAACCGTTTGTTTTGTATTCATCACTTTTAAAATGATTTAAACTAGTGAAAACAGCCGATCTACAAGCACACAACGCCTCACGGTGCGAGGCGTTGTGTGCTTGTAGATCTGCTGTTTTCACTACTTTTGTGCGATGGCCTTGTATGATGAAGCAGGGCTTTACTTTGCAAAAAAAAAATATTATATACAAATTTGAAACTTGGAGATACAAGGTTTCTGCCTGACAGTGACGATATATTCCATCAGATGATATATGAACTCAATTAAAACAGGTACAGTTTAGATTCACCATAGTTGAAATATCCGATCCGTTGAAAAACGATCTAAGGATACAAGCGAGCTATATTTAAGGGAGGCCAGTAGAGAGTTCCATGTATTTGAGGCACCACACTTAAAGGCTGATTTTCCAATCTCAGTTGAGGCATAATGAGTCTCAAGCATCAGATAGTCCTGTGAGCGCGTGTGATAGCCATTCGTTTTTTTTCCACTCCAAAAGAGAATTCAAATAAGGTGGTAATCTCCCTGTTAAACCTTTATAAATGAATAAAAACCAGTGCTGGTCTCGCCTGGTCGCAAGAGAGGGCCAACCAACCTTATTATATAATCCTTATTATATAATATACAATGATGGGTGTTATAGCGGTCTCAGAGTTATGGGCCGGCCCGGGGGTCATGGGAAATGAAACGTTAGAGAACCGTTTAGACTCCAGAATGCGCCATAGTTTTTTTTCTGAAGAAAACCTGGAGAATTGACGTTCAGGCCCAGGGTATTTATTGTTTTACACAACATTATAGTGGTGTGTAAAACAGAAAGTCTTGCCACGGACATGTTTGTCCCAATAAGGATATATTGATGACCCCTGTGTTAGGGCCGATGCATACACAAAGTCTCGGCAGCACCGAACAAGTACACCCCCTGGACATGGCACTAGTATGTTGCAGGGCCCCAATCCAACCCTTGATGCGGAGTGCCACGCAGGGAGGCACTGTGACTGGGTGGGTCCCATTTTTCTTTGGTATGACCCGGCCAGGGATCGAACCCTCACAGTCTCAGGGGGGTTGGGATTTCCTTGACATGAAAACATGACAAGCCCTTTTGTTTTGCTTTTTTCTGGTCCTTTCTGGCACATCACTTTTGCTTCTTTCCACTTGTATTGCTCTATATTTTTTCCATTTTGTTTTAGCATATTGGTTTAAATGAATGTGCAACTAAACTAAACTAAACTAAACTAAACTAAACTAAACTGTCACAGTTACTATCAAAACCTCCACCAGCTGTCAGTCAGTCACACTTTTGCCCTGCTCATATCTATGCAACCATTGCCCCGATCCATGCCAAATTTTGCACACACACTCCTTGCCTGCCATACCACAACCTCCACCCATCAATTCTCGCCCTCTTATAGCGCCACCATGAGACCGATTCTTGCAAAACACATTTTTGGACACTGCTTCTACAAATTTTGCCCTAAAATCACCCAAATCGGTACACACTTGCTCTACACTCATGTCATCAACATGGATCTGTCCCATTTAGCGCCACCATCAGGCTGATTTCTTCAAACACATTTTTGGACACTGCTCCTACAGATTTTGCCCTAAAATCACGCAAATCGGTACACAGTATGTCTACACTCATCTCATCAACATGGATCTGTCCCATATAGCGCCACCATCAGGCTGATTTTTTAAAACACATTTTTGGACACTGCTCCTACACATTTTGCCCTAAAATCACGCTGCGACCTGACGGTCGCTTATCTCCCGATTAGGGAGTCTTACTGGTCATATTGGTTTAAATGTATGTGCAACTAAACTAAACTAAACTAAACTGAAGTTAATGATGATGTGAATACGATTGTGTTGAAAAAATTGATCCTTTAATGCTTTAATGCAAGGGTCTTCAACAGGAGGTCTGGGACCCCTAGGGGGTCCTCAGAGTTACTACAGGGGGTCCTCCAAATCTTTGTGTGATATAAACCTTTTTTATATTAACCACTTGAACCCTCATGTTCATATTCTGAGAACTTTAGCCAAAAATAGCAGACGCCTGCGAGGCGTTGTGAGCTTGCAGAACGTCTATTTTCGGTGTAGAGGGGAACAATAGCAGACTATACAGTGAAAGGTCAAGTTTATTAAGTATTGACGGTTCAAGTAGTTAGTTAAATATCTGAAAACACAAATTGACATGAATCCAAAATACACTGATTAGGGGGCACGGTGGCGCAGTGGTTAGCGCTTCGCCTCACAGCTAGAAGGTCCTGGGTTCGATTCCCGCCGGGGGACACTGTGGGCACTGGCGGCGTGTTCCTCCTCCGCGTCATCAGCGCCCACACCCTAGGTAGGGTTGGCGATAGGGCCTTTCTGTGTGGAGTTTGCATGTTCTCCCCGTGTCTCCTAGGGTTGATACCCTCACAAAAACATGCATGTAATCCTGGTCTCAATAATGCCTCCCCCTGGCCAGCCGGGGCGCCTGATGGAGGGGAAAGGAACTGGTTGGAATAACGTGTTCCTTCCACGCGCTACGTCCAAACCAGGGAAATCTCCACTGTCAGGTGAAAAGAAGCAACTTTGACTCCTCATGCATAGAAGGAAGCATGAGGTCAGTCCGTTGCCTCCCCAGGTTGGCAGAGGGAGAGCAGAGCCCAGGATTACATAGGCAATTGGCACTGGGTGAAAAAATGGGTTACAAAATTGTGGGATAAAAATTATAAGAAAAAAAAAAAAAAAAAAATACACTGATGATCGTGCTGTCAAACAATGAAACTATGTGGAATCTATGAAAGCTTGAAAAGGTTGTGGGGGTCTCTGCTTCATCTCTCAACTAAGGGGTCCTTGGCCTGAGAACGTTGAAGACCCCTGCTTTAATGTGTGTAGACAGCTATACCGAGTACCGACCACAGTCACATGGTTGCTAATCTCTCAAGAACCGATTATAAAATTCTTTGACGATGGCTATAGCCAGATCGCATGGTTTATAGGGGTGTAACGATACATTTTCATAGCGATTCGATACATATCACGATATAGTAACGATTTAGCAAAGAAATTAAATCTGTGTGAATGGTGTGGATAGAGCAGGTTTTTAAGGGAAACATGTATTATTATGGATATAAATAAGTAAACACAGTGATTATCTGCTAAATATACATGGACATTGTATATTGACAAACCTGTACCTTGACATGAACCCAGAGATTAAACACATTTATCGATAGACCAGTGTATAGCTATATGGAAAGGAAAAGTAATTAAACCCCTTCTTTTCATTTTTTCTTCTTAAAAATGCTAAATAGAATGCAAGTAGGTAGTATCGATACAATCGATTCTTTGCACTGCCGATTCGATACGATACAAAATAAAACGATACGATTCGATTTTATCTGTTTTCATTTCCATATACTTCGTTTTTTTAAGTTAAAAACGATATTTCGATACAGTTACTATATCGTTACACCCCTAGTTTCTAATGAAGCTCTACCACGTGGTGCCTCTCCCCTCTCATCATGATCATCATCATCAGCATCCCAGCATCTCCTTCAAGGTAGAATCTAGATCCCATAGCCAGGGGGGTCGCTGGCTTGGCTGGTTACTGAATGGTGCAGGGGGAAAGAAGAATTATAGCGTGACAGTGTGACAAAAAAAGCTAATCCAATTTATTTGAAGTGATTTAAAGTTTATTTGCAGAGCACATTTTCAACGGTCACAGTCCTTTTACCAACACATTAAGAATTAACATTATTTGTGTTGTTTATGCCAGGTTTGATGTTTACCTGTTGTCCTGCTGTGTCCTATTGTTTATTTGAAGCATTTAGAGTTTTTCTTTGCACTCTATTTACTTGGCCATTTAGGCTACCCTGTTGTTACCCCCATATGGAATCAATGGGGGTAGATTTATTGTAATCACATTTTTTGGTCTTAGTAATGCGACAAAAAACGATTTTTTTTTTTTTTATTGAACTCAAGTCTCCATGGTGTGAGTAATCAATAGAACTTTTTTTCATTTTGGGGTGAACTACTCCTTTAAGTCTGCAAGCCTGCCCTGAAGATGAGTAGGCCTAGTCTGTAAGATGCATTTTGCCCTCTGGGGAAATCTTTGAAAACTGAATTTTCTTCAAATCTCTCTCTCTCTCTCTCTCTTTCTCACACACACACACACACACACACACACACACACACACACACACACACACACACACACACACACACACACACACGTGCATTTTGCAGGGGGTGCTACAACATGCAGTTAAACCATTGTAAACCTATTTTACACTTCCATATATTAGAATCTGAATCTGAATATTCTACAATTTAGAATCATTTTAAAAGGATCCTCTTATAATGTATGGGGTTCGTTTAATTACTTCCCCAGCTGAAAATCCAACTAACATGGGGGTCCATGCATAGAGTTATAAGAAGAAATTGAATAGAGAGAGAGGACACCAGATATCACCGCCCGTCCTCTTGCATCACCCAGCGCACGAGGCGTTTTCAGTAGTAAAACCGTGACGTAGTGGGGCCTATGTGACGCGTTTTGCGTCATAGTTTGTGTTCATGGACGCGCTTGGGCTCCAAATCGTGAACGAGCACTTCCGGTATGAACGCGCGTCAATGCAAAGTAGCCTAGATCATGCGCGTTCATGTTTCTGGCCCCAACTGCAGTACCTCAAAACGGCCACCATGTCCATGGCGCTTGAGAGAGCAAGGTTCTGGGGGCTTGGCTTGGGTCCATGGCTAAATAATACACATCAGTTTTCATGAGTACGTTTGGGAACCACAGTGGTTGCCTGGCAACCACCCAGCACAGAGCCAGCCAATCATAGCACCATCATCCGTCCGGAGCCAGGGGTGAGAATGAGATGCCGTGGGCTCGGTTGGGCACGGCGAGCACCTCGCAGTACGCGCACCTCACATGCACGCACATGAATCATCAAGTGCGTCACGAATTTAGTAGGGGCACCACATCTAAAATCCGTATCACACCGACTCCGGACGATGGGATGCGAGCTCTTTTCTTCCCCTTCTTCAAGGAAGCTTTAGCCCAGGTAGCAGTTAGTTAGCCCGCATTGGCAGACAGGGAGTGAACGGATTTACGGAAGAGACGTTAACGGCGTAATAACGCTGTTCTGAGGCAACAGGGGAGGAACACGACAGCTCGTGAGTGTCCACTGGACGTTATTTATACGTTATTTCGCCTTAGTGCTCACCACTGGCTTGTGAACAGCGAACACTCCCGGCGATAGCACGCCGGGAGAGTGTTTTGTGCTGGTGTTTCAGTCCGAGACAAAGGGTGCGTTCGGAAATGCGCACCGGTTCTGGTTAGGGACCCTAACCAGAACCTGTTAGGGATTAGGGTTATGCATAGTTTTACTGAGGTTAAGGTTAGGGTTAGGCATAGTTTTACTGAGTTTAGGGCTAGGATTATGGTTGGGTTTAGGCACTCACTGCACTGAGCACACATCCGGTGCGCATTTCCGAACGCACCCTTTGATACACTCGGACTGAAACGCCAGCAGAAAACACTCTCCCATAGCGCGCTACCGTCTGCCGGGAGCGGTTGCACCCAACCTGGTGACCTGTAGAATCCCGTGACGCCAGAGGGCACTGTTTCTCTGGACAGAGGGCACTGATTCTTTGGCTATTTATGGGTTGCATTTGTAGTCTTACACCAGCCATTTTGAGGAGGACCAACACAAGGTGTTTTGATTAATGTAGAACATTGGTTCAATGCTAATTTCTACATTGCATTGTTGATACTTATAATAAGCAAACAAATAAACCAGACATCACCCTCATTTTCTGGATTTCATATCTTGAATCTGCTGCTTACTTCCGTGTAAAACCGCGAACGTGCTGAAATGGCGCCACGCCGAGTCACGGAATTCGACGGGGCACCAATGTGCTCGCTACACCGCGTGTGGCTTTTAAAGCTTCCCTCTCTTGTGCGCACGGCACGTTGCTAGCTCATAGAGCAGAGTGCACCGAGTGCACCGAAGCAGCGTGTTTAGCGCTGTTTATAAACACTAACATGTCCTGTTGCCGCTGTTCTCCTTGTTTTGGTCGTTTTTAATGTCGACTCGCTACTCAACGTTGTTGTTGATGATGATAAAATGGTAAACGCCACGGTCCAAGGTTCAAGGTTGTACTTTATTGTCACGTCTTTTGTACAGGTAAGAGTAACAGTTATATTTGTGTTCGGCATCCTTTACAGACAGACAGGCATCGTGTCGGGGGGCTCTCTCCATTACGACGTGTCGCCACATGTCCCCACTCCGGCAGGGACTTCTTATTGTCGGAGTGTTCACTGTCGGAGTGGCGACATGTCCATAGAGGTTAAGGTTAGGGTAAGATAGGGTTAGTAGTATCTGTCGGAAAGGTGACATGTTGGATTGGAGAGATGCACCCTCTGCTATTATAGGAAATAGGCCTTGTATAAAAGCCTAGTAACCTAACCCCAGACCAGCAGAGATGACTAACTGTAGCCCAATAAATCTTGTATCTCTCTCTTCTGCATCTTCATAATAATAACAGAACAGACTACATTAGCAGGGCTTTCTTTGGGCCTGTATACTATTAGTGGTCATGACTAATGTAGTCTGTTCTGTTATTATGAAGATACAGAAGAGAGAGATACAAGATTTATTGGGCTACAGTGTGTAAGTCATCTCTGCTGGTCTGGGGTTAGGTTACTAGGCTTTTATACTAGGCCTATTTCCTATAATAGCAGATGCACCATGTTTCCTAGCCCTTAATACATGACGGTCAACCGTCATGTTTCCCCCTCAACCTGAGAACCATTGGGGTATTCGTGGCTCAACGGTTTGAGCTACAAACGTCAGATTTCAAAAATAACGGGCTTACCCAAGTCCCCTTTTACTCAGAAATGACGCCGTTCAACGATAATGACATGCCGCTCCCGGATTGTTTAATTAAAAGCATTTTTATCCTTGTATTTCCTGAAGTTCTCCCTCTAGTGGAGAGTCGCGTCATCGCATCATCTCCGTTCACTACAATGAGCGACCGGAGATGACGCGACTCTCCACTAGAGGGGGAAATATAAGGGAAAACAGGATAAAATGCTTTTTATTAAACAATGCGGGAGCGGCATGTAATATCGTTGAACGGCGTCATTTCTGAGTAAAAGGAGACTTGGGTAAGCACTTTATTTTTTGTTAAATCTGACGTTTGTAGCTCAAACCGTTGAACCACTAATACCCCACTGGTTTTCAGGTTGAGGGGGAAACATGACGGCCATGTGTATATATATGACCGTCATGTATTCAGGGCTATTGATTGATTGATTGATTGAAGACTTTATTAGAAGTTTGCATAGGAAAAGGTACAGTTTAATGACGGTACAGTTCACTGGTACAGTTCACTGGTACAAGGTCTACTAAAAGGAGATCCTAGAAAAGACTACGCTTTCCACAGGAAACCATTTAAGTATCTCATATGACATTGAATGACAGACGAATAGAACACAGTACTATGCAGTAGATATAGTCAGTAAAAAAAATGAAAGAACAAAATACAGTAAGTCAATACAAACAGTAAGTATATACAAAGAAGGGGCAGGGGAGGGCTGGGCTGTGCTGGGCTAGGTTTGTTTGAAGGGGCAGGGCAGGGGAGGGTAGGGCTGGACTGGGCTAGGTTTGTTTTTACCAGTTGCGAACGGCTGCTGCCTGTAAGTGGTTTTTCAGGGCGATTTTAAAGGATGCTACATCATGCTAGTGATCCACACTCCTTTTAAGACCTTCGGTAAGGCATTCCACGTTTTTGTGGTATAGCAGAAGAACAAGTTTGACCCTTTCTTTGAGTTGACTGGGTTGAACGTGATCTGTGGCGCTGCCTCTGGTGTTGTAATTGTGGACATCCTTAACGTTTTAAAGTATTTTGCCCAGGTACATGGGTATCTTAGTGGTGTAGTGTATCTTGTACACCAGGCCCATTGCAAGTTGCTGTACTGTCATCTACTCTGAGACACCCCACTCTTAACTGGTGAGTAGCGGTGAGGTGAGTCTGATAGGGAAAGTTAAGCAGGACCCTAATTAGTTTATTTTGGGCTGTTTGGAGTTTAGTTTTTGCTTGCTTTGTTTTGTTTTGCTTGCTTTGTTTTTGCTTGGTTTCTTCATTACTAGCTGAAGCAGTTCACATAGGAAAGGCACAGGACAGTACAGTTCAGATACACAATCTATACAAGAGCAAGCACTATGGCTGGTTTACATTGCGGTAAAATATAGTATATTTGGTCAAATGTACCATGGCAACACATTTCACTAGTTCAGAAATGAGAAGGAAAGAACATTCTCTAATGAGAACATCGCAGTAAACTAACAGGTGTCCTTTTATATTACTCTTTAGCACATAGAGGTATTTAGGAATGCTTAACAACAACGATAACAATAAGAAAATGTCCCCCAGGGGTTGTCTCGGACAAGTACAGGTCATATCCTACTTGTCTGTAAGGTAAATCGTCCATTATTTGTGAAACGAAGACTTCAGCACACACAGCTCCCTTCAAGCATATTGTTTTATATGCTGCAGTGTAGCAACAGTGAAAATGGCACACCACAGGTCAACAGTGCTCTTGTTTTGCATTCCACAGACCAGAAGCCCGAGGCCACAATGTGGAGTTTAGACAGATAACTTGTGTTGTGTTCATAGATTGTTGCGTCCCCTTAAGTTCTCAAACGAGCATTTGGCAGCCGTCCGGGCGGGCAGCCTGAAAGCAAACTCCACTTGCCCGAAAGTTTTATTTACCTGCCAGGGGCAGGTGGGCCACCCTGTTATTGTCAAGGCCTGGCCCCATAACATGCCATGTTATAGGCAATTTTCTTATTTGTATTTATTTATTGATACATACATTTATTTTTTCAAAAGCAATTGTGGAAATAGCAGATCTACAAGCTCACCAATGCGAGTTTGTACATCGGCTACTTCTGTTGCACGAAGCATGACACGTCGGTCTTTAAGTGGTTAACAGCAGAACTGTAATAGACGTGGGACTTTCGCGAACGAATCGAGTCTTTTGAACGGCTCTTTGAAATGAACGATGGGATGGAATGTTAATGTACTTGAGTACAAAAGTATTGGTATCAAAATGTGGGGACTGCCCCATAGGTCGAACTCCCGTTGGGTCGAACAGCGTCGGCAGGTTAGATAATCACCCGCGAGCGTCGGCAGGTTAGATAATCACCCGCGTCACGGTTACTGAGGTTATGTTTAGGGTTAGGCGTTCTTTATTCTTTATTCATACGGATCCCCACATTAGCTGCCACCAAAGTAGCAGCTACTCTTCTGGGGTCCACAAAAAACATAACAATACATACATGTAACACAACACAATACAATAAAAACATGTAGTCTAAGAAAAAAAGATTCAAGACAACAAAGGTCCAATAAAAACCAACTACAGGTCAGTTAATTTAAACTAAACTGAGGATAATTAGTGAGTCTCTTAAAACTAGCCTTACTGGGTGCTTCAGTGATCATAGTTGGTAGGTAATGTGTTCCAATAATTGCCCTATACAATACAGATCTGCATACTGCATTTGTTCTGGGTTTTTCTTTAACCATGTCACCCCTAGTAACCTGCCCTGTAGCGTGATTGTGACGATCTCTCACATATTGTATTTGTGAGTACAGACAAACTGGTTGCTTACTATGACAAATATTCCGAAAGAAACTCACTAAATTGCATGCCAACCTCTCCTCTGAGCCATGAGAGACTGGCATGCAATCTCTCAGTACTCTGCCTCACACCCAATGGACAGTGCAGTGCAAGCCTTGCAGCTTTATTCTGAGCTATTTGAAGTTTAGACAGATGTTTCTGGTCTGCGCCGGACCATATTGTGGAGCAGTAATCGAGTACCCTAGTACTAGCTGCTAGGCTGCCACTAAGTAGACTGGCTGCTACTTGCTAATGTTTACTTTGGTCACAGGACCAGAGCATCATGCTGTGTAGTGCCATAGACACAATTGGCATAAAACTGGTATTTATGTCAGTGACCTGCCGGTCACCGATTCGGCTGGTTTGATATAATACCTGCCGATTTTTTATATTGGCCGATTCCGATGTCCATCCCTAACTTAAAGTACCAATAGTACTCATTATGCAGAATGTTTCACAGGTTTTCCAATTACTAAAATGTAGAAAAATCTTTTGAAAATTTGCAGATTTACAAGCTCACAATGCGTCGCAAAGTGACGCATTGTGAGCTTATAGATCGGCTATTTTCAAATGGCAGGTAGTATGTACCTATATATGTCCGAAATAAATGTATATAGGGTTGAAGTTAATTGTAATTATAATCAAAATCTACAAATTAACTACTAACTAGTAACTAAAGTGAGGCTTTTGAACGTCTCTTTGAAAGGAACGGATCCCAGAGATCAAGGCTCACTTCAAAGAGCCATAAATCCCATCAGAGATCCGGCTCACTTCAAAGAGCCATAAATCCCATCTCTGAACTGTAATCAACCTGGCAGGACTAGACTAAAGCTGCTTTGTGGAAAAATGATTATAATCAGCACCTGCCAAGATGCTGACAGGGTTATGTGTTACTACCAACAGCTACTACAGGTTTATCTGCTGCACTGAACTCTGTGACATGCTACCAGGTTGTGTTGTGAATCTAAAAACAACCTAGGTCAGGTGGTTGGTAAAATATTGACAGTGTCACACAAGGACAGGAGACAAAATGTGTCTGTGGCAAAGACTTGGCCTTGTCTGTGGCAAATTCTAGATTCTCTGTTTTACACACCGTTATAATGTTCTTATTTGGATCATGACGTAGGGGTGGGCGATATGGTGATAAATATCGTTGAGACGATACAATGTCTCCGCGATACGCCTTTTCAGAGATAGTGTATATATCGTGATACAATGAGGGAGCCTGTTGTATTGTTAATATAGAGATTCATTGCAGAATTCCTTTAAATCTGCATTTTGGTCTAAATCAGTAGTTCTCAAACTTCCCTTGAGGCACCTGCCTGCCTTCAGGGTTGTTAACGAGTCTTGGTCGTCTCCAAGGTTATGGGTGGGTGGGTGTTACGGGTGGGTGGGTCTTAACATGTCAAGGTCTCCCCCCCTTAACTCTGACAGTGTACACATTTTCATTTGTACACTGTCAGAGTTACATACTTGTAAATGTTAGACCTCCCAAAAGGAACCCAGAGAGTCCCTGGAGCCCACTTTGAGGACCACTGGTCTAAATGGTCTGTTACTCTTTTGCTATTTACAGAAATATGGATGTTTGCCGTGGTGATACAAGACTAGATGATGTTGTGTAAAAGGGATAGTTTTGTCAGTGTAGTATTAGGACACAAGCATTTCATAATCAGTTCCTTATCTTATATTTTGTCATCACATCATACCTAGTTCAGATATTCACTGTGACTGTACGCATCAGGAGTTCAGAATGTACTCGTCCTAAATTGTGTGTTTTGGGTTTGTTTGATGTGACGTGCTGTGAGCTTGTGATCAGCTATTTCCACTAATAATTGTATATTTAAGTTATTTGTAATTTCCGCCATGTGCAGCTTTTGTTTGTGTCCTAAAAGCCAGAAATGCCATTTGTATTCATAATTTTCCAGTGTTCAACGGCAAAAAACACAATCAAGTCGTGAACAACAATTATTTGTGTGACAATTAATCGTCAAGAAAACGTCACAATCGTGACAACGCTACCGACGCAAACTGATAACTGATATTCCCCCTTTTTTTGTTGTTGTTGTTTGTTTCTTTATCCAAAGGACGATGGAGAGGACTTGGAGATCTGTGGCCCTCTTTGCGCTTCTCTTACCATGCCTGAACAGTAGTAGTAGTGATGGTGGTGGTAGTGCATCTACTACTGCCACAAGCCTAAGGACCACAGAGTGTAGCACGTGTATTCCTTCCCCGTCGGAGCTGGCGACGGGGGCGGTGGAGGTGGGCTCTGCTGTGGTGGACGGCCAGAAAGCAGAGGGCACCCAGCGACAACACCTGGAGGCGCTGTTCGACCGGTACGTCTGGAGTGTTTTGACTACAGGGTTCCCACGGTCATGAAATTCCTGGAAATATTTTGAAATTAGACTTTTTTTTTTCCAGTACTGGAAAAGTTTTGGAATTTATCAAGGGTCCTGGAAGGTCCTGAAAAAATAGCTATGCATTGTCTTTGGTTATTGATTTAGTTAATACCTCTGAAATGACACATTAAACATTGGCCAAATTGTCAAACATTAGAGGCAGAAATTGTGAAAATAGCAGATCTACATTCTCACAACGCCTCGCAACGCGAGGCGTTGAAATATGATTAAGATTATTGAAATATGGTTAAGAACCACTGGCATACACTTCCTGTCTTTGGGCATTGCGCATAGGAGTAAGCGACTCGTTATTGAGCTGAATTATTGTTATATAGTCCTGGAAATTGGGTTAAATATTCTGGAAAAGTTTTGGAAATTAATTGGTAAAAATGTGTGGGAACCCTGTGACTACTAAAACGTTTTTTTTTCATCGACTACCTTTTTTTTTTTTTTTTCACTGATGAAAAAAGTTTCTAAAACTATCACTATATACAGTATAGACGCAAATGTTATGGAGGGGCTAATGGAGAAGATATATAGATTGTTTACTCAAATCTTTGCTTCTGGGGGGTCCCTGGAACAACACATTTTGAGATGGGAAGTCGGCGGCTAAATGCATATAATTCTGGGGGTCCTTGACACAAAAAGGTTTGAGAACCACTGATGTACAGTATAGATAAGCAACATACAGTAGGTTTTTCAGAAAACTGTTGTATTTGTAGAATCGCCTTCAAGTCTTAATGGGGTGCTATTTATTAGTTACTTTCAAGAAGGCATCCTGCAAACCTTGGCCAATGTGACCCTGGGCGTACATATGGAAAAAGCCAGACGTTCATATAAGCTCAAAAATGTAAATAAAACGTTAACCCATTTAGGCCTAGGATTATTGACTGCTTTAACTATTGAAGAATAGCAGATATACACGCAAGCTTGTAGATCTGCTATTTTTGAAAAATCGTGAAAATTAGAATTTTGACCCGATTCTATAAGTGTCTTTTGAATCCTTCTAAGGTTTTTTGAAAAAAAATATGTTTCTATGTCCGCAATCTGGCTATAGTCCGAGCGTTTCAGGCAAATATTGTGCACTTTATGAAAGAAGCGTGAAATTTGGCACACAGTTAGAACATGCCATATGGAACATATAGAGTCAAATAAATACAAAAAACAAATATGCTTTAAGTAGCATGTGAGGGGTCAAACTAGGTGTTGTTCGGGATTCTGAATCCAATGCAAGCATTTGTTTTGCACGTAAAACATTCCTTTCCGAGAAACGGACGCCAATAAACTTTGAAAAGTGATGACTAATCACTAAACCATAGATTTATGGGGTCCGTTTTTAGCCCAAGGAATGTTTTTCCTGCAAAACAAATGTTTGCATTGGATTCCGAATCCCCAAAAACACCTAGTTTGACCCCTTACATGCTTCTTAAAGCATATGTATTTTTTGCATTCTTTTACTGTATAGTAAAGTCTATGAGAGCCCAACTTTAATTGGCTCCCACAAGTTTCCCAAGACAATCTGCGATGCCCCTATAGCAAAGAAATTTCCATATGGCATGTTCTAACTGTGTGCCAAATTTCATGCTTCTTTCATAAAGTGCACGATTACATCAAAATACTGCCCGAAACGCCTGGACTACTAGCGGCTAGCCATTGTCAAAGAAAAGGTCCTTTTCACTTACCTGGAGCTCAGCTAGCCTGTTCTTCAGAGACTACTATGTCAGTGCTTCTCAAACCTTTTCACGTGAAGGACCCCCAAAATGATATTTATTTGGCCACGGACCCGCATCTCAAAATATCTAGTTCCAGGGACCACCCAGAAGCAAAATTTGAGTTACAAACGTTCGCTTTGAAAATACATAATATTCAAAGACTTGCACACATTTTCACGACTTTTTCAAAAATAGCAGATCTACAAGCTCGCAGCGCGGCACTCGGTGCCGCGCTGTGAGCTTGTATATCTGCTGTTTTTCACTGGTTAAAGCATTCAATAATTCTAGGCCTAAATGGGTTGGAAACCAACCAGTAACGTGAGCCGTTGGACCTCTCCCCAACAGGTACGGTGAGAACGGCTCCATCTCCCTGGCGGGCCTGAGGAGGCTGCTGCACAGCGTGGGTCTGGACCACATCAGGAAGGTCATGGTGCAGCACCACGAGCAGCCCGGCCAGGAGGGGGCGCAGCAGGACCACCACCACCACCCCGTGCACCACCACCACCACCACAATCACCACCACCACCACCACGCCTACCACCACCAGCATCCCCACGGCAGCAACAACCACACGCACCGCCAGAAAGACAGCCGCGACAACACCTCGGAGCCCGGGAAGTCCTCCCCCAGCAAGACCCCCAAGGTGCTTTTCCATACACCCCCCACCCCTTTTTCACACTCCCCAGGAGTTCAAAACGTTTCATTAGGGCTAAAGCGTTTTCTTGAGCGATTTATTCTGTTGATTACTTGGAGGTCGGACTCCCGTTGGGTCGAACGGCGTCGGCAGGTTAGATAATCACCCGCGTCACGGTTACTGAGGTTAGGTTTATAGGCATAGTTTTACTGAGGTTAGGATTAGGGTTTGGGGTAGAGTTTAGTGGTCGATCCAAAGGGTGTTCGACCTAATGACATGTTACCTACTTGGAGCACCGTTAATAGCCTCGCATAGCCAGACAATATCAATGTGTGGATATTAGTCTGGTTCTTTTCAGTGTTCTTTTTCCCCAAGGAGAGGTTACAAAAAAATTAATTAACAGACTCTAAAAACGTTAAACCTACAACCAGTCAGAGTAGCGTAAATGTGATAGACCCGCCCTACATTTGCTTACTGGGCCCTGGTTGGTGTCATTGTTATATTTTAGTTTTGTTGTGTTACGGACGCTCAGGTGCCCACGCAGGAGGACGCTGCTGCTGCCGCGGCTCCGGGCAAGAAGTCGAAGAACCCCGACGTGCGCTACAACCTGTACGACAAGAGCGGCAGCACCACGGAGGCCCAGGACCTCAGCACCACCCCCGCTTACACCACCCAACGACAGCCGCACCGTCGGCGCCGCAGGGACGAAGGGGACCAGGACGCGTCCCACGACCACCATGACCATGACCATGACCATGAGGCTCAGAACGCCACCGAGGTAAACATTTAACTGCATTCCATGGAACTGGACTTAATGGGTGTATATAAAGAGGTAGATGGCTGAACCTATTGCTATTTTTACCCCAAGGGCAAAATACTTCTCGAGTATTGGAAATAACCTGTGTTCCGTTTTCATCCAGTGTGATAATTATTTAGTCACACGCTCTTGTTAATGATCTTCATTGGTTAAACATTCATAAAACCCACAGACCGTAGACAAATTGGTTATTTTCGCTACTTTTGTGCAACTCTCTTGTACAACAAAGTAGGGAATTGATTTTTACGGAAAAATACATTTCAAGTTTAAATACGGTAGAGAAAGAAGTAGTCGCCAGCACTCAAGGAATATCCTTTTTACATGATTTTGTAACTGTTGCAACGCTGAGGAAGGCCGAAGGGCCGAAACGCGTCCGTACACTGTCCATTGAGGTAAATAAAATCATTTAAAAAGGATATTCCTTGAGTGCTGGCGACTACTTCTTTCTCATTATGCTTTTTTGAGCCGCGCACCTAAAAGCCTTAATCTAACTTGGAGTGTTGCGGGCGGTCTGCTTTATTGCAGATACCTTTCTCTACAAGTTTAAATACGGACATACTTGGTTTCTGCCCGACAGACACAAATGATCTAATGCAGGTTTTCCCAAAGTGGGTGCCGTGATGCCAGTCCAGGGGTGCCTCAGTCACGATACTTTGATAATATTTGAAGTTCATCAATATCACTTCACTATGCTTAGTAAAACAGACCTGATTTGCACTGTACTTGACAAGTTCTTTGTCCATCTATGCCAACTCTCTTCACCAAAAATAGCAGATCTACAAGCTCGGCTATTTTGGGTGAACCTTCCCCCGGAATAGGGATGCTGGGGTTCAAGTGGTTAAACTTAAGTATATACTGTACAAGTTATACATACGTTATTTTCAGTCAGTTCTGATGGAAACGGATATTTCCCCATGACACAGCCTACCCTATCTCAGTTGGAAAGATGTGTATATTTATGTCGTGTGGTATGACGTAAGATTCAACAAAGAAAATAACAGTGTAATTCAGGGGTGCCGTGGTAGGATGAAAAAAGGATTTACAGCGGTTCCCTGAGTAAAAAAAAGAAAAAACCTGCAAATATGACCCACTCTAATTACTTAGTCTATATTAGTAGCTTAATGACTAGTGCTATTCCTATATTAGTAGCTTAATGACTAGTGCTATTCCTTTTAATGTCCAATGTATTTGTATTTAAGTTCATGAAGTTAACATAAGAACATACCATGAGAACATATGAAATCAAATAAAAATGTTACTTTTCAGGATTTATATTCAAAAGCAGCTGATGCGACGCATTTTGAGCTTGTAGATCATCTATTTTTGCAGTGTTTGACTGTATAACATGTATTATGGCCCTCTGGAGTGAGTGTGAAAATATAGTGGCCCACCCCTGATCTACTTTGTCCCCCCCTCCCCCTCCTAGTGCTTGAACGCGTCCACCTTACTGGCGTCCCACGGCATGTCCCAGGAGGTGGTTCTGTCCCTCAGTGACTTCAGCTTCCTGTGTCCGGCGCTCCTCAACCAGATCGACACCAAGTCCTGTCTGGTGCACGGAGAGCAGCCTGAGCGCACGGGGAAAGGTCTGTCCCACTCCACTTCACTTCGGTAACATGTCATTAGGTCGAGCACCCTTTGGATCGACCACCAAACTCTAACCCAAACCCTAATCCTAACCTCAGTAAAACCATGCCTAACTCTAACCCTAACCTCAGTAACCGTGACGTGGGTGATTATCTAACCTGCCGACGCTCGCGGGTGATTATCTAACCTGCCGACGCTGTTCGACCCAACGGGAGTTCGACCTATGGGGCAGTCCCCCTTCACTTCACAGAGATGAAAGACAGGGTTCCCACGGTCATGAAATTCCTGGAAATATTTTGAGATTAGAAAAATGTCTTTCCAGTACTGGAAAGGTTTTGGAATTGATCAAGGGTCTAGGAAGGAAAGTCATGGAAAAATATTTAGCTATGCATAGTTTTTGGCAATTGATTCTGTTAAAATCATGTTCTAAAACATGTATAACATTACAAGAAATATGTAACCTAAGTAGTTTTTCGGCTAACAGGCTGCGTGATTGCAGCCTAATGTTTGCAATGGCACCCAGCTGGGTGCTTCTCAATGTATGGGACAAAAAGAACAGATCTACAAGCTCACAAAGTTCTGCAGTGTGATGCGTAGTTAGCTTGTAGATATGTTCCTTAACCGTGTGCAGTGCTGTGCAACCTAACTAATTTGAACTAGTATCCACAATGCCTGGGAAATGCACTTTTAATAATTGTGGCTTACAAATGAAAACTACTATAAAGACTGGCTAAACGCTAGAAGTGGACCCGAATCGAGCCAGCTACCGCTCTATGCTTTACTTGTGCTACACTGCCTGTCTTTGGGCATTACTCATCGGAGTTGCACTGAATGACTTATATAGGCCTGGAAATTGGTTTAAATATTCTGGAAAAGTTTTGGAAATAAATTGGTAAAAATATGTGGTAACCCCTAGGACAATAGTGTGTTGCCTTTAGCAACCACACACATTAATAAATAAAACAAGAAACCCTGATAATGATTTTATGTTGACATCGTGTGCATTTTCTGTCTTTTCTGTTCTGCTTCTCCCACACAGACAATAAACATCATCACCACGGTCACAGTTTCCACGGTGACCACGACCACTCGGATCACCACGACAACGCCAGTGACCACCTCGGCGGTGACGCAAGTAAAAACATCGGCATCGGTAAGAACTGAAGTCGGGTTTTCAAATCCAACCGTTGATTGCAAAACCCAACGCAAGTGGGGTTATAATAACGTTTCCTATTGTAAACCGAGCCGTGCGGCCTGCGGCACCCGGCACTGATGCAAAAACTCAAATTCCCAGAATGCTTTGGGAGATGAAGTCATCAGGTAATAGGATCTGCCGTTCACAACAGTGTAGTTAAAGGGGAAGACCACCCATTTTCAATATTGAAATATGTCATTAATATACCTTAGAGGAGTTGTGTGGAAAACAAAAAAAAAGTTCCCCCCCTTCTGTGTTGCCTAGAACTGGAGGATTGATTTTGGGGTTTGTATTGTAAAGTACAATGTATGATGTCATCAAGTTGTACTTTACAATACAAACCCCAAAATCAATCCTCCAGTTCTAGGCAACACAGAAGGGGGGGAACTTTTTTTCTATTTCCCACACAACTCCTCTAAGGTATATTAATGACATAGTTCAATATTGAAAATGGGTGGTCTTCCCCTTTAATGATTTTCAGGCATTCTCCAGACCCGATTTTATACACGTGTTCTAAATCCTTTGTTCTCAAACTTTTTCATGTCAAGGAACCCCAAAATGATTTGTATTTGGCCGCCGACCCCCATCTCAAAATATGTTGTCCCAGCAGGGACCCCCCTAGAAGCAAATATTTTAGTTACAAATCACAAAAGAAATATATAAATATAGCAGATATAAAAACAGGGTTCCCACGGTCATGAAATTCCTGGAAATATTTTGAAATTAGAAAAATGTTTTTCCAGTACCGGAAAAGTTTTGGAATTGATCAAGGGTCCTGGAAAAAAATATCTATGCATTGTCTTTGGTTATTGATTTTGTTAATACCTCTGAAATGACAAATTAAACATTGGCCAAATTGTCAAATATTAGAGGCAGACATTTTTGAAAATGGCAGATCTACATGCTCACAACGCCTCGCAACGCATGTAGATCGGCTATTTTCACAATAGAACCGTATTATACAAAATTCCTCTACTCTTAGTGCTCGTCAGGGTGGGGGTCCCCAGTTCAAATAGGATTATTTCGGGGGTCACGGCCTGAAAAGGTTGAGAACCACTGGCATACACTACCTGTCTTTGGGCATTGCGCATAGGAGTAAGCGACTCGTTATTGAGCTGAATTGTTATATAGTCCTGGAAATCGGGTTAAATATTCTGGAAAAGTTTTGGAAAGGTTTTGGAAATTAATTGGTAAAGATGTGTGGGAACCCTGTAACAAGCTCACATCGTGGCACTGCGAGCTGTACAGCATATATACCGGTAGTTAAAGCCACTGTCCTCACAAGTAGTCATAGAAACCTGTGTGTGTGTTTCAGCGTGGGCGGGGGGCATCGTGTCCATCACGGTGATCAGCCTGCTGTCCCTGCTGGGCGTGGTCCTCATCCCCCTGATGAACCGCGTCTTCTTCAAGTTCCTGGTCAGCTTCCTGGTGGCGCTGGCCGTGGGCACGCTGAGCGGAGACGCCTTCCTGCACCTCATCCCCCACGTGAGTTTACCCTTTTATCCCTCCTCATCCCCCACGTGAGTTGAGGTGGCTCTTCACCGAACAGACTACTTCCAACGGCTTCCAACTGTTCAAACTGTTAGTCTGTTGTAGTCTGCTGGCATTAGTTGGCAAACTTGGCATTTAGAAGTCGGACGACAGAACATTGCATTCGGTAGCCGGCAACTCTAGGCTGCCAGTGTTGCCAGATGGGTTTATTATAAGCGACTTTGGTCTCGTTTTTCCTGTAAAGTTGTGTAAACATTCATAGTTGTGGGTTGCTTTTGTTTGGGCTTGTTTGCTTATTTGGTCTTGCTTTCAAGATTCTTTTTTGAAGAAGTAATACAACCGGTTGGCTGTGTGTAGAAAATGTATCAAATACCAAAACATTGTAATTCTACATTTTGTGCTTCAGTAATTGTTTAGGAAACAGTGTTGGTAGAGATGGGAGAAAATACATAATGTTGAACATCCACCGTGTTGAACACTTGCCTTCTATAACATTTTATGCATTTTCGGCCATCTCTGAGCGTTGGTGTACTATAAGCTCCTTTCACGCTGTTTCACAAATCGCGCCCATTTGTCATTTTTCCGTCCCTGCAACTCCCAACAGTCCCAGGGCGGTCACCACCACCACCTCCACACGGAGGACTCTGGGATGGAGCTGTCGGCTCACGAGGAGCCGGAGGAGAACCTGGACGGGGTGTGGAAGGGTCTGACGGCGCTGTTGGGGGTCTACTTCATGTTCCTCATCGAACACTTCCTGACGCTGGGCAAGATGTACAAGGACAAGAAGCACAAGGTCACAACTCCAGTCTGCACTACTCGCATGTAGTGACATGTTCACAGTCATGTTAACTAGGGTTGCAGCGGACTCGGTGTTACCGGTGAGCGAGCACAACACCGAGTACTTTACTTGCACACCGATAACACCGTTAAATAAAAAGAAAACGCAGCCGCTGGCCCGAGGAGCGCAGTAGAGATGAGACGTTCGCCAACGATTCCGCTCTTTTGAACAGCTCTTTTAAAGGAACGGCCGGGAGCCGTTCCTTGTGTGTCGAGAACAGATCCAGAATCAACGGATCACCGACAAGGCGAGGCACAGCCCATCAGACTGCATGATGTCTCGTCCCCACTCGCAGGGCACGTTCGGAGACTAGTTGTGGCTTTATAATGTCACAGCGCGCAGTAGGCAGAAAAACAACGATTAGCCAAACAAGAAAACGCGGGGCTGTTGTAACACTAACAGTGTTGTTGCTTTTTTACAAAGCTGAAATTTTAATCGAGTCGGAAACACTAGCTCACATTTAACGATTGAATAACCACCGAATCACGGGAGCGCGCCTCGACTTTATTACGACTGAGAAATCTTTTCAAAGTTGTTAGATGTAAGAGGGCCTTAAGTGTTGTTGCTTTTTTACAAAGCCGAATTTTTAATATGGTCGGATGGTTGTTGTTGCTGTTGTAGCTTGAGGTAGCATTGGCTGCTACTGAGTGCTCACAAGACGACAAGACACGCAATGGTGGTTGAGACGGTGTTACCGATAACCGCGGTGTTGACACGGACACGGTTTTCGGTGTTAAAAATCTCATACCGTTGCAACCCTAATTTTAACCTCTTTAAGCACTACAGTGTATGTACTTTGCTGTGTGACGAATAGTCAGTTTACAAGCTCTCAACTCGTCACATCAGGCCGCGATGTGAGCTTGTAGATATTCCTAATATGGGTAGAGTCACTATGTCGTTGCTGTCGGGCAGAAACCTTATCTCCATAGTCTTAACTCATCCAGAGCCCAGGACATTAACGGATTAGGGGGTCCAGAGTGCCCCCTCCCGGCCCCATTAACGGCCATTGTCTTATTTTGAAGGCCAGAAGTCTAGACCGGAAGTACTTCCGGTCTGACGTCATCGGATCCTGCGACGGAACCGATCATTGTTTACGTGGTGCCATGCTGGATTGCATCGGAGCGTTTATACATGTGTTTTATAAGCGAGCATCTGCCTCCATCTTCGCTTCTAAAGTGTTGTTTTGAGATAATGGACATTAAAGATGAGATCGGCCGTCCACCTCAATGTTATGGGATGACTATTGTGTGCTCGTGGAGCCGTGATGATGACAAATCAGCGCGGATTTCGTCTCCGGAGCGTCGGCCATTGTACTAGGTATTTTTACTCGCCGTTACAGTAATATATTACTTTTCGCGCGACATCGCGCATTCGGCACTATACGTACTCTAGTACTTATTGCGTGACATCACGCGAAAGGCACTAGATGAGTTAACTTTATATTTTTCTTCCTAAATGAATGCCCTACTTGGCCTACTTGATAATGCTACAGCATCACACGAAAGAATCAATCAAATTTCAGTTAATTGCCCGGCCTTAAGTGTATATATTCTGTACATCTGTCCTCTGTCTGTACATAAGATGTTGTGAGATGTTCATGAAGTATAATTATCTTCCGTTTTCAGAAGAATGACAAAGGAGACCTGGAGAAGCTTCCAGCTCTGGAGGAGAACGACCTCAAGCATGCTGAAGGTACTGTCATGAGATGAATTAATCAGAGATACACCGCGTTATTAATTGTAGTTTCAGTGTTGTTGCGATTGCCTCTTTGCCTCGAAAGAGAGAGACTACAGACACAGCCCAAAATAGGGAAGCCAGGCCAAAGATATTTAATTAATGAAGATAGCTCATCCTCATTGGATCCACTAGAGTGCGACATGGTACACAAAGCCTACAAATAGACTCCTAAGTGGGCGCCGGATCTGACGGCAAATCTCGCGCACGTCCTGTTTACTGGTGCTATAGATCCCGTGAGAGTGTGTTGCAGGGACACTGTGGGACAGCTAAAGAGCAATAATAAAGCTGATTTTCTCAGTTGTTGTGTCGCTGAAAAAAGCCACTGTAGTATGACAATTTTGTTAATATTATGTGGCTTGTGATGATCTGGTCCAATATTTAGTTCAGTGACCATAGCTTCTGAACTATTATTTTGCTCTGTGTTCACGTTAGCTCTCTCATTGTAATGAGAGTTATTCTAATTAGGGCAGTGGCGGCCATTTTGTAGCCCCCCCCCCAAAAAAACGTATTTTAAGCCTAGAATCCAGCCAACGAGGCTCCTGGTGAATCATAACACATTTGATTCTGTGAAAGAAAAGTGCATATTTAATGATATGATGCACTATATTTAATGGATACCTTTTTTTTCCCTTCCTCTTTTTTGGTTTTTCAATTTTCTTTTTCCACAGAATCAAATGTTTTATTGCGAACGTCAGGTCGCAAGTTACTATGAAAAGCTCCACCAGCTGTCTGTCCGTCTGTCTGTCAGTCTGTTCCTCACGTCACACTTTTGCCCCCACTCTTATCTCTGCCACCGTTGGCCCTATCGATGCCAAACTTTGCACACCCACTCCTTGGATGGCAACTCACAACCTCCAGCCCTGATTTCTCACATGGCCTCGTCTAGCGCCACCATCAGGCCGATTTTTGCAAAACACATTTTCGGACACTGCTCCTATAGATTTCATCCTAAAATCACGCAAAGCAGTATACAGTATAAGTCATGTCCTCAACATGGATCTGTCCCATTTCCAATGTTCCCTCCTGATTGGCTACGATTGCCTTCTAAAGTTTGTGTATGCGACGTGACGGTCGCTTATCTCCCGATTAGGGAGTCTTACAGGTGGTCATGATTCACCAGTATTCTGGATGGCTTAAATGCTAGGGGTAAATTTTGGCATTTTGGGAATCTCTATGGGAAAAAATGAATGGTCTCTGCCCTATAGTTCTGAACCTAATGTGTTGTAATCCCCCCCCCAGACGCTGAGCTCAACGGTGACGCCTCAGTGCCGTGCCTCCATGACACCGACGGAGCGAGCGTGGCCGAGGAGGAGCAGGTGATGCTGGCTCCGCCCCCCTCGTTGGGCGGTGCGGCGGGGGGCGGGGCCAGCGGCGGTGCCGCCGTCTCCTTCACGGGGGACGACTGCGAGAACAAGTGCCACTCCCACTTCCACGACACGGTGGGGCCGGCGGCGGGCCCCGCGCACCACCATCACCACGACTACCACCACATCCTGCACCACCACCACTCACAGGTGGGTTAGCGCTTAAGCTTTTAGCGTTAGGTTTTACTCATAGTTTGCACTGGAGGAGAATGATATATATTTTACAGTTAGATTGGGTAACTCAGTTAGATCGTGGTAAGAGCACTCGTTTTGTCGTTCACCACACACCCTTAACACCACCTGGATCAATTCACTCTTCTCCTTTCCTTATTGCTTTTAAATGTATAATAATGTATAATTTATAATGTATAATTTGATCTGTGAAGCGCATTGGGCTGCACTTGCTGTATGAAATGTGCTATATAAATAAAGATTGATTGATTGACTTTGATAGTCTCTTATCAGCGCACCTGTGTAATTCTGCATAGTCACCATGACATGGCGACAACAGCCATTCACTTGTGTCACTCGTTTGCGACCCCCTCTTTCTTTCTATCTACTAGCCTAGCTCAGCTGTGTTTAGCCATTAACTTACTATGCCTAACTCTAACCCTAACCTCAGTAAAACTATGCCTAACCCTAACCTCTGTGGGGTGAGGCGCTATCATTCCTGCCGACGTTACGTTGTTGTTGTTGTCGTTGTTGTGGATCAAAGCGACCGCTTGTTCCGCCCTGCGCCGCACAACGAACGCTCCGGTTCTCAATCTAACTGATTCTCGATCTAGTGGTGACATCACAGTTATCTCACAGTTGAGATTCAGTTAGATTGAGAACAGGAGCGCTCGTTTTTGGGCACAAGGTGGAGCAGGCGGCGCCTCCTTCGGGGAACTAGGAATAATTTGACTGAGTTTACGGTTAGGTTTAGGCATAGTTTTACTGATGTTAGCTTTAGGCATAGTAACATTCACCAGGTTAGCATTCACCAGCGTGGGACTAATGCATGGGCTTCTTCCACATCCAGGTGAACAAAAACAAGCGCTCCTTTCCCAATATTTTTTGGTGGGGCTTTTGCCTTTATTCGATAGGATAGCAGACTGACGGGAAACGGGGAGAGAGAGACGGGGAGTGACACGCAGTGAAATCTGGTTCGGGCTCGGGAATCAAACCAGCGACCCGCTGCAGGCTACACAGAGCCTATGTGGTATTTGCCCGGACCAGTAGGCCAGCGGATGCCCCAAACAGATCTTTTTCTATTTAGATATTTTTTTAGATTTATTTTTCCAAAATATCCGATTCAGTGGATCTGTGTAGACATGAAAAACGGATCAAGCAAGCATTTACTTACCGTTTGTTTTCACTGCCCATGCTCAGCTTATTCTTATGGTATTACATATCACTTCAGAAGAGAGAGAGAGGAGCTCTCATCAAACACAGTTCCGTCAAATACTTGTCTTGGGTGCACGGCTCAGGGAACGAATGAACTTTTAGAAAGGAGATGCCAGCACTCACTTTAGAATGGAATCTTGGAATTTTTATTTGAAGTTGCCCCAGCAGCATAGCAGCAAACAAAGCTGCTGTGCTGATGGGGCAACTTGAAATAAAAATTCCAAGATTCCATTCTAAAGTGAGTGCTGGCATCTCCTTTCTAAAATTACATATCACTTACCGCCACGGCGACAAACTTACCGCCTCGGCGACACTTACTGGCCTGGTGTGCTTGTTGGAGCCAATCATGTGGAGCTAGATATTTTTTGTTGTGTACCTGGATTCTTTTCTAAACGGATATACGAAAATGTGCGTTTAGGAAAAGCTCCATACTCGTGTAGCTGGGGTCTAAAATTAAAACATTTTAGTCTAAAGTGTGACTAAAACTAAACCAAAATATCCAGTCAAAATCAACACTGCCCATCTAGAACCACCACCCTCCCATGGTTCTGTATTAACCTTATGGTCCTCCCTAACAGAACCACCACCCTCACAGGGTTCTGTATAGGGCTGTCACAACTCTCGATTATGACATTTTACATGACGCTTATCTGTCACTCAAATAATTGCGATTAACGATTTAATTGTGTTTTTGACGTTGACAATTACATTTCTGTTTAGCTTTTAGCCTTTTAAGTTGCACATGGTAGATATGACACATAACCTAAATATACAAAGAAATTACTGACATATTTGACAACTTTATACAAAAGAACATTGATAGTGGAAATAGCAGATCTACAAGCTCACAACGCGTCGCATCGTGACGCGTTGTGAGCTTGTAGATCTGCTATTTCCACTATGTTTCAACATGGAAACGATTATGACAATTATGAAAAATCGCGATTATGTCAAATAATCGCGATTAGACGATGATGTAATAATTGTGACAGCCCTAGTTCTGTATTAACCTTATGGTCCTCCCTAACAGAACCACCACCCTCACATGGTTGTGTATTAACCTTATGGTCCTCCCTAACAGAACCACCACCCTCACAGGGATGTGTATTAACCTTATGGTCCTCCCTAACAGAACCACCACCCTCACATGGTTGTGTATTAACCTTATGGTCCTCCCTAACAGAACCACCACCCTCACATGGTTGTGTATTAACCTTATGGTCCTCCCTAACAGAACCACCACCCTCACAGGGATGTGTATTAACCTTATGGTCCTCCCTAACAGAACCACCACCCTCACAGGGATGTGTATTAACCTTATGGTCCTCCATAACAGAACCACCACCCTCACAGGGTTGTGTATTAACCTTATGGTCCTCCATAACAGAACCACCACCCTCACAGGGTTGTGTATTAACCTTATGGTCCTCCATAACAGAACCACCACCCTCACATGGTTGTGTATTAACCTTATGGTCCTCCATAACAGAACCACCACCCTCACAGGGTTGTGTATTAACCTTATGGTCCTCCATAACAGAACCACCACCCTCACATGGTTGTGTATTAACCTTATGGTCCTCCATAACAGAACCACCACCCTCACAGCCACAGCCACAACCAGCAGTACAACCAGCAGCACTTCCAGCAGGCGGGCGTGGCCACGCTGGCCTGGATGGTCATCATGGGAGACGGTCTGCACAACTTCAGCGACGGCCTGGCCATAGGTCTGTTCATGATCCACTGTGATGCTTTTTAAAACTGATCTTAGATCAGTGTATTGCCTGGCCATAGGTCTGTTCATGATCCACTGTGATGGTGTTTAAAACTGATCTTAGATCAGTGTATGGCCTGGCCATAGGTCTGTTCATGATGCACAGTGATGCTATTTAAAACTGATCTTAGATCAGTGTATGGCCTGGCTATAGGTCTGTTCACGATCCACACTGATGCTTTTTTGAATCTGATCTTAGATCAGTGTATGGCAGGGTTCCCCAATAGGCGGCCCGTGGGGGGCTACTGTCTGACCCCCACCAACCCCAGTAATAATGGTAGTATAAGAGCAGCAACAACATTAGTATATCGTCGTTGTCGGTTGGAAACCTTGTATGTCCACAACCGTTCGTTTTGTATTTATCATCTAAAAAATGTACTAAACTAGTGAAAACAGCTGATCTACAAGCACACAACGTCTCGCGTTGCGAGGCGTTGTGTGCTTGTAGATCTGCTGTTTTCACTAGTTTTGTGCAACGATCTTGTATGATGAAGCAGGGCTTTGCTTTACCAAAAAAACGTACACATTTGAAACTTGGAGATACAAGGTTTCTGCCCGACGATATCTGAACTGTTGCTGGAGTAGCAGAAACGCCACCGTCACCCCCTGCAATGTTGTGGCCCTCTGCTTGGTACCCTAGACATAATTCAGACGTTGGGGAAAACTATTTGGGGAACCCTGGTGTATGGCCTGGCTATAGGTCTGTTTATGAACTACACCAATGCTTTTTAAATCTGATCTTAGATCAGTGTATGGCCTGGCTATAGGTCTGTTTACGCGCCATACAGCCTATCTAATCAAAAGGCTATTTGCATAACAAATACAAGTTCACAAGGTTTACCAGTGAGTGGTGTGCTGCGAGTGCAAAGTACCCCATTCATATGGATACTTAACACCTACTGTAGGTTTCCAGGGGTGACTGCATGTGTGTACGTCCTCATACATGGTTACTGTGGTATGCAGGCTACTGTTTGAGATTTGTTTAAAGCAAACTTGGTTTCTCTACTGCAGCGCTGTATTTTCTAATTGAATTAATTGAAACTAGAAAATGAAACCTTAAAGGAGTAGTTCACCCCCAGAATGACTTTTTTTTCCATTGATTAGTCACACCATGGAGACTAGAGTTCAATAATATTTTTGGGTTTTTGTCACATTCCTAAGACAAAAATTTGATTCGAGTAAATTTACCCCCATTGATTCCGGATAGTCTCCATGGTGTGACTAATCAATAGAAAAAAAGTCATTTTGGGGGTGAACTACTCCTTTAAGTAACAATGCAATGGTAATTAAGATTAGAAAACATCTTTTTTGTTTTCCCACCATTAGATCTGCTGAAATCAGTTCTTTCTAAATAGCCTCTAGAAGCGCATACGTGTGTGAATATGTGACGTCAATAAATGAAGCACCACTGACTACATTTATTAGTAGGAAGATCACCTACACTACATTTGCTTGTAGAAAGAAAAGACAATCAGGGTGACATGGTGTGATTTCTCCCCTCAGGCGCTGCATTCACTGAAGGCTTGTCCAGTGGCCTCAGCACGTCCGTGGCCGTCTTCTGTCACGAGCTGCCCCATGAACTGGGTGAGTTGAGTGCACAGTCACCGCTTCTGTGGTTTGTATGCAGAAGTGCAGTTCTGCTAGCCATGTTAGTTTTGGTTCCACATTGCTCTGTGTCTTTCTCTTGCCTTGGATAAATGGTAAATGGTGCATTTATATAGCACTTTTATCCAAGGCGCTTTACATACTGTAGATTGTGCATTACATTCACCAATTCACACACACATTCATACACCAATGGCAGAGGAAACCATACCTGGCACCAACCTGCTCACTGGGAGCAACTATAGGGGTTCAGAGTCTTGCTCAAGGACTCTTCGACATTAACTCTGGGGGAGCCCAGATTCGAACTGGGAACTCTTCGGGAACCCTTTGTGCTCTAATGACGGTTTCTCTACCCTTGAGCTATGCCGCACCACCAGCTAGAGCGGTGTTTCTCGAACGTTTAAATGTCAAGGTCTCCCCGTAACTCTGACAGTGTACAAATGGAACCAAATGAACCCTGACGGATTAATTTGGTTCCATTTGTACACTGTCAGAGTTACAGACTTGTGTGGGTCAATTTAGACCCCCATAAAGGAACCCACAGAGTCCACTTTGAGAAACACTGAGCTAGAGTATTACATGAGTGGCTACATGAATGTGGCACAAGGTTTATGAATCATTGTTGAGATTTCTTTTTTTTTTTTTTTTTTTTCTTTTTTTTCTTTTTTTTTTCTTTTTGCACTACTCATAAAACAAATGACAAAAATTGCTGGTCTACAAGTTCACAATGTGTTGACCTTGTAGATTGGCTATTTTGTTTACAGTATACTGGTTCTATCTATTGTTTTAATATTTGGAAATCTTTTCCTATAATGTCCAAAAAAAGGGACGCTTGTTGAAAGCGTTTAACCTCAACCCAAGACCCACAACTATTAACGTTTTGCCCCGAAGAAAAAAAAAAGAAAAGAAAAAAAAATATGATAACCAAAACCTGTCTGGTGTCACTTTGACTGTCCCAAGGACCCAGAGTGATTGATGTGGGCGGCAATGACTCAGGGGTAGAGAAACCGTCATTAGAACACAGATTGTTTCCCAGTTCGATCCCGGGCTCCCCCAGAGCCCGAGTTGGAGTCGAAGGGTCCTTGAGCAAGACTCTGAACCTCTAGTTGCTCCTGGTGAGCAGGTTGGTGCCTTGCATGGTTTCCTCTGCCATCGGTGTATGAATGTGTGTGTGAATTTAATGCACAATCTCTGCAAAGCGTCTTGGACAAAGGCGCTACATAAATGCACCATTTGCCATTGACCATTCATGTGTGTTGAGTTTGACTCCTGGAACTCCGTTTCCCAGGTGACTTTGCGGTGCTGCTGAAGGCGGGCATGACGGTGCGCCAGGCCATCCAGTACAACGTGCTGTCGGCCATGATGGCCTACCTGGGCCTGGTGCCGGGCATCCTGATTGGTCACTACGCCGAGAACGTGGCCATGTGGATCTTTGCCCTCACCGCCGGGCTGTTCCTGTACGTGGCCCTGGTGGACATGGTGAGAACTACACTTTAAATAGATTTATAGTACATTATTATAAAATAAAATAAAATATGTTTATCCCATTAAAACCGGGAACGCATCATTACTTTAACCATTATTAAATGCTTTAACTATTGAAAAATAGCAGATATACAAGCTCACAGCACGGCCCCAAGTGCCGTGCTGCGAGCTTGTAGATCTGCTATTTTTGAAAAATCGTGAACATTTTGTCTTAGGATATTTTTGACTCCATTCTATAAATGTCTTCAGTTGCTCTCAAAACTTTTCATGTCAAGGACCCCCAAAATTAAATGTATTTGGCTGCGGACCCTCATCTCAAAATATGTCCAGGTAGAGATATGTGGGGGACTGATTTTTTTAATCCCATTACCACCCGCTCCTGCTTGATTTCTGACCACTCCCGCCCGCAACAAGCAAATTATGCACGATTGCGCGTCCAACAGCCTCCCTCCCAAGAAGGCACATTGAGATCCAAAACAAACAGTGTGCGTGATGAGAGGAGCATTTGTGAGGGTTTGCACACAGAGGAAAAGTGTTTATATTGCGATGGGAGGGACATATATAAATAGTTATATATATATTACAGTTTACAGTTTACAGTTTAGGCATTTAGCAGACGCTTTTAATCCAAAGCGACTTACAATAAGCAGATAAAAAACATCACAATAATAAACAAGATAATAAGTCAGTACATTAACAGCAATATAACAATGTGAATGGATATCTATCTAGAGAAAAACACAATATAATCAAAGTTCTAAAAAACCTAAAAAACAAAAACAAATGCTAACTAGCTTCATGTATGGTCATTGATTTTACTGTAGTGCTAAGGGTTTAGGTGGAGTCTGAAAAGGTGAGTCTTCAGTCCACGGCGAAAGCTAGCGAGTGAGTCCGTTGTTCTAAGTGCGACAGGGAGTTTATTCCACAATTTGGGAGCCAGGAGGGCAAACTGTCTCGGACGAGTGGATTTTTGCCCTGGAGTTTTTAGCGAGGGTTCTGTCAGCATCCCTGTGTTGGCTGATCTAAGTGAACGGGTGGGGGTGTAGGGGTTCATCAGGTTTTGGAGGTATGGAGGAGCCATACCTTTGGCTGCTTTGAAGGTCAGCTTCAGCGTTTTGTATTCGGTGCGGGCCGCAACCGGGAGGCTGCGGAGAAGGGGAGAGACATGTGAGAACTTAGGTTGGTTGAAGTCCAACCTAAGTCGTGCCGCGGCATTTTGGATCAGTTGGAGAGGTTTAAGTGCACATGCCGGGAGACCAGTGAGGAGAGAGTTACAATAGTCAAGTTTTGATATGACAGATGTCTGAATGAGGAGCTGCGCTGCCTCCTGGCTGAGGAACGGTCTGATTTTACGGATGTTATAGAGTGTGAACCTACAGGACCGGGTGACTGATGCAATGTGTGCCTTGAATGATAGCTGGCTGTCCAGGACCACACCAAGGTTTCTAGCAGTAGAAATATTAAATAGTGAGTGACAATGCCGCCGCGACAAGCTGCGCACAGAGCGAGAGAGGGCGAGGGACGGAAGGAAAGAAAGTGAGAGAGAGAAAGAGAGACCACATACTATAGGTGCGTGCGTTGTCCTCAGCAGGGCGAATTACGTTCTTTACATATTCACATCTTGCTAAAGTATAGAAGGCACGTTGACGTTTGTAGCCCATCTCATCCATTGAGATCCAAAGCCATTACCGAACAGGATTAGTGTGCGCCAGAGAGGAGCATTTGTGAGGGGTTGCTAACAGAGGTAAAGTGTTTACGGTATATATATTGCGATGGGACATAGGCCTATATTATAATAAATAGTTGTTATTTAAATAGTGAATGACAATGCCACCACAACAATCTGCGCACCGGGTAGTGTGAGAACAAAAGAGAGAGAGGGGGAGATTGAGAGAGGGAGAGAGAGAGAAAGAGAAACTCCACTCCACGTACTATAGGTGCGTGCTGCGTGCGTTAATTGTCCTCAGGCTCAGCAGGGGAAATTACGTTCTCTACATATTTCCATCTTGCTAAAGTACAGTATAAGCTCATTGCAGGAGAGTACGGGATTTTGCGGGGGCCGCTGGCTTTATTTTGACCGCCTGCTCCCGCTCGCAGGGATTAAAATACCGCAATATATGGCGGCGGGACCTGTGGGTCTTGCGGGGGTGCGCTCCCGCTGCAGATCTCTAGTTCCAGGGACTCTCCAGGCATTCCTGAATACATGGGGGAGCGTTCTAGCAAGTATTAAAGTAGTCTTAATAGTTCTTTGTAACCAGTATAAAATGGTCTTCTAGTTCATTTTAACAGTATTAAAATGGCCTTATAGTAGTCTAGTTCATTTTAACAGTATTAAAATGGCCTTATAGTAGTCTTTAGTTGAACCAGAGTCTGAACCCATTTAGGCCTAGAATTATTGAATGCTTTAACCAGTGAAAAATATTGAATATATTATGTATTTTCAAAGCGAACGTTTGTAACTAAAATTTTGCTTCTGGGTGGTCCCTGGAACTAAATATTTTGAGATGCGGGTCCGTGGCCAAATACATATCATTTTGGGGGTCCTTGACATGAAAAGGTTTGAGAACCACTGACATAGTAGTGTCTCAAGAACAGACTGAATGAGCTCCAGTTAAGTGAAAAGGACCTTTTCTTTGACGATGACTTGATAGCGCCGTCCATGGCTGCTGTGGTGACTACGTGTTGCGTTCTGTTGAATGCAAAAATGTAGTATGCCAAAGCAAATTCCTATGTGTATTACACAATGGTTAATAAAGAAATCTGAATCTGAAATCTGAACTAGCCAGATTGCTGACATAGAAACATAGGTTTTTCAAAAAGTCTTAGAAGGATTCAAAAGACACTTATTGAATCGGGTCAAAATTCTAATTTTAGACAGACGATTTGACACAATCTTTCAAAAATAGCAGATCTACAAGCTCGCAGCTCGCTGTGAGCTTGTATATCTGCTATTTTTCAATAGTTAAAGCATAAAATAATGATACACAATAATCTGTACCCGTTCTGATTGAGCTCTCAGTATAAACCTGCTGTCAACAAAAATGCTTCTGATGACTCAACGTCTAACAACACTTACTGTACAAGAATGAAGAATGTACAACAAGGACTGTAGCTCAGCCTGTGGCCTTCATAAGCACCTGGACTCCTCTCTCTCACACACACACACACACACACACACACACACACACACACAAGCACTCACACAAGCACTCACACACACACACACACACACACACACACACACACACAGACACACGCACACACACATACTGCACTCACATACACATACACACTCACACACGCACATGCACGTACTGCGCACACACACATGATCTAATCTCTGTTCTTGTGGATGGATTAGTCATGGGAGAGTGTTTTCTTCAGGTGATTCAGTCCAAGCGTATGAAAGGGTGCGTTCGGAAATGCGCACCGGGTGTGGTTAGGGTTAGGTTTAGGCATACTTTTACTGAGGTTAAGTTTAGGGTTAGGTTTAGGCATAGTTTTACTGAGGTTAAATTTAGGGTTAGGTTTAGGCATAGTTTTACTGAGGTTAGGGCTAGGATTAGGGTTAGGTTTAGGCACCTACTACACTGAGCACACACCCGGTGCGCATTTCCGAACGCACCCTTTGATACTCCGACTGAGCGACCTGCAGAAAACACTCTCCCGATTAGTCATAAGCAGACAACATTTCAACAAAGTGGAGCCAGTCAGTTACCTGATGTTGACTATCCAGTCTAGCAGAAACACAAAAGTTGTCAAAGTCTGACCTCTTGTGGCGGTTGACAGTAGTGTATGGTTGTCTAGGATAAGCTCTTACCAGTCAGAGCCTGCTCATCTGAACTACTATAAAACAGGGATGGTCCATAGATTATGCAAAACAAATGTTGCTCATTAAGAAACATACTGCCATCAAGTAGAGTACAATTTCATAATTCTTGCATTTTACTGTATTTCATGTTTTGTATTTAATGGCATGTAGCAAGTGTTAAATTCCTCTGTATTGCGATAGTAATAAATAAATGGGTTATATCTGCTGTATATCTGCTGTTTTTCAATGGCTAAAGCATAATATAATGGTTTAAGTGATAATGCGTCTTACCCGGTCCAAACGGGTTCATTTATGAAAAGAACAACAAAAACTTTTGAACATGGAGATAACGGTGCTTCTAATGGGTGTGTGGTGTGTGTTGTGTCGTGGTGCAGGTTCCAGAGATGTTGCACAACGACGCAGGGGACCAGGGCGTCAGCCACTGCGGATTCTTCCTGCTCCAGAACGCTGGCATCCTCCTGGGCTTCTGCATTATGCTGCTCATCGCCGTCTTCGAACACAAGATACAGCTGGACCTGGGCTACTGAGCCTGGGCTACTGAGCCCGGGCCTGTCTGGACCTGGGCTACTGAGACTGGGCCCCGGGCCTGGGCTACTGATCCTGGGCCTGCCTGGGCTACGGAGTCTGGCTATATGCACAGCAGCCATTTTGGAGAGAAGTTGGGTTTCTTCCCACTTCCTTCACAGGTGTTATTAATGACACTAATGAAGGCTCTGTTCCATTCTGGTCAAACAGAGTCAGGGTGCTGACATTGTGCATGTTGGCTCTGGAAACACTCTGCTACACCATTGGGTCTCAAAGTGTGGTCCAGGGTAACTTGGGGGTTCCAAATTACCCCTTAAAAGTTGTGTAACTCTGAGAGCATATAAATGGAACCAAATGGACCCTTTTAGTTCCATTTGTATGCTCTCAGAGTTATGAGAGTCCTTGAAATAAAAGGTTTGAGAACCACTGTGCTATATGAAATGGAACAGAGCCTTCATTAGTATCATTGGTAACACCTTTGAAGGAAGTGAGAAGAGACCCAACTTCTCTCAAATATGGCCACTGTGCATATAGCCTGGACCTGGGCTACTGAGCACGGACCTGAGCTACTGAGCCCGGCGCTAAGACGCTATATCTCCTCACAATGGACCGCTCCGTCCCCTAAACCCCCCCCCCCCCCCCCCCCCCCTGAACCCAGTGTTTCTCAAACCTTTCACCCTTACAGATCAATCTCAGAAAAGTTAGAATGTTTTGTAAAAGGAAATATTCTTGAAACGTTCATATATTTCTTGAAACCTTCATATATTCGAGATGCATTGCACATTCCGTGAATTATTCCAAAGCTTATTTTTATGGCATACAGCTCATGAATAATAAGTCCATATTTCAAAATGTTACAATATTACACGCACAAGACCCCTCAAAACAAGGATTTATAATAGAGAAATCTGAAGTCTGAGTTTCTTGAAGTCCAGTGAAAAGTATGAAGGTCAGTTATGATTTGGGCTGCTATGGCATCTGCAATGCTTTATTTTATTTTTTTTACGAAATATTCTAATTTCTGAGATTGATGTGTACATTTCAAGGTCTCCCCTTTAACTACAAATGGAACCAAATGTCAAAGGTCATCGAATCCCCCCGGTCTCGCCGTAGCCAGGTGATCAGTGATCACCTACTGATTTTGGAATTAACTCACTTACTGCCAATTTAAAATGCCCCTCGAGTGGCACTAGTGCCAGAAGCCTCCATAGACTCCCATGTAATTTATAGTGCACAGATCATGCACGCCCATGCACAGATCATGCACCATGTTTGTGCAGGCTGTTCACAGCTTTCAAACAAAAAAAAAAGATTGGAAATCCGTTCAGGCATTCATGATTTATCAGCCATAATGTTTTCTTCAGATGTAAACAAAAATGGCTGCCATGTTTGAAAGATGGGGTTGTATGGGGGGTGGAACATGCAAAATCGCGATTGAAATCATGTTTACTAGATTTAATTGGGTCCAAAAAAAAAAAAAATTTTTTTTCTAAGTTAAAGTCGCCCAAAGTCGCTTGGCAGGGAACTCCATAGTGAGAAAGTTGCTCTAAAAGTCGCCTGGCACTGTATGAGTTAAAAGAAAATGATAACAATTGCATCGCAGAACCCTTCGTATTGGGACGACGGTATCAAGATTGGCTTCCAAGCCATTCAATAAAGCCGTCTCCACAACTGTGGAGATGTCCATAACTGTCACCTTTTCAGGATTCCAAAAATAAAATAAAATTAAGTACCAGATCAGCACATTTCGAGCTTGCAGATCTGCTACATTTCATGCATTTGTGTGACGCTGTAGAATGATCAAGTACGGAGTTAATTTATGAAAAAAGAAGAGAAAAAAAACAAACGCCAAAAGTTTGAATATGGAGAGGTTTCTGCCCAACATAAACTAAATGTACAGTAGATTTCCCCAGACGTATCTGTCAGGTTGGATCGTTGATCTTCTGGCTACGCAATTCCATCGAATCCCCCGTCTCGCTCTATTCATTCATTGCTACCGTGTGTCCCAAGTGTCAAACCGTTGTTGTCTGGCATGTACGTAAATGTCCTCTTGGTGATAACTTGTCCCCTGAAACCACAGGTCCAATAACATGTCAGAGAGACAGAGAGGGACAGTGGAAGGTCTTGTTCTTATTGGACCAAAGCCTCACGACGCATTCCAGAGAGTCTGCAGTGTTACCTACCATGTTGTCTTGTCTGTTTCTGTTTCTGACGCAGAAGGTTAAACCGTCTGTTCCACTTGTCATTCAGAACACGTTTGTTACTCACAGCGTGTGCATGCGTGTGTGTGCGCACGCAGGACCAGTGTTACAGTGGGGAAACCAAAGACTATATTTGAGCCAGGAGTTGAACCTGGCTCAGCTCGGTACAGCCACTGAACATAATAATAACCACACACCCGGTCAATGAGCATGTTCATCTCATGAAGAACTCATCTCTTTAAATGACTGATTAGTGACAATTAAAAATAAGTTTTCCCTACTGCTGACTTATAGTGATGAGCCGTAATCCTATACATCACTGGCTCAAATTACATACTGTAAAATGAACCCATTATGACCTGGAATTACGGTATGTTATACTTTACTATTGAACAAATAGCAGGTCTACAAGCTCGCAGCGCAAGCTGCAAGCTTATAGATATTACTGCTATTTTTGAAAAGTTGTGAACATTCGTGAAAATCTTTAAATTTATGTATTTGTAACAAAGATTTTGTTTCTGGGGGGTTCCCTGGAACTAAATATTTCGAGATGGGGGTCCATGGCCAAATACATTTTGGGGGTCCTTGACATGAAAAAGAGGATTCAGAAGACATTTATAGAATCGGGTCAAAAACAAAAATAGCAGATCTAACAGCTCGCAGCGTGGCACTGAGTGCCACGCTGTGAGCTTGTAGATCTGCTATTTTTTTAATAGTTAAAGCATAAAATAGTGTTTAACGTAATAATGCGTTCCAGGTCAAAATGGGTTTAAAGAAAAGTTAAATTCCCAGAATAACTTCACTATAAGGGACCTTGAGAAAGAAACCGCAGTTTCAATCTGACTGTAACAAGTCTATAAATTAATCTGGATGAAAGTAGCAACCAAAGGACCGGGATGTAATTGGAGTACAGCTACTCTATGCCTAAAAAGTGAAACTGGGAAAAGAAAAGGAAAGTTGATCAACTATCCTGCCAAATGTATCTACAGTAGATAGTTTTCTTTCAAGGGAGTCATTGTAGTTGGTAGAATCATATAATTCTTTAACACACAATTAGCCTATTAACCTGCATTTGTTGAGCAAAGAATAATTATGTTTGTGTCAAAAGTCAAACTTGTCAACATGAGCATTGTTATAGTTTACTTTTTTGTTGTTGCCATTGTGTCAAGATTTGCCTGTTACAAAATGCCTGTTACAAACATGTAGTGTAGTTGATCATGGTAGAGAACCCAGGCTCTTTATTTCATATCATGTTATTTTTCTTTAGTTTTGTTTCTACTTTTCGGGGAGAGGCTCCCTCATATTTAAGCCAAATATCTGTAGGCAGTTTTGTTTTAAATGTTAACGAAGGAAACGTAGTTGTTTGTTTATTTATTGATTTGTAATATAGTTTGAATTTCAGTTGTTGGATCTTCAATGGATCAACCACTAGGGCTCAATAAATTGAAGCCAGACTGAAAATCTCGTCCCTGTGGTTCTTGAAAGAAAACTGGGCGGTTTACTCAGGTGCACCCCATTCAAATGATATCAACGCACTGAATGGGAATTTGTCACGTCTTTCCAGACCATTGAATGGTGCAGTAGCTGAGATACCAGACGGGCTAATCACACCATTGATTGGGAGATGAATTACCTACCGACGGGGCTCAGTAGCAGCGCTGTATATAAGTATAATTATTGACCATGACGGAGGCGCGCCGTTTCAGGCGACCCTGAGCCACGTGAGACACCACAGAGCGAGCGAGTGAGTCACCGTGTTGAGCATTGCGAAGGTCGCATGAGCCGACTCAGCGCTGCTAGAAGCTGTAAACCAGGGGCAGGGGGCTAGAACAGTAAATCTTCATTTACACAACTTTTTTCAGCCCACTGAATGATGACAAACAAAAACCTACTGCCATCAAAGCATTGAATGGTGACCACGAGCCACTGGTATCTCAGTATCTCAGCTGCTGCACCATTCAATGGTCTGAAAAGACGTGACAAATTCCCATTCGATGCCGTCTCCCTTTCTAGGTCATCTTTGTGTTCTACTGAGGAACGTAACCTAAAGAAACATGCTTATGAGAAATTCTGTCCATTATTTGGACAGAAATGAAAGAATGCGACTAAATGTTTCTCCCATGGGTGAACGTTACTTAACCCATAAATCAGAAATTAGCCTACAAAAATAAATATGTTGATACATACTGTACATGTACTGTAAGCCCCTCCCATACACTAAAATGTGTACCCGGCCTGAATGGGTTAAAGTATAGTCAAGCTAAGCATGAGACAAATCCATCATCACCAATGTCTACTGCATATTATGTACATTTGACCACAACTTACACATTTTTAAACCAGGTTCATGTTGGGAGACTGTTGTAATGTTGGCTACAAGATATACCTCATAGTTATAACAGTTTGATAGTCATCTTTATGAAGCTATGGTTGCTGGTTAGCTTAGCCGAGGTGTCAGTTCTACACATGTTATCACTAAGGGACCATGGTTTGTTTGGGTTGTATTATGTTTTTCACCAAAAAAAAGGTCATCTAATGTTCCACGTCCATTCTGAATGCAGTCTCTTGAAGTGTCTTATGTTGAACCTATTGTTTGTGTTTGTATTTTTTAAGGGGTCCACTGAAAGCGTTTTGTGAGCAGAGGAGTTCTTTGGATATCATGTCCAGGAGCGCTCGCATGGCGTGTTTATGTTCAATCCTATCAACAGTTTTGTTGTGATCGAACGTCGCGTCTTCTGTGTTATTATTGGCACAAATAGCTTAGCTGAAACATCATGAACACAGATGTCTGGTAATGGTTCAACATCAGGTCTTAAAGGACAACTTTGTTTTTTTTTTTACAATAAGGGTTCATATTTTATATTGTAATATTGTTCATATTGTAATTGGAGAAAAGAAAAGATGAATGTTAAAATGTTTTCATTTACTGCTCTAAAATGTGAACCCTTGTAAAAAAATCAAATTGTCCTTTAAATCAGGGGTTTTCAAAGTGGGTGACGGGGCACCCTGGGGTACCGTGACGGCAGTCAATTCCAAATTTGATATTTGGAATTCATTTGGACAATTAAAAACAACTATTTAGGATCATTTTAAACTTGAATTTTACATCTTCAGTCAGTTCTAACCAAAATAGCCATTATCTCAATGTTTTCCTCGCTAAAAATTGCCATAAATATAAGGTGCCAGGAGTGAAACGGCACCCCTACATTCATTAAGATAATGTAGGGGTTCCTCGGATGAAAAAGGTATTTGTAGTAGAGTTCTCAACGGGCCTGAAAATTAAGGCCCGGCCCTAACTGGGCCCGAGTGGGCCGACCCGAAGCCCGGCCCGACCCTAACAATTATCATCATTTTCGGCCCGAAAACCCGAAAGCCCGAGAGAGAGAGAGAGAGAGGGAGAGAAAAAAAAAAGAAACGTCGCCAGTGGGCAGCTGGCAGCACCAGTGTATCAAATTACAACAGTGAGAGAATGGACATAATAATAGTTGGCGAAATGGCAACTTCACATGTTAAATTGTTCATGAAACATGCAAGGTTCTGCACAAAATGTCCTAACGTTAAATCCCTGTTGTTGGCAACAGTCAATCTCAATCATACAGCTCTCATCCTCTCTCTCCCTGCCGTTGTCGCTGCCTGCGTGATTTATGTTTCGTCCTTTCAACGGTCACGCATCAAACGCAGGCAGGCTGGCTCGGCAGATCTATAAACCCAAAACGTGTTCATCTGGCTTGCATTCTGGGCTTGCAGATCTGTTGTTTAGTGCGCGACACCACCTGACCACCATGTTTAAACATACAACTCAGGCACGTAATAAGCGGCGTGCTGCGGCTGTAAACCCTTTAATATAAATGCACACAGCAGCAGCAAAGGACACTTGATTAACCAGAAAGCATAATGGAATTAATAATATCTTACCAGCCGAGATGATCGTCTCTATAAGGTAAGAGGATGTCAACGTATGGTGCTTTTAGGTTGGTCATGTTGATGATGTAATACAATCCTCTTAAGTCCTTGTCAATAATATCCAGGTTGGTTCCGCTTTGAATGTACTTTTCTTGGATTTATAACTTATTACAAACTTGTGAAACTGCCTGCTGCCTTTTAATTTAACATGCAGCTCCAAACTTTAATCGTAGCCGCTCCACACAGAGCTAACGCTGACTCGCTGCCTGTGACAGACTTCCGTATATCCAAAGGTTTCGATTGTGACGTCATCACAACAACCAGACTGCTCTATGAGAATGATAGACTATACTTCCGTATGCGTCACCGATTATCCTTGGTCCATTGGTTAGGAACTTAGGCAGGTTTCAGTGCTGCGCTGAAGACAGGCAGACAGCGATATGCGCCTGTTCTCTGTTGCTTGAGTGACGGAGCCCGGCCCGGCCCGACTAATTATTATAATTTTTGGGCCCGGCTCGGCCCGATAACGTCGGGTCGGGTCGGGTAGGGTCGGGCACGGGCCGAATTTGAGAACTCTAATTTGTAGGGGTGTCCTGAGCCAAAAAAGTTTGGGAATCCCTGCTTTAAATGACACATCCAAGAGGATCGCACGTGACACTGATGACTGGCGATGCCCTCCGACTCTTTTCTGTTTGAAGCGGGCCAGCCAAGGGTGCTCCACCAAAACATTGTTTGGACGTTGAGACCCCCGATACGCTATGCTCGGTGCTGGGAACAGAAGCGCTCCAGTGCGTCTTCATCCATAGAAATGCATGACAGAAAATAATAAAGTTTAAATGCTATCTGTGTGTGGACACGGCCCCTGAAGAGGCTGCTCATGTAGAGGTGAAGTGAAGGAAGGAGGTTTGGTTTTCTGTTGGTTGTGCTCGTGTGTGAAGTGTAGCTCAGGTGGACAGAACAAACATTTGTTCATGTTCTTTAGAGTAGATGGATGTGAATGTTCACTGTGCTCAACAACATTCCTTAACTAAATAAAACGTACTGATCCCACTGGAGACACTGCTTGGTCTTTGCTTGTTGCAACATTATGCAGAACTTTACTCTCTGTGTGTGTGTGTGTGCGTGCGTGCGTGCGTGCGTGCGCACGCACACACCTGTGTGTGGGGCTGATCAGTGACATATCTTGTGCACATTGCCAGTAGACCAAAGAATTTCTAGAATTGTAATTGTAGAATTCGGGACACATTCTGATGTGGCACAAAACACAACCCAAAGGCCTGTCTAAAACAAACAAACAGCAATAATGGATGTGTTACTCCCTCATGTCTCAGAGATCACAAGATGTCAGGAGGATGAGACTAGCTGTCTGTGCCTCAGACTGTGTTGCAGACACAGTGCTGGTTCCCCCTTTAATGCAAACCCCATTATACCTGTTGTCATAGGACCCGTTTTGACCATCTGTTTGCCTGTGTCCATTTATGCCCATATATGGAGATATCTGCATCTGTCTTTTTGCGTCCATTTTATGCCCATATATGGAGATCTTTGACCATCTGTTTGCCTGTGTCCATTTATGCTCATATATGGAGATATCCGTATCTGTCTGTCTGCATCCATTTTATGCCCATAAATGGAGATCTATGCAGACACAGTGCCGGTTCCGGAAAACCCTGATGTCGATTGTCTTATGTTTGTCTCCTCCTCCATCTGTTTGTCTGTGTCCCTTTATGCCCATTATGGAGATCTCTGTATCTGTCTGTGCCGCTGACTGTGTTGCAGACACAGTGCTGGTCCCCCCTTTAATGCAAACCCCATTATACCTGTTGTCATAGGACCCGTTTTGACCATCTGTTTGCCTGTGTCCATTTATGCCCATATATGGAGTATCTGTGCCTCCGACTGTGTTGCAGACACAGTGCCGGTTCCCCCTTTAATGCAAACCCCATTATACCTGTTGTCACAGGACCCGTTTTGACCATCTGTTTGCCTGTGTCCATTTATGCCCATATATGGAGATATCTGTCTGTCTGTGTCCACTTTATGCCCATATATGGAGATCTTTGACCATCTGTTTGCCTGTGTCCATTTATGTCCATATATGGAGATATCTGTATCTGTCTGTCTGCATCCATTTTATGCCCATATATGCGTGTGCCAAATTTGAAATAGGGAATGAATGCCCCACCCTTTAATGCAAACCCCATGAATGCCCCACCCTTTAATGCAAACCCCAATATACCTGTTGTCATAGGACCCGTTTTGACCATCTGTTTGCCTTTTTCCACTTATGCCCATATATGGAGATCTCTGCACACACAGTACCTGTTCCGGAAAACTCTGATGTCAGACATCAGCTCCGCATACAGGCATTCATTTTAGGCCCATATATGGAGAACACGCGTGCCGGTGGCACGGACGGTTCTCGAGATATGCAGATTACATACATACATACACACTAACAGAGATTTTTTGTTGACTCGTGGCGTACGTGATGTCAGAGCCTTTTATGATGTGATGTCACAATGAGTCAGCGCTTGCGCCGATTTCCTCCGGAACAGCCTGATGTCAACAATCAGCCCCGCATAAGGAGATTCCGAACGTTTCGCGCCGGTTAGGGAAAACCGCGCGTCGGGTCGGGTCGAGGCCCGGCACTGCACTCCGTGCCGCGGCGGGGAACGCGCATGTCGAATCTGAAGCCGGTGGGACGAACGGTTCTCGAGATACGCGGATTACAGACACACAGACACGCACGCAGAGACTTCTCGCATTTATAGATAGACTAGAAGACTAGAAGCTGGCCGAGCGTCTAGTCGGCACCCTGGCCAACTCGGGAACAATGTAAATAGGGGATGAATGCCCCGCCCTTTAATGCAAACCCCATTATACCTGTTGTCATAGGATCTGTTTTGACCATCTGTTTGCGTGTGTCCATTTATGCCCATATATGGGGATATCTATCTGTCCACGTCCATTTTATGTCCATATATGGAGATCTCTGTAGGACCTGTATTGACCATATGTTTGCCTGTGTCCATTTATGCTCATATATGGAGATATCTGTATCTGTCTGCCTGCATCCATTTCATGCCCATATATGGAGATCTCTGTATCTGTTTGTCTGTGTCCCTTTATGCCCATTATGGAGATCTCTGTATCTGTCTGTGCCTCCGACTGTGTTGCAGACACAGTGCTGGTTCCCCCTTTAATGCAAACCCCATAATACCTGTTGTCATAGGACCCGTTTTGACCATCTGTTCAATGTAAATAGGGGATGAATGCCCCGCCCTTTAATGCAAACCCCATTATACCTGTTGTCATAGGATCTGTTTTGACCATCTGTTTGCGTGTGTCCATTTATGCCCATATATGGGGATATCTATCTGTCCACGTCCATTTTATGTCCATATATGGAGATCTCTGTAGGACCTGTATTGACCATCTGTTTGCGTGTGTCCATTTATGCCCATATATGGGGATATCTATCTGTCCACGTCCATTTTATGTCCATATATGGAGATCTCTGTAGGACCTGTATTGACCATCTGTTTGCCTGTGTCCATTTATGCTCATATATGGAGATATCTGTATCTGTCTGTCTGCATCCATTTCATGCCCATATAAACCCCATTATACCTGTTGTCATAGGGTCTGTTTTGACCATCTGTTTGCGTGTGTCCATTTATGCCCATATATGGGGATATCTATCTGTCCACGTCCATTTTATGTCCATATATGGAGATCTCTGTAGGACCTGTATTGACCATCTGTTTGCGTGTGTCCATTTATGCCCATATATGGGGATATCTATCTGTCCACGTCCATTTTATGTCCATATATGGAGATCTCTGTAGGACCTGTATTGACCATCTGTTTGCCTGTGTCCATTTATGCTCATATATGGAGATATCTGTATCTGTCTGTCTGCATCCATTTCATGCCCATATATGGAGATCTCTGTATCTGTTTGTCTGTGCCCCTTTATGCCCATTATGGAGATCTCTGTATCTGTCTGTGCCTCCGACTGTGTTGCAGACACAGTGCTGGTTCCCCCTTTAATGCAAACCCCATAATACCTGTTGTCATAGGACCCGTTTTGACCATCTGTTTGCCTGTGTCCATTTATGCCCATATATGGAGATATCTGTATCTGTCTTTTTGCGTCCATTTTATGCCCATATATGGAGATCTTTGACCATCTGTTTGCCTGTGTCCATTTATGCTCATATATGGAGATATCCGTATCTGTCTGTCTGCATCCATTTTATGCCCATAAATGGAGATCTATGCAGACATAGTGCCGGTTCCGGAAAACCCTGATGTCAGACATCAGAATCCGAACCTTTCGTGCTGGTTCCATAAAATTGCGTATCGGATCGGGTCGAGGCCGGGCACTGCACTACCTGCTGCGGCGGGGAACGCGCGTGCCGAATTTGAAATAGGGAATGAATGCCCCACCCTTTAATGCAAACCCCATTATACCTGTTGTCATAAGAGCCGTTTTGACCATATGTTTGCCTGTGTCCTTTTATGCCCATATAGGAACATCAGAATACGTAACCATGGCATTTTTTGTTGACTCATGTGGCGTACGTGATCTCAGAGCCTTTTATGATGTGATGTCACAATGACTCAGCGATTGCGCCGATTTCCTCCGGAACAGCCGGATGTCAACAATCAGGCCGCATAAGGAGATTCCGAACGTTTCGCGCCGGTTAGGGAAAACCGCGCGTCGGGTCGGGTCGAGGCCCGGCACTGCACTCCGTGCCGCGGCGGGGAACGCGCGTGCCGAATCTGAAGCCGGTGGGACGAACGGTTCTCGAGATACGCGGATTACAGACACGCAGACACGCACGCAGAGACTTCTCGCATTTATAGATAGATAATAGGCCTATAAATAGTATGAGAGCAAGGCTCATCACTATGACAGCTTGTGATGGACATTTTGATCAATATTTCATTTTTGTCACAGACATAAAACAATAATAAATAATCATAATAACGAATTCAAGAAGGTTAGAACAGAAGGGCACCATGGGATTTTCCGCTCTGAGCCCCAAACAGTCTCATTGTGGGCATGAGATCTAATTTAGCCGATGCCTTTTCATCTTATTATAGCCTGTTAATTCAAATAATGCAAAGTCAATAGTAAAATATGTATAATTATGAAATAATGTGTATTGCACATCAAACAATAATACATTATTTACAGTATGACTGCATGATTGCACAATATTTTTACATGGTAAAACTGTTTGAATTTCAGTTCCTTGTTTTTATTTTGTATTATTTTTTCAGTTCTCTGTCTGCTGGAATTGTCTAGTCAAATGATATGTGGTTTGTCCGCATGTTCTCTTTGGTGCAGATCTTGATGAGTCAGCCCTGGAAAATCACCTTCCAGGAGGCCAAAGGCGGGGGTAGTTATCACTTCTCCCTTAGACAGGCAATAAGTGTTATAGTTATAGATTATATATTATTATAGACCGCTAATTCAATTAATGCAAAGAGAATAAGTCAATAGTTATATAATTATAAAAACGCCTTGTGCACATCAAACACTAATAAAAACATTACAATCATGACTGATGATTGCACTTGACTTTTTTTCATATGGCAAAGCGGTTGGAATTTCAGTTCCTTGTTTTTTTTTGTGTGTGTTTCGTGCAGTTCTTGCTGATGAGTCAGCCATGGAAAATCACCTTCCAGGAGGCCAAAGGCCTTAGACAGGCGAGAAGTGATTTGTTTGTCTAATAAATAAATGTTTCAATGCTTGGAATAATGATGAGAGAGCTCTGTCCAGTTCCAGGTATGGTACACAAATACATAGGTAAATATAAATTATATTCTAAAGCAGGAAAAGAAGGCAAGGTACACAGATAGATATGACTGAGATTTCAATTCCTTTTTCTCAGTTCTCTGTCTGCTGGATAGTTCCAGTCAAATGATTTGTGGTTTGTCAGTCTTTCTTTTCACTTTCACTTTTTATGTTGGTCCTTGTTAACAATAAATGAAAATCATGACCAAAAAAAATGAATAGGCAGAAGCGCAATGCTTATTGTTTGCCTATCCTCCACAATAAAACTATGTATAATAGTTGTTGCAATTCTTTTTCACACAGTATTTGCCTGTATACTATGTCTTCTGTGTTATGACGTCTGTTCCCAAACTTGGCTTGTGGTTGGTAACTAATAGTAGCATAATAAGCAGGTAACACACCTGTATCAGGTTACCATTGATATGGTGCCAGGGTAAATCCTGTGTTCCCACTGCCTCACTCATTTTTTGTTTCAAGAGTTGTGATTTCCATTATGGTGAAAAAGCTCGATGTTGATGAGAAAGTCTTAGACCAGATGGTGTAATGTTAGGGTATATGCCAGTGGAAATTAAATCAATGCAATAAAGTTATATACCTTATTTGGATCATTTGATTTCTAAATGATAAAATAATTTCAACATAGTGTGCAAATATTGGCCATATTGCACATATTAAAGTGTGTGTCAATCATTTTGTGTTGCCAATGCCATATGCATTTCTCAAAATGCAACAGTTTCAAATGGAACTCATTTGTATACCAGCCATGTGTAATGTGTTCCTATGATTTGATCTCTGCCTAGCTCCAACACACACACACACACACACACACACACACACACACACACACACACACACACACACGTCGCACACACACACACACACACACACACACACACATACACACACACACACACACACACACACATCCTTTCATCAGATATCTAGAGAAGGGAGTGGTTTTCTTTTCTGATTCAGAAAGTCCAGGCTTTATAAAGAGGATGCAGAGAGCAATGTGTTGAACCAATGCTACGTAGCCGATCATCTCTGCTCTTGTTCCACAGAACCAACTGAACACGGTGAGACTCTATAGGACTTATTATGAATGATATTTAGGAAGATGCCCTTTTCTAACTAGGAGTACTACTACCAATGCTACTGTTAGGAATAAAAGCATACAGGCCTATATACAGTACCATAGTTTTACATAAATATATATATTCAATAGATCACTCAGACATCCCAAAACCTTATTAATTGCAACTTGCATTTCCACTGGTTCAATATTGCACTATACTGTACTGTACTGTACATACATAGTGGTGAATACAATAGTCCATTCAAAAATAAAAACAAACAAACAAAAGTAATCCAACACCTTGTCAGCATACTGTAGATTACAATAATAATAAAGCAACAAATTAAACCGACTGTCAAAAATCCAACCGAAAATCTAATCCACAGACTGACAAGTACAAATACTGTAAATATAATCTCACCGGTTTAAAGGGGCATTTCATTTCAGGGGTCATTTTAATGTTTACTTTGGCTTTTGTGTGCACCCCATATTTTAAGTAGCTTGCTTCTTTATTTCGATTTTATATTCATTTTATCAGACATGCCCATCCTAATATAAACCCATTTTAACTTTGTTAGAATTCACAGAAAACATTTGTCCTGATGTTATGATATATTAGTAAATCATGTAATTTGATATCAATCAGGAGGTGGCACTAAAGTCAAAGTAGTGATAATCCTTGGTCGAAACCTTAATGTTAATGTCAGTTAATTTCATGTGGTAATGCGGCATGAGAACAACTGCTCTGTTGTTATTAGTGTGGTTGCCCAACCACCCTCAAATGAATCAGTTGGTTGCAGGTTTTAGCGGAATCTTTGTAGGCCTATCTGCTATTTATTCCAGTATTCAGTTATGTTCTTCTTGCTTGTATCATCCTAAAATGTCTAACGCTGTTCTGTTCTTTTGAACACAAAACTCAAGCTAAAAACAGAGTTCAACCAAAATATGATGACCTCAACAATCCTCTTGGCTCTCCTCTCCCTCCCCTCTCTGGTCCAAGGAGAGGTTATGACTGACTTCACGGTTAGTGTCTGCTCTCAAAAAATATAAGGGTAATAATAATAATAATAACCAGTAAGGCTTCCTACAAACAGTAAAGTCATATATCCTCTCTGTGTCGTTTGAGAATGAGGGAGGGAGGGTGGGTCCAATTCATTCTCTATGGAAGTCACATGGTTCCATGTCTCTTCCAAGCCTCTTGGTCAAGAGACAAGAAGATTCAAGCCAAGAGGCTTGGAAGAGAAATGAAACCAAGTTACTTCCATAGAGAATGAATTGGACGACACCCTCCGCCCCTCATTCTCAAACGACACAGAGACGATATATCACTCTTTAGTGTGAATGCGAAAGACTCCCTAATTGGGAGATAAGTATACACAAATTGGCCTGTAAGATGACCTTGTAGATTTGGATTATTATTACATTAACCACTTAAGCCCTATATACATTTTGTCCATTTGAAAATAACCAACCTACAAGCTCAGAGCTTGTAGATCCCCCCCTCCCTTCACTCCAGATGGGACAAGGACAACTCATCAAAACTGAGCAAGTCCCGATCCGCTGCCGACGCTTTCCAACCATCTCCGACCGACAGCAAATCGTGCGTGGCCGAATCTGCGGTTAAACCTCTTTCATGAGCTGCTAAAAGCCCCCAGGGGCAGCTCAGCCAGGCAGTATCAGAAGGTGAATTCATCCACACGTTAATGTGACTTGCAAAATCTGTGTGATTATTCATAATTTCAGTGTAGTGAATGTAGACCCCCCATTTTTTATGGTTAAATACTGCCTGGGAGTCGGGACATAAGCCAATCTGCCAAAGAGTAGTTTGAAGAGAGTCCACTGTTGGCCACCAGAGGGTGCTGTTCACCAAGCCATGCAGTCAGACTTGGTCTCTGGGCTCTCCACAGCATGGGAGGTGTTACTTGTCAATGTCATGATCAGGGCTGCCAAGTTTCAGAAAAAGTTAGGAGTGAGACATTGGGGGGGGGGGGGGGCGAAAAAAATTGTTTTTTTTTCGGGTTTTTCCATGTTTTTCCCGGGTTTCTATGGGTTTGTTTCTTTTATTTTTACCCGCGGTCCTTGGGCTGGAATGGTTGATCAAGTGCAGCTAACCTACAGGCTGAACAGTGAACACTGCTGCAGGGCTCCAGACAAACCAACGTCACATTTTAAACATATTTTTAATAAAATATCCTGGGCAATCATTTCTATTTTTATATTGTGATTTTTGGCTACTGGCTGTTTGCCAGGCAGGCACTGCAGGCAAGAAGAAGATGTTTTCATGTCAGGAACCCCTTAGCTAAAGGGAGATGAAGCAGGACCCCCACTACATATTGTATCAAAATTCTGTTGCAAATTAAATCTTAATAGATGTCATAGATAGCTCCATAGACTTGTTTGACAGCACTGTGTATTTATCAAACATAAAAGTCTCATCAGTAGGCTACTTCAGTGGTTCTCAACCTTTTCAGACTGCGCCCAAAATAATCATATTTTAACTGGGGACCCCTCCACCCTATAAGAGTTCAGGCAACATTTTGTATAACACGGTTCTACTGTGAAAATAGCAGATACATGTGAGCATGTAGATCTGCTATTTTCACAATGTCTGCCTCTAATAGGGTACTTGACAATAGCAAGATATCTCGATGAGAATAATCTGATTTACGAGTTCCAATCTGGATTCAGAAAATCTCATTCCACTGACACATGCCTTCTCTATTTGACTGACCAAATCAAATGCGAAGCGGATGACGGCAAATACAGCGGCATGGTCATGATGGACCTCCAGAAGGCATTTGACACCGTAAATCATTCTATTCTGATTGAGAAACTAAAAGCCATCGGTCTTGACAGCGCAGCAGTGAGTTGGATGCAATCTTACCTGGTGGGGAGGGAACAGGTGGTGGAGATTAACGGTACCCTGTCCCCCCCCCTCCCAGTAAGCTGTGGTGTTCCTCAAGGTAGCATACTGGGACCTCTGTTGTTCCTAATATACGTGAACGACATGGCATCTGCTTGTGACTGCAACCTGTTCCTGTTCGCGGATGACTCGGCTCTCCTAGTCTCGGGCAAGGACCACTTGCAGGTTGAAAAGACACTTAACTCTGAACTAAGTAAGATCTGCACATGGCTTAAAGTTGTACTATGTAACTTTTTTTATAAAACAAATCTTAAAATTCTCCTAACTATTAAATCACAAAAGTTTTAGAAGATCCGCGCCGTGAATTTCAGCCTGTAAAGCCTTCTCTATATATGTAAACTGTGATCCTTGCCGGGGACCGGATCTCGCGCCAAAATTGCGTCATCACACTACCGGCCAATCACAGCGAGGGTTATACAACTGCCGGCCAATCACAGCGCATCTTGAAGTGGGGTCGCTATGGCTGCCATATTTGTTGTCACCCGTTTGTACCATCCCGTCTCTAGGTAATTTCGCCTACCAGGCAGGGTGAAGGAGTCCGTATCTCTGGAATTACTGAACGCACAGGAACAAGGGACCCCTCTAAAGATAGATCTCAGCGAGGTGGAGGCAGACGCGGGGGTCTGAAGGTACGAAAAACGGCCGAAAGACGCGGACGCGACCGCGGTTTGCTATAGGGCTAATGACCACTAGTTGGGCATCTTACACAGTATAGCTTTAATGACAACAAATTATCAATTCACCTGGGAAAAACTGAGTCCATCCTCTTTGGATCAAATCATAACCTCAAAAAAGTCGCTAACTTCACAATCAAAGTGGGTGACAAGGTCATAACACGAAAAAACGAAATCTCTTACTTAGGATGTATCCTTGAAGCTAATCTTTCCAGTGAAAAGATGACTTCTAAAGTAATAAATAAAATCAACCAACAAACTCGTTTCCTACAGAGGATCGCCCCAATGGTCAATTTCAACACACTGAAGACCATAGCTGGTGCAATAATCCAGCCCCTCTTTGACTACGGAGTCCACGTATGGTATCGTGACGCCCCACAAGCCCTGAAAACTAAACTCCAAACAGCCCAAAATAAACTAATTAGGGTCCTACTTCACCTTCCCTATCAGACTCACCTCACCGCTACTCACCAGTTAACACTTTGAGTGCCAGGGCGTCATATGACGTCAGACACGCACTTGGCAATGATGCCAGAAAATAATATTGGCGTCATATGACGCCAGATGCTTTTTTTTCATATTACAGTAGCACACAGTCTGATCTTGCCCTCAGCAAAGACTGGGCCCTCTGGGCTATGGGATTGTGAAGTCACACGTCATGTGACCAAATTCGAGCACTCCGGTTGGCCGGTTCCCCCCAGAAACAAGGGTCTACAGGCCAAAACAAGAAGACCCAATCACCCGCTTCACTCAGCAAGTGGCAGTGGCTCGAGTTGGACGGAGGGAAAGAGAGAGAGAGAGAGAGAGAGAGAGAGAGAGAGAGAGAGAGAGAGAGAGAGAGAGAGAACACAATAAAAAGGTAATCGTTAGTTTATTTTGGATTATTTAGAGTAGTATAGAGTAGTATAGTATAGTATAGAAGTAGTTTAGTTAGAACATCGTTAGATTTAGTTGTATTTAGATAGATAGAGATAGTATTAGGTAGATTTTTTTAGCGGGGAGGGAAGTTTTAGTGGCGAGGGTGGGGGAAGGGTCTAGGTTCTTTGTTAGCGTCCATTTTGTAGTTTATTTAGCTGGGATTTCTTTTTTGGGGGGGCAAAAAACATAAAAAAACAAAAAAAAAGGAGTGTAGGAGTTCTGTGTTGTTTGTTGGTGTGGGTAGGGCAAAAAACATAAAAAAAAAACCAAAAAAAAGGAATGTAGGAGTTGCGTGTTGTAGTGTAGTGTATTGTGTTGTACTGTACGTTGTAGTGTAGTGTATTGTATTGTCTAGTGTAGTGTAGTAGGCTATAGTAGTAGGCTGATCAGAGAGCAAGTCATGGCCGCACATGGAGACCAAGCAGGCAGCCGAACCATGCCCCGTGGCCGTGGACACTCAGCCCCCAGCCTCCGCCGATGGCGCGGCATGCATGCTGCCCGTGGCAGACCACCGATCGCGGCGGTTTCTCCCCGCGCCATGCCCCGTGGACAGTCTAACTCTGGACAACAAGCCCGCAGTCTCCGGCGGTGACATGCATGCTGCCCGAGGCAGACCACCGATCGGTGCGGTCTCTCCCCGCGCCCTGTAGGAAGCACTGCTGAGCTGTGATCAGCGAACCCGGTAAGCGTTACAAAGTTTATGTTCTCTACGATTCACTTTGTTCTTTACGTCTGTCTTTCAATGTTATATGAGATCAGTGCTGTGTTCTACCTGTAACGCACGTATACGGCGTCTGCTGTCGGAAAATAAAAGGCAGGGGCAGGTAGGATTAGCCCAGGGGGTCGCTGGAACCTCCATAGCACCAGGGACTACCCTCCACACGCGGGCACGGCGCCGTCAGGCGCCGGCCTCTATACCTCCGTGATGGAGGAACAATAAAATATGAATGGCGTCTGCCCTCGTGAACCTTTCAAAGTAGCGTATTTGATAGGGATTATGTACTATAGCGTCTGCCCTGGCCAAACGAATAGTAGCTGATCGTATGCCCTCAAAAAAAGTCTAGAACACACCACTGTATGAGATGCATAAAGTGTGTTCCTGTGGAAATGAGCCATGAATCTGTAGGTCTACTTCTTTCTAATGCAAGCTTGTAATACATTCTTCAATCAATCAATAAGCCTGACCTGCTATTGTTTTTTTTCCACGTAGGGTGCATTTGGTAATATACAATTCAATTCAAAGGAGCTTTATTGGCATGAGAAAACATATGTTTACATTGCCAAAGCAAGTATCACAAATACAATAAAAAAAACAGTTGAAAATATACAGTTGGAGGGGGTACAGCATTGTTCAAACAGAGCTATGTCGCATTGTGTCATTTTATATATATACAGGGTACAAATAGCAGCATTATTTTCCTCATAGTACATAAAGGTATCAGCTCTGTTTCATACTGTATGTGCAGTAGGTCTAGATGTCAATCCATGGTTTGTGGTGTATGAAGTTCCTCCAACTTCTTCCAGTAAGAATACATTTCTTTATAGTTTAGTTTTTTATTGTGTGTGTATACCTAGATAGATAGTTTAGTAATACAATCTGTGTGTGTGTGTGTGTGTGTGTGTGTGTGTGTGTGTGTGTGTGTGTGTGTGTGTGTGTGTGTGTGTCTACAAGCACACAACGCCTCGCGGTGCGAGGCGTTGTGTGCTTGTAGATCTGCTGTTTTCACTACTTTTGTGCGACAGCCTTTGCTAAAGAACATACAAATTATACAGAAGCACGATCATTTAGTATTTTTTATTTATTTCTATCATATACAGGGCCCGTGGAGTCTGACTGGATGGAGGAAGGATGGGAGCCCGATCTGCAACCAGACCAATGACAACGCAGAGGACAGTATGATGGCGGAGATAGCGAGAGCGGAGGAGTCAGGCATAGGTCATACACACTGTAGGTTCGCTGCCTGGACCAATGTCACTCTAGGGGAGCTGAAGAACTTTCTGGGACTTCTCTTCCTCACAGCTATCGTTCACAAGCCGGAGAGCCATGCACTGGTCAAAAAACATTGCCATGCCGTACTTTCCCAGAACAATGGCAAGGAACAGGTACCAGGCCATTTTGAGGTACCTGAGGTGCACGCACGCACGCAAGCACGCACGCACGCACGCACGCACGCACGCACGCACGCGCGCGCGCACGCACGCACGCACACACACACACACACACACACACACACACACACACACACACACACACACACACACACACACACACACACACACACACGGTGAACAGTACCATCTTTGACCTTGATTTGTGGTGCCTTTGACTCCTGAATGTTGGCTTGTTGAATGCCTTTTTGAGAATACAGTACTTTATTTTGACTTTTATATTATTTTATTTATTCTTTACTTGCTGCACATTTATTTTATTTTACTTTTATCCAGTTATATTTTATTTTTGTGAAGTCATATTTGTGATTTTTTTTTTTTTTTGAAATATTTGTAAATATTGTTGAACATAAATATGTTCATGCTGGATGTGTGAGGTACTCACCAGGGTTAGGGTTCGATGTTGCCATAAAATAAAAGGTTGACATCGCTTTTCTGACTTTTTGTCTTCCTGACCTTTTAGACCAGGTAAAAACACAGTGAATTCACAGTGCATAGTTCTATCAAAATGTAAGGCAATTTCCACCTTCTGAGTCATTTCATACTTTTTCACTTTGCCCCCTTGAAACTAGACGATGGTACAATATTTTTTTCACTTTCTTTGCAGAAAATGAAAGTAGGCATGCTATTCTTTCTGTCAAGGGTACTTGTGTTCCGTTACCATTTACCAATTTGTTGCTATGGCTTCCTAAAGTTTTTTTTCTTTGAACTCAAATATCTCAGAATCTAGATTTCTGAGGTTATTGACTGGTTTGCGCAGTGTGCACTCTCGAGCACCTATCTCCAAAACCGCTCACCGAAATCACTCCAAAATTTTTTTGGTAAAAAAAAAAACCCTCTTTTACCTAACCTTCCATTTTTGTTCCGATGTGAATATCGGATCATTTTCAATATATTCCCTGGAATCGGGGCAGAATGAATGGGACCTAATGGTGGCATTGGTCAGGGTGGGGGGCCGGGGGGGTCTGGCAGTCAAAGTGTTAAGAGTGGGGTGGCTCAGAGTAGATGACAGAGTACAGCAACTTGCAATGGGCCTGGTGTACAAGATACACTACACCACTATGATACCCAAGTACCTGTCAAAATACTTTATAAACATTAAGGATGTCCATAATTACAACACCACGATTTGACGCCGTGCAACGTTCATTACACGCCGCTGCCGGATTGTTGAATAAAAAGCATTTTTGTCCGAAATTATTTTGCTTAACATAGGACTTCCGCCTCTAGTGGACAGTCGCGTCATCTCCGGTTGATCATTGTAGTGAACGGAGATGACGATCGGATGGACACAAGCAAATGGCATCGTGGACACCACAATCCAGTATTGCACAATGACGGTATTTAAATTTAGAACTGTTTCCGCCACTCTTTCTCTAAGCCCCTTTTCGAGTGACATGGCCTAACACCACACCACTCCACAACACCCACTTGTGCCAGGTTTTCCACTGCAAGGACCTGGGTAGAGTGGTGTGAAAGTGGTACTAAATCTGGTACAAAGAAGTATGTGAGTAGGTTTGAGCTAGGCCAAAGAGGGCCTAACACTTAATAATGACTGATCACTCACTGACTTCTCATTTAGACCACCAGGATATAGTTGTAATACATGATAATAGATTATATTGTGTTATAGTCACTGTTATAATCTATTATAGTGTATTATAACCATTAAGACTCCCTAATCGGGAGATAAGCGACCGTTGGTCGCTTATCTCCACAAATAGGCCAAAAGTTTGTTTTACCAATTATCAAGACATACGGGCAGTTGACAGTTTGCCATGGTTACTCATTGAAGTTGATTCTCCATATATGGAGATAACCTACGCATCACACTAAGTCTGACCTCACCAGCCCATATTTGGGCATGAGCAACTTATGTCTCCATATATGGAGATATGATGACATCACACAGTCCTCAGCCGATGATGTGGCGTGATGTCATACAATACACAAACGAGCCCTACAGTATAAAGGGGCAATTCTTGCCAGGAAAGAAGCATTTCTTCGATCAGACCTTATCGCCAGGGTTGGCTTATAGCAGCTGTCGGTAGGACCATATATGGATTCTGTTACTGTGGATCTCCTAACAGGGCATCATCTGGGATACAATCCCTTTTATGCCCATATATGGAGATCCCTAACAGAATCCCTTTCATGCCCATATGGAGATCCCTTATGCCCATATATGGAGATCCCTAACATAATCCCTTTTATGCCCATATATGGAGATCCCTAACATAATCCCTTTTATGCCCATATATGGAGATCCCTAACAGAATCCCTTTTATGCCCATATATGGAGATCCCTAACAGAATCCCTTGTATGCCCATATATGGAGATCCAAACAGAATCCCTTTTATGCCCATATATGGAGATCCCTAACAGAATCCCTTTTATGCCCATATATTATGGAGAAATCCCTGCTCTGAGTATCTGACATCAGTGTGATGTCACCTGTTTATGCCCATATATGGAGATCCCTGCTCTGCGTATCTGGTTGCTATGGTAAACAGTTGGTTGCTAGGGTAAAAAAACATGGTTGCTATGGTAAACAGTTGGTTGCTAGGGTAAACAGTTGGTTGCTAGGGTAAAACCATGGTTGCTAAGGTGGTTGCTAACGTACACTAACAGACCAGCAACAACAGACTGTTGCCACAGCAACGTACACAAAGGTTTGTGTACACATGTGGTGTGATGTCATACTGATGCGGAGATATGAGCAGGGCAAAGGTGTGACGTGTGACGTGTGACCGACGGACGGACGGACGGACGGACGGACGGACGGACGGCCGGTGGAGGTTTTCATAGTAAACTGCTCCCTGACGGTCGCAATCATCATAGTAATACATTAATACTTAATTGCGACCGTCAGGGAGCAGTTTACTACCAGTAAGACTCCCTAATCGGGAGATAAGCGACTGTTGGTCGCTTATCTCCACAAATAGGCCAAAAAAATTGTTTTACCAATTATCAAGACATACGGGCAGTTGACAGTTTGCCATGGTTACTCATTGAAGTTGAATCTCCATATATGGAGATAACCTACGCATCACACTAAGTCTGACCTCACCAGCCCATATTTGGGCATGAGCAACTTATGTCTCCATATATGGAGATATGATGACATCACACAGTCCTCAGCCGATGATGTGGCGTGATGTCATACAATACACAAACGAGCCCTACAGTACCAGTAAGACTCCCTAATCGGGAGAACGGTCGCTTATCTCCACAAATATCACAACCTCCACCTCTCACGTCATACGGGTAGCCATAGTTACACCTGGAATGTTGAATCTCCATATATGGAGATAACCTACGCATCACACAAAGTCTGACCTCACCAGCCCATACTTGGGCATGGACGACTTATATCTCCATATACGGAGATGGCCATATATGGAGATACGATGACATCACAGAGTCCACAGCTGATGATGTGGCGTGATGTCATACAATACACAAACAAGCCCTATATAAAGGGGCAATTCTCACCAGGGAAGAGAGCATTGCCTGGAATGTTGAATCTCCATATATGGAGATAACCTACGCATCACACAAAGTCTGACCTCACCAGCCCATACTTGGGCATGGACGACTTATATCTCCATACGGAGATGGCCATATATGGAGATACGATGACATCACGCCACACAAGCCCTATATACTGATGCGATACGATGACATCACAGAGTCCACAGCTGATGATGTGGCGTGATGTCATACAATAAACAAACAAGCCCTATATACTGATGCGGAGATATGAGCAGGGCAAAGGTGTGACGTGTGACGTGTGACCGACCGACGGACGGACGGCCGGTGGAGGTTTTCATTGCGACCGTCAGGGAGCAGTTTACTATGAAAACCTCCACCGGCCGTCCGTCCGTCGGTCGGTCGGTCGGTCGGTCGGTCACACGTCACACGTCACACCTTTGCCCTGCTCATATCTCCGCATCAGTATATAGGGCTTGTTTGTTTATTGTATGACATCACGCCACATCATCAGCTGTGGACTCTGTGATGTCATCGTATCGCATCAGTATATAGGGCTTGTTTGTTTATTGTATGACATCACGCCACATCATCAGCTGTGGACTCTGTGATGTCATCGTATCGCATCAGTATATAGGGCTTGTTTGTTTATTGTATGACATCACGCCACATCATCAGCTGTGGACTCTTTCTAGGTCAGATGGCCCATGGAGTTTGTGATGTCAAACCTAGCAACCCAATATAAACAAACCTGTTGTCAGACCTGAAGTATCCTTTTATACCCATATATGGAGATACAGAGATCTCCATATATGGGCATATTAGAAAGCCCATATATGGGCATATACGGATGACATCAGGGATATCCATATATGGGCATAAAAGGGACAAGGGCTTACAGTTAAGAGATCTCCATATATGGGCATATCAGAAAGCCCATATATGTTCATATACTGATGACATCAGGAATATCCATATATGGGCATAAAAGGGACAAGGACTTACAGTTAAAGCCATACTGTGTAAGATGCCCAACTAGTGGTCATTAGCCCTATAGCAAACCGCGGTCGCGTCCGCGTCTTTCGGACGTTTTTCGTACCTTCAGACCCCCGCGTCTGCCTCCACCTCGCTGAGATCTATCTTTTAAGGGGTCCCTTGTTCCTGTGCGTTCAGTAATTCCAGAGATACGGACTCCTTCACCCTGCCTGGTAGGCGAAATTACCTAGAGAAGGGATGGTACAAACGGGCGACAACAAATATGGCTGCCATAGCGACCCCACTTCAAGATGCGCTGTGATTGGCCGGCAGTTGTATAACCCTCGCTGTGATTGGCCGGTAGTGTGATGACGCAATTTTGGCGCGAGATCCGGTCCACGGCAAGGATCTCAGTTTACATACAGAGAAGGCTTTACAGGCTGAAATTCACGGCGCGGATCTTCTAAAACTTTTGTGATTTAATAGTTAGGAGAATTTTAAGATTTGTTTTATAAAAAAAGTTACATAGTACAACTTTAAGAGATCTCCGGGCATAAAGGGACAAGGACTGTTACAGTAGATATAGAGATGTCCATATATGGGCATAAATGAACAAGGACTGACAAACACTGAGATCTCCATATAACCTATGGGAATATAAGGGACGAGGACTGTCAGCTTGTAGACCTATTTTCTAAATATTGTTGTACATTAAAAACTTGAAATGGGTCGTTCTGCATAGTACTTGGGATTTGTTGATGTAAATGTTCACATAGAGTGTAATAATTGGTAAAACAAACTTTTGGCCTATTTGTGGAGATAAGCGACCAACGGTCGCTTATCTCCCGATTAGGGAGTCTTACTGGTAGTAAACTGCTCCCTGACGGTCGCAATGAAAACCTCCACCGGCCGTCCGTCGGTCACACGTCACACGTCACACCTTTGCCCTGCTCATATCTCCGCATCAGTATGACTTCACACACCACATGTGTACACAAACCTTTGTGTACGTTGCTGTGGCAACAGTCTGTTGTTGCTGGTCTGTTAGTGTACGTTAGCAACCACCTTAGCAACCATGGTTTTACCCTAGCAACCAACTGTTTACCCTAGCAACCAACTGTTTACCATAGCAACCATTTTTTTTTACCCTAGCAACCAACTGTTTACCATAGCAACCAGATACGCAGAGCAGGGATCTCCATATATGGGCATAAACAGGTGACATCACACTGATGTCAGATACTCAGAGCAGGGATTTCTCCATAATATATGGGCATAAAAGGGATTCTGTTAGGGATCTCCATATATGGGCATAAAAGGGATTCTGTTAGGGATCTCCAGATATGGGCATACAAGGGATTCTGTTAGGGATCTCCATATATGGGCATACAAGGGATTCTGTTAGGGATCTCCATATATGGGCATAAAAGGGATTCTGTTAGGGATCTCCATATATGGGCATAAAAGGGATTCTGTTAGGGATCTCCATATATGGGCATAAAAGGGATTCTGTTAGGGATCTCCATATATGGGCATAAAAGGGATTCTGTTAGCTGTTAGTGATCTCCATATATGGGCATAAAAGGGATGCTGTTAGGGATCTCCATATATGGGCATAAAAGGGATTCTGTTAGGGATCTCCATATATGGGCATGAAAGGGATTCTGTTAGGGATCTCCATATATGGGCATAAAAGGGATTGTATCCCAGATGATGCCCTGTTAGGAGATCCACACTAACAGAATCCATATATGGTCCTACCGACAGCTGCTATAAGCCAACCCTGGCGATAAGGTCTGAGTCGAAGAAATGCTTCTTTCCTGGCAAGAATTGCCCCTTTATACTGTAGGGCTCGTTTGTGTATTGTATGACATCACGCCACATCATCGGCTGAGGACTGTGTGATGTCATCATATCTCCATATATGGAGACATAAGTTGCTCATGCCCAAATATGGGCTGGTGAGGTCAGACTTAGTGTGATGCGTAGGTTATCTCCATATATGGAGATTCAACTTCAGTGAGTAACCATGGCAAACTGTCAACTGCCCGTATGTCTTGATGATTGGTAAAACAAAATTTTGGCCTATTTGTGGAGATAAGCGACCAACGGTCGCTTATTGCGACCGTCAGGGAGCAGTTTACTATGAAAACCTCCACCGGCCGTCCGTCCGTCCGTCCGTCCGTCCGTCGGTCACACGTCACACGTCACACCTTTGCCCTGCTCATATCTCCGCATCAGTATGACATCACACCACATGTGTACACAAACCTTTGTGTACGTTGCTGTGGCAACAGTCTGTTGTTGCTGGTTTGTTAGTGTACGTTAGCAACCACCTTAGCAACCATGGTTTTACCCTAGCAACCAACTGTTTACCCTAGCAACCAACTGTTTACCATAGCAACCATGTTTTTTTTACCCTAGCAACCAACTGTTTACCATAGCAACCAGATACGCAGAGCAGGGATCTCCATATATGGGCATAAACAGGTGACATCACACTGATGTCAGATACTCAGAGCAGGGATTTCTCCATAATATATGGGCATAAAAGGGATTCTGTTAGGGATCTCCATATATGGGCATAAAAGGGATTCTGTTAGGGATCTCCATATATGGGCATACAAGGGATTCTGTTAGGGATCTCCATATATGGGCATAAAAGGGATTCTGTTAGGGATCTCCATATATGGGCATAAAAGGGATTCTGTTAGGGATCTCCATATATGGGCATAAAAGGGATTCTGTTAGGGATCTCCATATATGGGCATAAAAGGGATTCTGTTAGGGATCACCATATATGGGCATAAAAGGGATTCTGTTAGCTGTTAGTGATCTCCATATATGGGCATAAAAGGGATGCTGTTAGGGATCTCCATATATGGGCATAAAAGGGATTCTGTTAGGGATCTCCATATATGGGCATGAAAGAGATTCTGTTAGGGATCTCCATATATGGGCATAAAAGGGATTGTATCCCAGATGATGCCCTGTTAGGAGATCCACACTAACAGAATCCATATATGGTCCTACCGACAGCTGCTATAAGCCAACCCTGGCGATAAGGTCTGAGTCGAAGAAATGCTTCTTTCCTGGCAAGAATTGCCCCTTTATACTGTAGGGCTCGTTTGTGTATTGTATGACATCACGCCACATCATCGGCTGAGGACTGTGTGATGTCATCATATCTCCATATATGGAGACATAAGTTGCTCATGCCCAAATATGGGCTGGTGAGGTCAGACTTAGTGTGATGCGTAGGTTATCTCCATATATGGAGATTCAACTTCAATGAGTAACCATGGCAAACTGTCAACTGCCCGTATGTCTTGATAATTGGTAAAACAAACTTTTGGCCTATTTGTGGAGATAAGCGACCAACGGTCGCTTATCTCCCGATTAGGGAGTCTTACTGGTAGTGTATTATAATCACAGTTATAATCCATTATAGTGTATTATAATTAGGATAGTTGTAAAACAAATTTATATTGTATTATAATCACAGTTAAAAGTGTTTGTTTCTTACCGATAGCGGTACCTTTGTGTAATGGGCCCTGTTGGAGTTGGAGCCAAACCATTTTCTGCTGAGATAAATTGTATTTGACCATCTATGGAAGCATCATTAGTAATGTGATGTGATGAGGAGACGAGACGTGGGGTAACAAATGTTTCTGAAAACCTCACCTGCAAGGGAAGGTGGACAAACAGAATCACAGCAGCAGTCAATCCTAATGTCTCCTCTGCCCAAGATCTGTGATATCTTCAGATATCAACTTAATATTCTCATGTCCATTCTCAGTTGGGTTATTTTTTTAAACTGCACATGAAAGCAGAGACACACAACTCAAAAGTATTTGCCCTGTCACCCCGAAGCTTTTTCTCATTCACCTTTGTATTACTTATTTTCTTGCTACTTATTTGGAATTTCAGGTCTGAGATAAATAATGTTACATATTATGGTGTAATCTAATCTAATATAATATAATTGAAATGACCCAAAATCACTCAAATCTTCCTTCCCCATATCTACTGTATATTATCTTTCCTTCTGTCCAGCAAACAATGGTAGCTGTACAGCCACCTACACCTTGACCAACGTAGTAGCCCAGGACAGGGCACTGAATACAGGACAGTGGAGGGTCTACGAGAAGTTCCTTAAGGAACTGTTAACTAATGGTGATTGCCACGAGGTCTATGTTCTGGTCGGGGCAATTCCATCCCAGGGCAACAAGATAATCAACAGAGTCAACATCCCCAGCCACCTGTGGAATGCCTACTGTTGTCGGCACAAAGACAACACTATATTGGGTGGTGGTGCCATTGCCAAGAACATGGAGAACGAAGTGAAGGAGGTCACTCTGGATGACCTGATCTCTGAGCTCAAATTAGTAGGCCTAAAACAGGTGGTGTTGTTTGACGACAACAACTGCAACCCCCGTGCAGCCCTTGCTGCGAAAAAGACAGGACGGAACAGCCTGTTTTCACCCAACACGGAAGAAACATATATGCACATGTATGTTCATATATGGCAGATATATGCCACATATATGCAACAGGTTCATATGTGTGCACACGTTTGTAGATAAGTATGCAACATATTTAGCTCTTATATGTTGGCATATATGCCACATTCAGGTCCATATATGTGCATATATGTATATACATATGACATATACATATCATATAGCTCATATATTTGCATATATACAGGTTCATAATGCTGCATATCTAATATCTCTACATAATGCACCATATTTAGACTCTATATCCACATCCAGATTCCTACATTAATTAATGAAGACATAATGCACCATTATAAAGCCCCTATCTTCAAATAATATGTCACATCCAGGTTAATACATATGTTAAAAATAAACTGCTCACGGTGATGATATACTGCATTTAATAAATACCCTTTGTTTAGCAACTTTATTATTTTCTTTTCTTCACAGAATCAAAGGTTTCATGGTCATGATTCACCAGGATCCTAGGTGGATTTTAATAATTATTATAAAATAAATATTATACATCTATGGGGAAAATGAATGGGAGATTAGTGGCACCAGTATACCATTTTTACATTTTAAATAAAATAAATCTGTGTTGTAAATTTTAGGCAATATATATTTTTTTATCACAGAGCCTTCTAGTTTTTATTTAGTGCTTGTACTATTTTAGTACCTAACATTTCTAAGTGACAATAGAAGGCTGAGGAGCTGAAGGAGCAGCTCTCACCTGGAGAGGGTGAAGAAGAACTTGGAGGTAACAGTGAACGACCTGCACCACTGTCTGGACGTGGCTGAGAACCTGGCCATGAAGGGAAGCAAGAAGCTGCTCCAGAAACTGGAGTCTAGGGTAAGATGGAGTTCACTTCAATAATAACGTATGATTCCATTGTGAAGGCGCGTGAGCTGGAGGGAGAGGTTGAGGCAGCACAGAGAAGCGGAGCAGATGCTATTAACTCAGCGAGTGCCCACGCGTCAAACTCTTTGATGTCGCTGGAGGCCCATGACGCGTTCGCCACGTTTACTGTATTTACAGTAACAACATTAAATCTCACCGTAAGGTCGGAGCTACGCCTGGATGTTGCTCAATCACCGCAGGTTATTTCCATTGGGCGCTGAGAGCATCGCGTGGCCGTTTTTCTCCATATACTCCAATGCATTTCCCCATCTTTAAAGCCCTTTATCTCTGATGTTTGTTTTTATGGCTAAAACTCCGGGCATGGCTGGAAACATGACCAAATTAGATCGGCAATCAATAGCTAAATACAACACTGGCCCATACTAGGTGGAAGAGCAAAACTTCCTGACTATGGTCATGTGACCAAGTGACGTCATTACGCATGCACTGACGCAGCAGGGCCGTGTGCAATAGAATGGTGGTGGGCCTGGGCATCCAGAGGGGATAACTCTGGCTCCATCTAGGGGCAGCCAATGTGTTAAAGGTGTCCGCTGACTTACCAGGTACACTTCACTTCAATGACCATCATGTCGTTCTCAAGATCAAGTTGCCGTAAAAGTCATACAATATGACCCATTGTATTCAAAAAGTCATAACATTATGATCCATTGTATTCAATAAAGGTGGCAGCAAAATAAATGTGTTGATTCTTGTATTCATTGCCCCGTCAATCACTTGTTATTGTGAGGTTTGTCAGGGTATTTTGGTTCCATGTCCACTACATACTATTTTGCAAAACCAGTGCGAAGATAAATACATGTGTGCTTAAAAGTGCCACTACATGTATGTAACTTTCCTCTCTGGATTTTAACCCTCGTTTCCTGTGCAAGTGCTTACATTTTTACCTTTGATTTAAAAGATCAAGCCTGCATGCTTAGTAGTTACCATCAAGTCATTACCGTCATTGACCATCAGGTCAACATTCAAGTCAGATCCTGTGTCTAGGTGAGACATGACACAATCTAAATGTTTCAAATGAATAGAAGAGAAGGGAGACAAAATACAACAACCCCAATTATATAAGTTATTATGTTGTATTAACATACTCTTCTATACTCTACAAACAATAAATTATACATTGCTTTTATAGCCTGGCTCCAGCCAATAGACCCGCCCACACTCTGAGTGAACTGCTTCTCTTGGTCTGGTTTTGTCATATGACGCGTCTCTTTCTACCGAAACCGACCAATGAAATCAATGCAATACGGAGGAGGGGTGCGTCTAACTTTTGAAAATCAACAGAAACAGTGGAGGGAGGGGTGGCTCACCAGAGTTCTTAATTGCCTCCTTTGAACTTCAAAAGAACTACAACTACAAGTGTCGATAGCTCGTTAGTGATTCTCTCTAATCAATGAAACATCAAAGACAATGACCTGTTTGGTGCATGTCATAGAGGGGAGGGGGAGGAGGGAATGTTTTGTGTGCAAAAGTCAAACACAACCCCTCCCACCAGATCTCTTGTGATTGGGAATTTCAAATTTTAAATCCCCTCCCCTTTTCAATCAAATAGAATGGGGACAACTTCAGACTCAAGCTCCAGCGTAGAGTCTGAAATCAGGCTATTGCTTTTATACCAGCTTGCACCTTGTGGACTAGCCTTGTGGAGCAATTTAGTGGCCTTGTGGAATCCGTGGGATGTTATTATAATATCTAATAAGTCAATAATAAATGCTAATAAATCATAGTATATAGTGCATGGCCTTGTGGAATCCACTGGGAACTGAATTACGTCTTACAATATAAATGGTATGGAAACAACAATTCTGAATTCAATTATTGACTATTAAGAATCAAGCATTCAACCAATAACTCAGACTTAAGGTGGCCACTCTGTATGAAGTCAATTATCTATGATATATTTAATATATTATGCATTTGACCACCATTGACCTTCCATTATAAAATTAACACATAAAAGAGTATGATTAAAAATGAAATATTTCAACAAGAAGCATACAGTATTTGGGAAACCTGTAATGCTGATGTGTTTGCTGTATAATGTTTAAGTGTAGTCTAGTATAGTATTTAAGTAAAATAAATCGATAAAAAAACATCAACATCAGACTCAATCAGACCCAACCAACCCTGAATGTGGACCAAAATCCAAGGTCATTTCTATATTTGTAATGGCCAAATTCTTCCAGTAGATGTCAGTCATGTGCAGCACTAACAGAAGGCAGAGAGGCCGAGTGCTCTTAGTTTGATTGATTGAATACTTATAATTAACAGTTTCCAAAAAAAAAAAAATATGCTAAAAGGATTTAATCCCCCCAAAAAATAAGTATGGCTCGTTTCCATTGGCTTCTCCATGAACCCCAGCCTCTAATATTTTTGTTATATGAGTTAAAAAGGTCTCCAATTGAAATTGAGGCTTTTAGTTGACCTTGTACCAGTGAAATGTACTGTCATGAAACTGTTCCTTTTCCGATGCAAATCTTCAATCAACCAAATCAAAGCCTGGTCTACACTCTGCTGCTCAGAGTCAGAGTATATCACATTTGAAAACTACATAATGAACAGTACTTTTGTCTCCTTATTTTGTGTAATAAATCCTGAAATCACATAATAACTGAATGTTGCTCTGAAGTGTTTTAACAAACTCAATAAACAAATTTAACCACTGGCAATTGAACAGCCCCATGTTATTTTCCTTTTGAAACTATAGTAATTTTAGTGTGCTTAGAAACTCCTTCAATGATAGGCCAGCTATTAGTGTCGGCAGCTGTCACATCATTACAATATTGCTGTATTGTTTTCATTTTCTTGATCACTGCAAAGTGTTTTGTTTAACATGTCAGTACTTCCAAAACCCCACACTCCTACTCCACATCGAAGAGACTGTTTACACCATTAGGCGATTTAAATAGTAAGGTTTGAGTGAAAGTGTTGTGTTTTGGAAGCAGTTCTTTTTTACACATTAAAATCTGGAAAGCATGTTGTCATTTTCTTTATTTTAGCTATATACTGTATAGCAAGCAAGAATAAAATAATAAATAAATACAAAATAAAATAAAAAAAGATTTATTTAGGATTTAGAAGAAGGCACATCTCATTAATGGGCTGAGATCAGGGGGATGAGGTAAAGCAGTACTTTCACAGCTGTTGGAACTAGCTATTTATAATTTTATTTTTGGTTCATTTGTCGTATAATTCTCAGGCTAAGGGAGGGTAGTATTAGTACACAGGTGGTGTCCAGCGTGTGAGGGGTATCTGAAGATGTTAGAGGACAATTCTTTGCGAAATCTTTCCCCTAAAGGCCTGAATATGACTGAAGACATGATGATGTTTACTGTGTTTATAGTTAACCTACTTTTCATATCTCAAACACTATAGAGTAAGAACTCCTGTAACTTATACCAGCCAAAAAATTAAATACATTTTAGGTTGTGAATGGATCCAGCAAAAAAATTAAATACATTTTAGGTTGTGAATGGATCCAGCAAAAAAATTAAATACATTTTAGGTTGTGAATGGATACTGAAATCCAATTTTTTGCAAACTCTGGACACACCCAGGGCACGCACGCGATGTGGGCACACACGCACGCACGCACGCACGCACGCACGCACGCACGCACGCACGCACTCAGACTCACCACCACAACCTTCTTTTTCTTTTTTTTTAGAGTGAGGCAGTGTCTTCTTTGGCAACAAGCAGGAGAGAGATGAGTTGTGTCCCCCCTTTCCTGTACTGACCCACAGGTTGAGAACCACTGCCCTAGTGGACACGGGGAAAACATGCTAACTCAACTTATGCCAACCCCATTTAGGGTATGGGCACTAATGGCACAGATGAGAGCTCCCAGTACTAGGCTACTGCACGACTTGCTTTTCTCCTTGCTATTATTGTAAAAAATGTGTTCAGTGTTATGGCATTGAACACATTGTACGTTAACAACATTTCATCTGAACTAAAACACATCTCTCATTGGGTCACCTGACTGTGTGTGCCAAGTCACAGTTTACTATACTGGAAATTGTCTGTGAGCAACCACCAACCTTTGAGCATATCGTAGTTTCATTTTGAATAGGTGTTGCTCCTATGACATGTACACTTCAATAAAGGACTGATAAAACGTCTTATAAGATCTTATCTTTAAATGTTTCCAGAATAGATTGCATATCTTGACTTTCAATTTTGAGGGTGATTCTTTCTGGTAAATGGTCTGATCTGCTGTAAAGCAGGCTTATCACATGCACGTGCACGCACATGCACACACGTATGCGCGCACACAGTCTTTTTTATTTATTTCACACCATTCAATGTTGTAACGGCGTAGGCCTATAGGCATATTTGTGCATTTGATTAAAAAAAAGGAAAAAAAACTTAAACCTTCTCCACATTGACCTGCAGGAGACCACCTATTAGAGTTATCTACCTTGCTTTGCACTTCCAGATCAAAATGACTCAGTGGCAAGGGCCCTTTGAGGTCACATGGCGAGTGGGTGATGTCGATTATGAGGTTGTGCGGGGTCGGGCTTAGAGTTCTCAAATTCTGCCCGAACCCTACCATACCCAAACCTGACCTGACATTTAGGGTACGGTATTACTATTACTCTGTGATAGACCCGGCCATACCCAACCCAACCCGACGTTTTCGGGCCGGTTAGGGCCTAAAATGTATGTTAACTAGTCAGGCCGGGTAGGGCCTCGGGCCTGCCCAGTTAGGGCTTAGTTAGGGCCGGGCCTTAATTTTCAAGTCCGTTGAGAACTCTAGTCGGGCTACTCAGACTCACCACTACAACATTAGAGAAGAACATTAGTGTACAAGTATTCCAATCCTATAACGCTCATGTGTGATGACCATCTCTCATTGTCCCAGAAAGCAGATTACCCCAGGGGTGACGAGCTGACGACTCGTTCTTGGCCGTATCGGCTGCCTGAAGCCCTGAACACAAAAAGAATGTTGTTCAGCAGGAATTGGAAACCATGCTGGAATTTGGGGTAATAAGAGCTTTGAGCTCTTTACACTTTCACCTCCTGGTACTCCAACATCAAAATGCCATTAAGACTAAGCTCCAAAACTCCCAAAACAAACTGATTCGGCTACTTCTCGACCTGGGGCCCATGACCCATGTTTCTCCTACACATTTTGCTAGCCTAAGATGGCTCAGGGTTGAAGACAGGGTTAAACCATTAAAAATGGGATTGACTTTCAAAATAGTCAATGCAAATCTGCCCTCAATACCCTCAGTACCTGCATATCTGACCAAACACCTCCAAAAAGTTAGCGACACCCACAGCCACAACACCAGAGGGCGCGCACACAACAATCTGATAACACAAACCCATAAGACAAAATGGGTAAAATAAACCTAACGCAGCCTGGTGAATAAATCCGGATGTGCGAAAGAATGCCTTCAAACAGAGCTCTGCTGAGCTCAGGGGAACAACCAAAATGCAACACCAAGTGAAACAAAAACTATTCTTTCCCCAAGAGGCTGAGCTGTCAGAAAGTACATTATTCCAAGTTGAGAAAGGATCACTCCGCGTACGGGAGGGCGGAGCTCGTGTGCGCGTGCACATGGCCAGTGGTGGACAAAGTACTCAAATGTTTTACTTAAGTAAAAGTATCAATGCTGCAATGTAGAAATACTCCCGTTGCAAGTAAACTCCTCCAAATTAAAATGTACTTGTAGTAAAGGTACAAAAGTATTGGTATCAAAATGTACTTAAAATACCAAAAGTAAAAGTACAATGTACATGTCACATGTTTGAAAATAGCAGATCTACAAGCTCACATTTGAGCTTGTAGATCTGCTTTTCTTTTTGTATGTATAAAATAAGGCTAAAGTGATATGTTTTATTGCGACCGTCAGGTCGCAGTTTAGTATCAAAACCTCCACCGGCCGTCCGTCCGTCCGTCCGTCCGTCGGTCACACGTCACACGTCACATCTTTGCCCTGCTCATATCTCCGCATCAGTATGACATCACACTGCTTGGTGTGTGCCATCAGGGTCATTTGTGTACGGTGTGATGTCATACTGATGTCAGCAGTGTGATGTCATACTGATGTCAGCAGCTATGTCTCTATATATGGAGTTATATGTTGTTCGTGTCCAAATATGGGGCTTGTGAGGTCAGACTTAGTGAGATTCGTCTGTTATCTCATATGGAGGGAGAACCAGCTTATGAGCCGATGAGTTGTGTCAGAGTCGAGATCCTGCTTGCATCTAATCTGTCGGTAGATAATGCCGGTCTTATATAAGGGTCATTTGTGTACGGTGTGATGTCATACTGATGTCAGCAGTGTGATGTCATACTGATGTCAGCAGCTATGTCTCTATATATGGAGTTATATGTTGTTCGTGTCCAAATATGGGGCTTGTGAGGTCAGACTTAGTGAGATTCGTCGGTTATCTCCATATATGGAGGGAGAACCAGCTTATGAGCCGATGAGTTGTGTCAGAGTCGAGATCCTGCTTGCATCTAATCTGTCGGTAGATAATGCCGATCTTATATAAGGGTCATTTGTGTACGGTGTGATGTCATACTGATGTCAGCAGTGTGATGTCATACTGATGTCAGCAGCTATGTCTCTATATATGGAGTTATATGTTGTTCGTGTCCAAATATGGGGCTTGTGAGGTCAGACTTAGTGAGATTCGTCGGTTATCTCCATATATGGAGTGATGTGTTGGTTATCTCCATATCTGGAGATTCAACCTTCAACGATTTTGACATCTTGTTACTAATCTGTCGGTAGATAATGCCGGTCTTATATAAGGGTCATTTGTGTACGGTGTGATGTCATACTGATGTCAGCAGTGTGACAGGAGATAAGCGACCAACGGTCGCTTATCTCCCGATTAGGGAGTCTTACTGGTAATAGTACAATATTTGGATCCGAGATGTAGTGGAGTATAAGTAAAAATACTGGAAATTGGAAATACTCAAGTAAAGTACAAATATCTCAAAATTACAATAAACGATTAAGTACAATACTTAAGTAAATGTACTTAGTTACATTACACCACTGGACATGGCAAAAACATAAATAAACAGCTTCTTAATATTTATTTCATTGAAAGGTATATTATATTTATAAAAAATGTAATCTTCCTTAAAGCTATACTGTGTAAGTTGCTAAACTAGTGGTCAGTAGCGGTATTGCTTTTTTCGGCCGTTTTTCGCCCGGTGTCGCCGCGGACCACCGGAGCGGGGCCGCAAACCACCGCTGCAAACCACCGCGACCGATACGAATCCGTAGAGGGGTAGAACGTACTAGGATTTGGGGAGTAAGAGGTTAAGAATCCTTCACCATCGTAAACACTGTTTCTGAGGGAGGCTACTTCCTGAAGAGACGGCAAGCACGCTGTGATTGGCCGGTAGTGTATCATGTGTGTATGATCCGCGATGTGATTGGCCAACGTATACACAACGTATATACCTGTAGATGATGCAGATGACGTAATTTTGCTGTGAAATCCGGACCCCGGCCAGGATCATAGAAAACATATTTACAGAAGGCTTTAGGGGCTGAAATTAACGGAGTGGGTGTTCTAAAACTTTAGCGATTTAATAGTTAAGACAACTTTAAGATTTGTTTTATAAAAAAAGTTACATAGTATAACTTTAACGTTTAAGCTAAATTAATTATGACCGTGGCGTGGACTTAAAATCATTGTTTTAATTGATGGCCTTCCTGCCCTGGCACTTGACCTTTGTGCCCTCAAAAAATGTACAACATTCTTGACCCTAAAATCAATCAAACACACTACAATAAAGGATTAATACTGTAAAGGTCTTATCTTCTTAAAAAGGTTGCCAGAAAAGATTGCATATCTTGACTTTCACTTTTGAGGGTGATTTTTTCTGCTGTAAAGCAGGCTTATCACACACACACATGCGCGCGCACACACACGCACGCACGCACGCACGCACGCACGCACGCACGCACGCACGCACGCACGCACGCACACACACACACACACACACACACACACACACACACACACACAGCCTTTTTTTATTTATGTCACAATCACACCATTCAATGTTGCAACAGCATATCTTTGTGCATTTGATAAACCCTTTGATCAAAAGTTTGAACCTTAAACCTTCTCCACATTGACCTGCATGATATAATCCATTATCCTATTAATGTTATCTGCAGCCTCTTGCCAACAGTGTGCAAAGAGACTATTGGTATTTCTTGCAGGGTTGCATTTCTGGGAAATGGGCTAAGTGACTAAAGGATGGTTTTAGTTATTAAAGTGTTCCAGGCACGTTTTAAGTTGAAGTTAATTTAACTCAAAGGTGGAAAGTAATATGTGTATAGCATCATTTAGCCATAACTCATGTATTCTTTGATCTTTCATGTATGCCACTGTCCTTTCCTAGTCTGGGATCACTTCACTTTTCGGGCTTGTAACCGGTCTGGAGCGGAAACCACAAAACGTCATGTTGTAGTACTCAAAGGACTACAATTTGCCGGAAAGATCAAACCGGATTCAGTTTTAACACAAAATATTCCCCTGCACTCAAGGACATACTTTTCGGGCCTACCTAATAAACTCCTTGATGCGGAGTAGTTTTGCTTTTGAAAAAATCGTTTGGTATGCATCTTTTAGTCCAACTGTTAGCGACTGGCAAGACTACACTATTTTAATAAGGATTGGGGGAAACAAACGGGGGAGAACCAAATCAAAGCGACGCCGCTTCTTCTAGTGGTTTCCGCGCTTTAGGCGGAAACCAAACGGCGTGTTGTGAACGAACACCAGGCTTTCTCTCAGAAAGCCTGGTGGGCGAGGTTAGTCCTTTCCTGGGTTCAGGTGAAATTTACTGCTTACTAAGTCCCCACACCACTCATCCTTCATTAAAAAAATAAAAAAATAAAATAAACAACAAACTCACAATCAATCAATTTGACACAACCCACATACTGAGCTGCAATGTTGACAACAAATGCATGTTCCTTACAAATTGGGCACTGGAAAAAGGGAGCGCTCGTTCTCTCTGTTGCCGCCACACTCGCTCTTCACCCCTGCTCTGTCGCCACCCCTCTCCTGATTCTGATTGCAATATGTAGTAGTCCTTCTGTCAGTCCTTGTGTGTGTGTGTGTGTGTGTGTGTGTGTGTGTGTGTGTGTGTGTGTGTGTGTGTGTGTGATTGTGCATCTCTCTGTTCTACGTGTGCCACTCTTTTCTTTGTTGCCTTGCTCCTAATCGGTCCAGTACTCTTGCTTGTGTTATAGAATTCTTTAGATATACTATACTAAATATAATAATATAAATAAATTGAATTTCCAGAGGGTGGAGTGCAATGAGTACAGTATTTATTACAATATAATCAAGAGCTCTGAGCGACACGCATGCGATCGTGCCGCTCCGGTTTCCCAGGCATGGTCCCATTATATACACCGACAGTGTGACAAGAATAGTTGAGAGGGTGTCCACTAAACTAAACAGTCGTCTAAAGATACAATTCAGTTTTGAAGAGTCTTCCATGTATGGGCTGCAGTCAGGAACAATTGAATGACAGGACACGACATTCTGGTGACAGGTGAGGGAGTGCTTAGAATATTTAACCCTGACACGGCACTATGCCAATGACATGACTTCTGGTTACTTTAGAAACAAATTAGTAGTTACATTTATTTAGATATCTATCACATTCCTCCCTTTTGATCATATATGATCATATATGGTCATAAACAGTAAATGTAATGAGATTTGTTTTCCATCTACAGGAGGATCAAAAATCAGTTTTGAAACACATTTTAATTCTGGTAGGGGCAAAAAACCACTTATGCATTTTCTTGGTAAAATTCCATCCTACGACCCTCAGTTTTGAGCGATCACTTCGTAAAGCCAGCATTTTGTTTGTGTATGTGTTTCTCCTGCACTCTTCTCCACATGAACTCAACGAGTCCCTTCTTCTGTTGGTTCGTACTGTCCCTTCTTCTCTTCTTTCCTTATTTGGGCAATGTCACAAAACAGGGCAACGTCCTTCCTAGCAGCCGGATTGACCACCGTGTCCTTCAGCGTCCTTCATGGTTATGTCCCTTGCACAGTTCCATCATGGCAATCGGCAATCGGGTTGGGATGCAGGGTGGCAATTCCATGGTGGTTTTTCCAGACATCTTTTGGTTCCATACATCTCATTTTTTATGTATTTGGATTTAAAAAACTGAAAATAGAAAACTCAGCACCAAGGGTTATCACATCCTAACCTAGAATGATTTTTATAATCTATACAGCCATCAATATTCTGTATTTTCCAACATGGCAATGGGGAGCATTTATCACGTCATGAATGGTTCAATAATGAATGATATCTTGTATTTTTACATACCTTAATTTGTGGAAGTATTTTCTTACCATAGTGTTTTAGACACATTTGACATATTCCTTCCATTTGTTTCCATATTGACTTAATGTTTTTTAGAAACGTCTGACATCTCCTGTAAATACATTTCATCTACACAACCACATTTCATAGCATAGACAATGTTGTTACTGGTTTAGTTTAGTTAGTTTATGTTAACAACACATACAGTATGTTGGGAAGGAAAGAGAAATCCGTTAGAACACATTCCATCACTAAAATGTGTCTCTTAAGCCACCCAGATTATTTCTTCGGCACCTAAATATTGGGAAATCCTTTCATGGGAGAAACCAATTTTATTTAAAAACACTTGACACATTACTCCGTACCTAGATGATTCGTGGGAGAAAACAATCTTTCATTAGACAAATCCAATAACATATAGGAGAAGACACGTTTCTCCTTACCTAAAACTGAAAATCATATCATGATTTGTGGGAAAAGATCTGTCATTAGACAAATCATTTCCGTCCAAAATGGTAGGGAACTCAGGATCCCTATAGAGACAAATCAAAAGTATAGTTAGCATGACTTCCATATAATGCATTCAACATTATACATTATTTTCCAACAGACCAGTGATTCTCAAAAACCACTGTCCCATTCATTCCCATACCGATTAGTCTTTATACCCGGGTATCATCCAATCTTATTAGACTTGCACTCTTTTGGTTCAGGCTTGTAGTCCTCCATAATATATTTCCAATGCATATCAACTGGTCATGTAAACCCAGCAGGGATTCCTCTGGCCAGTAGGAGACTGAACAGGTGACCAAACAAAAACAAACCTAAAAATGTCAACCAAACCTACATTATGTAGCTACTAGAGACAGCAATTCTGAATAATAATCGCCTAATAATCTAACCTGAAAATGTACTAGAGCCATTCCAAAATTGTAACTACTAGAGACTAGAGACAACAACTCTGGAAATTGTAACTATTTCTAGTCCTCTTATAATTAATAGCCTAATGCTCATAATTCATACAATAATTCATAAAAAGCTAATTCATATCTATAATTCTCTTATAATTCCTATCACCTCCCCCCTCTTTTTGAGAAGCACTGGTTAAGCTCACTCAGTCTCTCCAAACCGAAGCATCCCGGTCTTCCAATTGAGCATGACCTACAGTACAAGCTCACTGTGACGCGCTGCTCACCCAAGAACACCAATAATTATTAGGAGCAGGCAGACACAAATACACATAAACCCCCCCCCCCCCCCCCCCCACAGGGCAACAGGCGGTGCGGGGGAGGCGGCGGGGCAAGCAAGCCATAAAAAAAAATAAAATAAAGAAAGAGACCAGACTGCCATGTCACCTGTGACGCAAGCCTGGCTTAGTAGCATCGTATTAGAAACTGAATACAACCGCATTGACCCATTCGAGTTTATGCTGACTGACCCCATGTCGCGGGCCTCATCCATTAAACTCCTAGGAACTTCATGGGTAGTGCTTATTAGTTAAATAAGAGGGCCCAATTTGCTAATAACATGCTATCCCCTCAACACCGACTATTACCGTCCTTAGGAACCACCGTAAGTGTCCTCACTATTAACTAAAATAGAAGTAAACAACAACCAGCCCACTGGTTTAAGCCTGCATATATTAACTTAACAACTTAAATGTTAAACTTCACACTGAACATATATTTTTTCCTGGAATCATATACCCCCCTTATGCATAAAAACATACCTTTATTTCTCTAGAATCATTACTTCATCAGGCACAGGACTCTTTTCCTTGTATTATGGAGGAAATTGGTATGATTCCATATCGCCCATTAGTAGTGGCAATGTACTGTACTACTCTAACAAGTTTCAACATTACTCCTATAGATATACTATGAGAAATGATAGAACTACAAGGCCAAACCTTATAGTGGAGGGACATTATCGCAGAGCTCAACTCCATGTGCACTTTCCATTCAATCACTGAATGCTAAACAGACTCTCCATTCAATTACTGAATGCTAAACAGCAGATATCATCTCAACCGTGTCAATTAATGTCATCTGACGACCACACTGTTCCTGTCACTCAGCTATTTCCGTCTACCCTTGTGTGCTTACTATAAGTTTGAACAACTGAACTGACTTCCCCAAGCTGTTTCCCAACCAAGCCATGACAGTTGATCTGTAAGTGGCCACAACAGCTGAGATTTAGCCCAAAAATATATTTGCTCTTTGTGCTGCCTGCCTGTATGTTTGGCTATTACAGAGTTAGACAGTACCACACACTAGTAGGCTTCTTTAAAACAGTTTTACACTTTACTGGAGTACCTGGGTTATCTGTTATGTCAATCCACCTAAAAACACTATTATTTTATTCTATCTTAGACATAAGACCCCACCACCCACACAGAATCGCATTATTCCTATTTTAATCTTTAATAGACTTAAGAGATTATATTTGTGTTCACTCTAGCAAGTCGGAAGAGAACAAAATGTGTTATTGGCCTACAGTAGGGATCTATTCAAATACGATTTTAAATCAGTTATAATCATCCTTAATTATTTTGGCAACAGTCAGTCTGATACCACTGTTGTGTTCTTAAATTCCATGCCACTGCACTATTTTACAGGATCTGGGTCCAATATTAATGACAATGTGACACTTATCCTATGTAAGTGTAAAAATTAGGCTTCTATTGTTAGACAAATCTAACTTATTTCATTTGTGACCCCCCCTTTAAGCCCAAAGGACTATCATGGCTACAGTAGGGTTAAAGAACACTTCATCTTATGGGGGAAATAATTTCCAGTGAGACAATTCTCTTCACAGACTGTCCTATGCCTGGCAAGGTTAAGAACCATCCCAGTATATATAGTTATGGGCATATTAACTAAGCATATTACTACTATAAAGTATTTTAAATAGGGTTCAAATTTCACAGAATACTTTATTCCCATTCACCCTTTTTTTTTTAGTCAGTCCTCCTATATTTCAAATCCAAAATATCATGGTTTCAAAAACTCTACATGTTCTTTAAACAATTTTGATTGAGTTACAAGTAAATGTCCTATCTACATACCGGTTTGTATGACCCTGGTATAGGACTATATGTATCTAGATAGTAAAGTTGCATTTTTTATCATATGGAAGCCACTTATTCCTAGAGAAACAGCCTTTCTACTCACAGTCGGCTCACTACGGATCCATCAATGCCCCACCGCCACACCACGCTCCACCCGGAGAGGAATGCACCCATTCAAGAAAAAAAATAGTCAACGGAAAGACAAAATCATTAGTTCATCAAGAGAGTCCATTCTTCCCATGTGACTCCAGGAATGTTCGTCATCAGAGTCTCTGTCCTTGTTGCCAGTTGCCACCTGGCGACCTCCGTGTGCCCTGGTGACCTCTGTGTGCCCCTCACAGTAGGTCATGCCAATCTCAAAATGTCTCTGGAATTAGATTCCTTCTTAGTCATTGTGTTGCTCCATGTCAACACATGTCGTTCTGGAAGTGCGAATGTACGTGCAGTTTTCCTCCCAGTAATCGCACCATGCGACAAGTGAGACACTAAATGGAGACGCAGTGAGCAACTGGAAGGATTCCCCATTTTGTTCACCACTACCATGTAATGAATCTTAGTTTGTCTATGCTTTTGAGGGTTGGCCTACCCAATATGATCAAACAATACAACCATACACTATCACTATCTTTACACCAATGTTACAATTATCTTCATTCTTCTGGTATTTAATTATAACTTCAATGATAGTAATTAAGTGGGAAATGTCATGCAATTTTAAAAATATCTTATATTACACCGAATCCTTCTTAAAGCATTTCTATCAATACTATGCCAACAGCTGCTGTGAGAGAATTGTCACACCTACTTGCAGGACTGCATACTCTACAGTAATTGCTTTGTCCGGACACCGTTTTCTAGATCTGACCACCTGTCTTCCATTAATAACAAGTACAAATAATATTATAATATTATGTCTATTTTGCACATGGGAAAACCCAAGTATATTGGATAATTTCATTACGCATCTAACAATATTAACTACATACATTTGCCACTATTTTTTAGTGCCCGTTTGTCAGCTCCCTTTCCTTAGATACATTAAACATGCTACATCTGAGAATTTAAAATGGGTTACACTCAAAGCTAGTCATCCAACCAATCGGTTGCTTATCTTTTTTTCTCAAAGAAATTGTCATGTCACTGCTTAGACACAAAAGTAAACTATAAGCAGTATGCGAAAATATACTGGCAGGCCGGCAATTCTTTTTACTATTCTATATTAGGAAAAAGTAGATTTCACTGAACCATTTAACTTCTTGTATGTGCATTTTTGCATAACATAGTTACACCACCACTTTGCTTGAGTCATTTGACTATACATATTTTGCACTACTGTTTATTTTATTTTTTTAGCCTGACCACAAGCTGACAATAGCCTATTTTAAATCTATTTTCATTAGTTTATATGGTCACTTTTTACACAACAGCTAAACTGCAAAGCTAAAGCATCCATTCTTGGACAATCTTTTCTTCAGTTCACTAGCTGGAGTAAGTTACATTCTCCTTTTAAATGAGCGTACAAAGGCCAAATAGGCCCAAATATCGAAACAGCCATTCCACCCAGACTGACACGCATTTGAGATGGACCACAGAAATGTTACCCTCCCAGCAGGGGTTGTCTCCCACAGCCCCTAGCTGTCACCTGTTCTTTTATGTCCATTTATTCTACACTGTCCAACAGGGACAAAGATCCAAGGCAATCACAGCCCAAGCTCTATTAAACCATTGAGACTGGCGTCCACTAACTCCTGCCACAAAGCAATGCCAACCGATTATACCATAGTGTTAATAATTAAGAATAGACTGCTACCTAATTTAACCCTGGTAAAGCCTTAACTCTAACCCTGGTAAAGTCATATCCACCAACCCATTACTCCTCCGCAGTGGGTTACATTTTTTTAGAGGTCAACCCAGACTCATCTGGTCCACACATAAATATAAATACATCCATTAACATTTAAACATCACTGTTTACCAATGTGATTACTTTGTCACAACTATATAGCCTAGTTTCCAATCACTGCAGCTACAGTAGGCCTATATGTTCACAAAAAATGTTATGAAACTCAAATTAGCCTCAATAGTCAAACTGCTTTCTAGGTCCTACTTAAATACTAAGACAAAAGTAAGCCTTCATTAACCATTACAAATTACAATCAATATATTCTCCAACATGCCTCGGACACAGCTGATCTACATTATTAACAAGAGTAGTGGTCTGTTACGTTACCGTCTTATAATATCCTACTCTCACCAGGTCTGTCCCAACGAGCCCAGTGTGTCTTTGGGTTTTTAGGGTTAACTAAATAATGTCTAATTGTGCAGAGGTGTCTTTTCCACACAAAAAATAAATGATTAGCTACATTGACGCTGGTGCCCATATGGCTGTGAGTGCATTTAAAAATAGCAGACATACAAGCTCACAGCGCGGCGCATTTCAACGTGCTGTCAGCTTGTAGTTTGACCAGGTCCGTGAAGTGAACAGAAAGAACATTTCCGGTCTGGGAGCCGGCAGAAATAAGCCAGGCTCCAAGAGCTTCACACCAAGAGTGTAGTACATACCGTATATTATAGCCGGCTTTAGGGGTACTCTTATTCTGAAGAGACCAGCGCCGGAAGCCTCATTCTGCTAATGCTATTTCTGCTCATTTCACATAGGCGCTCTGTCAACCCCCCAACGTGCGTAACCCTTGTACGACGAATATAGAACGAAACAGGAGCAGACAGCTGCCGTGTCAAACAGACTCACAAGAGTTTGACAGGGCATAGACTAATTGTAATAGGGGTTCTGTTGTAGCTTTACCACTTTAGACAATAATAATGTGTAATTTGAAGTCTATAGGCTTAAATTATAGCCTAAACTCGCCGGAAAGCCGTTTTTTCCCAGCTGACCATGGTGGTCGGGGATTCTTTATTACCAGTCAAACGACAGTTTCTTCATTTCAGATATATTGATCGCTCGACCACGACTGACTATGTATAGTCTACAAGGTAACAGACTCTCCCGTCCGCCTGGTATTCTTTTACAGCCTCAGTTATTTGATATAGGTAAAAACTGTATTTCCTTACATTCACGCACTCACATTCACACCCCCAGCAGCTGCTCGAGTCTTACGCCTTTTACAAAATATTTAAGGTTGTGGCAAAACCTATATAGCCTACACCCAATGTCCCAAGGACATACGACCTTCTTATTTTCCCAGGTCATTTTACCCCAGACAGAGGAAAGAAAGTGGAAAGGAAAGATAATACCGATTCCTATTTCGGTTCTGTTTTTTTTTTTTTTTTCCCAACTACCCACTTCTAGTTGACTATCATATACATACACATACATACATACACCTCTAATCACTCAAAAACATACAAGAAGATGGCGGATCCTAAGGTCGCAAAAAAGCAGGCGTCCCTACGTTCTAATACAAATAAGAAAAATGACGATGAACTGGCTGAAATTAACAAGATGAAAGATGGTGATGACCCAAAGGACATCTTGACAGCAATTACGAACATGGAAACAAGGATATCTAACAATATCAAAAGTTTGGAGGACACCATCGCAGACAAAGTGGCGGCGGCTATCAAGGAGCAGATGGAGGCTATCCATCAAGAATTCAAGAAGGATATTACTGAACTTTACAGCCGTGTTTCTAAACTGGAGGAGAAGATAAACGAGCTCCCTGCCTCGGACCCCCAAGCTATCTCCGACCTCGATGGCCGAGTGAAAACACTGGAGAACGGGCCGGGGCCGAGCTCACTGGGGGGGCGGAGAGACATCTCGCTCAATGTGGTGATTAGAAACCTTCCGCACAGACAGAATGAAGTGCCGATAAACACCGTGAACTGTCTGATTAAAGACGGTCTTAACATCAAAGACGTTGAATGTGTGTCGGCGGAAAGGAAACAGTCATACAATGACAGACCAGGAGTCGTGATAGCTAAACTCAGCTGTCTGGAGCAGAAGAAGGCTGTTATGAGCAAGAAAGCGACTCTGAAGAAACATGCAGTGTACAAGAAGGTGTATATAAATCACGACGTACCCCACGAACAACGTGCTATGGAATCCAGCTTCCACGCTATCCTGCGAGAGATGGGGACGGACAAACTGACTGTACGAGGCGGGCGAATTGTGAAATCTACTCGCCCAAATCCAATTCACAACAACGGCAACGCGGGTGCAGACGTGTCGGGGAATCCTGGGGAGTCAGGGGAACCTGCCACCGAGCACCGTCTGCGGTAGGTCGTTTGCGGGTTTTGGAATGTACAGAGCTGGAACACTGACATATCATCAGATAACTATAAAACTCGTTCACAGTGTATTCGTCACTTGGGCTTGGACTTAATAGGAGTGGCAGAAACGCATCTGACTGGAACTCATGTTGCATTTATGGATGGATATAGTTGGGTCGGGCAAAACAGAACCAGACTTCATCACCGGGCTCGTTCAGGGTCAGGGGGGGTGGGGATATTTATCAGCGACAGACTGTCTAAGGATTACCACTATGACATTTTAGATAATTCTGTGGAAGGCATTCTGTGGGTAAAATTGACTACTAAACAAACCCCATCTGAATATAAGTCATACTTTCTCGGTGGCGGTGTGTTATTTACCACCTGCCAACTCCACCAGGCAGGTGGATGCTGCAGACTTTTATGAGAATCTCCTCGCAAATGTCTATAGTTTTCAGAAACTGGGGCCCTTCCTCATAATGGGGGATCTGAACAGCCGCTGTGCTAATTCTCAGGATTATATTGAGGGAGTGGATATAATGGCAGAGCGGAATGTAGTGCATTTTTCATCCAATTCATATGGTGAGCTGCTTATTCAATTCCTTATTAGTGCAAACTGCTGTATGCTTAATGGGAGAAACTACTGTAATAATGATTTTACCTGTGTGTCTACTAAGGGGCTGTCAGTTGTTGACTATTTAATTGTTCCTCATGAAAACCTGCACTGGTTTAGTGATTTTACTGTAACTAGGAGTAAGGATTTATTCACACAGGCAGGTTGTGTCTCTATTTTAGACACATCCAGAGTAATTCCAGACCACTCATGTCTCACCTGCTCTATGGCTCTCCCTGCAGGATCTTTTCCCGCTCAGTCAACAAATCAGAGAAATGAGGATGGGGTCCCCATTACTGCTTTTGATCTGTCCACTATCCCAGAACTTTTCCTGTCTAGTGACTCCTGTCAAAATGAACTGAGGGGTTGTATAGCTCAGCTAGAGGCATCAGCAGCCAATCAGCTGACGGTGGACTCTGTGTATGTTCAATTCTGTGACATTGTAAAACATGAGATGCATATACAGCTACCTCACAGGAACATTATTATTAAAGCGGGTCGTTCAAACAAAAAGAGGAGAACTAAAAAGGTCTGGTGGACAGAGGAGCACTCTTTACTATGGAACTCTCTATGTGAAGGGGAGAAAGAATGGACATCTTGCCCCCCTGGCCCAGCCAGGGTGAAGGCTAGGGCTGCAATGAAGGACAGACAGAGGAAGTTTGACCGTTCAGTCCAAGATGCAAAAAGACGCTACTGGAGGCAGCAGCAGGAGAATATACAGGAACTGGAAAGCAACGACCCTAAGGCCTTTTGGCGCCAGGTTAACCAACTTGGTGTGGGTAACGAACGACAGCCTAATATCCCTTGGGAGATCCTGGGGCCAGATGGGTCCCCCAGTACTGACAAGCAGGCTGTTCTAGAGACCTGGAGGAGTGAGTTTTCCAGCTTGTTTCAATCTGACCAACTTGCCCCCACTCCCACCAGAATCATAGAGCACCCGCACACCAGCACGGACAACCCCCTGAACCAGCCCATTAGCGAGGCTGAGATTGTGAAAGCCTTGCAAGCAGCTAAGACTCGTAAAGCCTATGGATATGATGGGATACCTGCTGATGTTCTGAAAAATGGTAACGCACTCAGTCTACTGCACACACTCTTTAATCAATGCTTCCTTTATGGTGTAATCCCAGAGTTATGGAAATATGGTATCATCAACCCTATTTACAAAGGGGGCGGAAAGGACAAAAGAATACCCCTAAACTATCGGGGAATTACTCTGACCTCTGCTGTATATAAATTGTTATGTTGTGTGTTACAGAATAGGGTCTCAGAGTGGGCGGAGTCAAATTGTATTATAGCAGATGAGCAAAACGGTTTTAGAAAGAAAAGGAGTTGCTTAGACCATATTGCCACTCTAACTAACATCATAGACACAAGGAAAAAGTTAAAGAAATCCACTTTCTGTTCATTTATAGATTTTTCCAAAGCGTTTGACCATATAAATAGGAGCATGTTATGGGAGAAGCTGGCCGCTCTGGGCCTACAGGGAAATATACTAAATTGTCTCATTGCTCTGTATGAAAATGTGAAATGCTGTGTCCGTGTAAACGGTAGCCTTACAGACTGGTTCCCTGTTGACATCGGCCTAAAACAAGGCTGCATTTTATCTCCAATTTTGTTCGCTATGTATATAAATGACCTTACTCTGGCTATTAAGGCCCTTGGCAAAGGTGTCTCAATTGCAAATGAGAAAATATCCATACTTCTATATGCTGACGACATAGTTCTCATATCAGATACAGAAGAAGAGTTACAGGAGATGCTAAACCTGGTCCATAGTTGGTGTCAGCAGTGGAAACTAAACATAAATGTAGATAAAACTAAAGTAGTGCACTTCAGAAACCCAGCTGTGCCCATCACTAGCTTTACATTTTTCTGTGGCCCTCTTCCACTAGAGGTCACCAAAGAGTATAAATACCTGGGCTTAGTCTTGACCGAGTGCTTGGACTTTAATGTAACAGTTAAGCTTTTAGCCCTGCACGCAAATAGAGCACTAGGTGCAATTATAGCCAAATGTAAAGTGCTGGGTGGGTTCCCTTATAAATGCTTTACTAAACTTTTTGAATCCATGGTTATGCCCATCCTGATGTATGCAGCTGCAGTATGGGGTTATAAGAGCTACTCATGTATCAATGCTGTCTTTAATAGGGCATGTCGTTTCTATCTAGGTGTGGGTAAATATACTCCTAACGCCGCTATACAGGGCGACATGGGGTGGAAAACCCCTTGGCAAAATCAGTGGTCTTGTATTTTTAAAAACTGGCAGAGAATGGGTAGTATGCCGGACACCAGATTATGTAAACGTGTTTTTGTGTGGGTGGACCTGAGCAGAAGTGTTAAGAACTATGCTCATACTGTTAGAACGTTCATTGGCTCGCTGCACTTACCTCATCTTGCCAACACAGACACTGTACTCACAAGAAGTGACATAAGGTGCCTTGATCAGGCTGTTGCAGTGGCAGATGAGGAGAAGTGGCTTCAGCTAATTAACAAGCCAGAAGGAAATAAACTGCGTACCTACTGTCTCTTTAAGAACAGGTTTGAAACTGAATCGTATGTACAAAGTATTATGTCCAGGCAGCACAGGAGCGCGTTTGCAAAGTTCAGGTGTGGAGTGGCTCCTTTAGCTCTAGAAACAGGTAGATACACAAACACCCCAGCAGATAGTCGCTTCTGTACACTATGTAACACCGGTTCTGTTGAATCTGAGGCCCATGTCCTATTACACTGTGATCTATACAAGGATATCCGGTCAGAACTATTCCTTTCAGTATCTCAACAGGTAGAACTTTTTAATGGTCTTGATGATTATAATAAATTGAATGTAATTTTAGCTGGTAAATACTGCACAAATGAATGTGCCAAAGCCTGCCATCTCATTTTAAAAAGAAGATTAGCTTTTCTAAGTATAGGTTCATAAGCTGCCCCAACCATGTATTTTGTTTACTTTATGCATTTGTATTTTTCTATTTTATTTTTGTTTTGTACTGCCTGATTCGCTTTATTTCTCGTTTTAAATGTGTAACTCTTTATATGTATGTACTTTAATGTACGTTTTAATTTTTGTCTATTTTATGGTGTCTCACAACTCCAAGTGAGTGGTCCTCAAACTATGAAATGAAATGTTGTCTGCTTTTAAAAATGTACAGTCTGAGGAGTGACACCTAAATAAAGTTTTCCTATCTATCTATCTATCTACATAATATCATTGCCATGTAATATATTTTAAATTCATTAAACTATATTATCCCCCCTTTGTGAGCAGCTATCACGGAAAGCCTATGGATGCTCACAGGCACCCTAAAATACAGTAGGCTACATCCAGAAAGATGCTCACAACACATTGAACTAAAAACATTAGATACAGTATCCCCTGCACTTATATGAAATAGTTATTTAACAACCAAGTCTGGCTTTCATAGTTAAATATATCACGTCTGGTTTACAACTATTTCATACTTACATATTTCACGTCTGGTTACGTTTTATTTACGTCTTTAACGTACGTCTTTCACGTTCATTTATGATCGCCTGATTACGTTCATAATTACTCGCCCACATGCGGCGTCTTAGAGAATATTGCGTCTTATTACGGTCATGCAATATTCTATACCGAGATGATTATTGCCGAATAGCGATTCCCCATTCGATAATCATTCGTCCCCTGGTTTCAGGTCTGTACTTTTAAACAGAAACAACCCACGATCACGTGGAGCTATATATTAAATAGCTTTCCCCTGGATTCCACAGGTAGGTCTACTGTGCGTTCAAACAGTATACGTCCGAGATACGGCAGAAACCTTCTATACATGCAAGGCATCTCTCTATTAAACTTTGTTCATGCAAGTACGACAGCCGCATCTTAAATGTCGTGGCCTGTCCTGGGTACATGCGATACAATGACCACGTCTGGCCTTCCAATAATATTGTATATCACGACACTCCTCACCCTGTTTTATTCGAATGGTAGCCTCTGTCAGTCAGCAGCTCTGTCTCCAAGCCCATGCACGTAATCACGTAGTAGCCAGTGTGTCCTGCACAAAAAAAGAGAAAAGCTGACAGACAGATTAACCATCCTGCCGACAACGCCAACTGTTATAGAATTCTTTAGATATACTATACTAAATATAATAATATAAATAAATTGAATTTCCAGAGGGTGGAGTGCAATGAGTACAGTATTTATTACAATATAATCAAGAGCTCTGAGCGACACGCATGCGATCGTGCTGCTCCGGTTTCCCAGGCATGGTCCCATTATATACACCGACAGTGTGACAAGAATAGTTGAGAGAGTGTCCACTAAACAGTCGTCTAAAGATACAATTCAGTTGTGAAGAGTCTTCCATGTATGGGCTGCAGTCAGGAACAATTGAATGACAGGACACGACATTCTGGTGACAGGTGAGGGAGTGCTTAGAATATTTAACCCTGACACGGCACTATGCCAATGACATGACTTCTGGTTACTTTAGAAACAAATTAGTAGTTACATTTATTTAGATATCTATCACACTTGTCATGCCAGTCCAGTCTTTTGCCTCAGTCTAGCCCTTGTCCCAGTCTTAATGTTCTGACTTGCTGTTACTCTTCATTTACGCCTTTGTCATTTGTTGAATAAATAGTACTCGACTTGACCTGCCTGCTTCTGGGGCCACACCTGTTGCAGAATAGTGAGGCTAGGGTGTGTGTGTGTGTGTGTGTGTGTGTGTGTGTGTGTGTGTGTGTGTGTGTGTGTGTGTGTGTGTGTGTGTGTGTGTGTGCGCGCGCGTGCGTGTGTGCGTGCGTGCGCGTGCACAACACTTTGTGAGCTTGTAGTTTCTCTGGAGCTCATAAGAGCCAATGCACGTTGACTGTGACTCTGAGTGTGTGTGGGGGGGGGGGGGGGGGGGGGGGGAGGAGACAGAAGAGGGACTGTGGACACATTCACTTGTGTATGTGTTTACTAGTAACAAATTAAAGATTTTAGCGTCCCCGCTCAAACGCGCATTGCCCGTCAGTATTTACCTGCCACGGGCAGCCAGCGTCAACCCCTGTATGTCACACTGCTGCATCGATTCAGAATCGTGCATGGCCGATAATCGCTGAATCGATTTTTGTTGAATTGTTGAACATTGGGTCCAAACTGGACCAGATGTAGCTGATATGGATCCAGTTACATCAAGTTACCTGCTGATGAGGCGGCCTGACACACCATTACCTGAGGTGGCTTATCCACAGCCCGGGATCAAAGGTGGGAGCAGCAGTGTGTGTGTGTGTGTGTGTGTGTGTGTGTGTGTGGGGACAGGTTTTTATTACTTTGTGGGGACCAAATGTCCCCACAACTTAAGTATAGTAGAATTGGAGAAATAGACATTGTGGGGACCAAATAGTAGGTCCCCACAATGGTTAGGTTTAGGGTTAGGGTTAGGGTTAGGGTTAGGGTTAGGGGTTAGGTTTAGGGTTAGAGGTCAGGTTAAGGCCAAAGGAAATGAATGGAAGTCTATGTTATGTCCCCACAACCTATGAAAACTAAGAGTGTGTGTGTGTGTGTGTGTGTGTGTGTGTGTGTGTGTGTGTGTGTGTGTGTGTGTGTGTGTGTGTGTGTGTGTGTGTGAGTTTGTCTAGCTATACTTATGGGGACTAAATGCATGTTCACACAGTCACCTGCAGGGGACCTCTGATAGTGTGGGGACAAAATAGTAGGTCCCCACAACGGTCAGGGCTAGGTTTCGGGTTAAGGTGAGGGTTAAGGTTAGGGTTAGGGTTAGGGGTTAGGTTTAGGGATAGAGGTTAGGGTAAGGCCACAGGACTTGCATAAAAATGAATGGAAGTCTATGTAATGTCCCCACAAGTGATGTAAATATATATATTGTGTGTGTGTGTGTGTGTGTGTGTGTGTGTGTGTGTGTGTGTGTGTGTGTGTGTGTGCGTGCGTGCGTGCGTGCGTGCGTGCGTGCGTGTGTGTGTGCGTGCGCGCATGCGTGTGTGTGTGTGTGTATCGAGGCTTTTCTATGCCACGAATGCATTGCATCGCATGCGTGCACGCATGCGATTTTATCTGTGTTGTACTGAACGCATGGACGTCTCCTGTAGTTATTCAATGGCATTTAATAGCTTACACGTAGGCGTCGCTGGCACGCGTATCTGTGTGTCTTCATTTAAGTGGCCAGGCGGGGTACACGGGGACGCGTTTAATTAGGCGTTTGTGGCGAACGCATGTGTTAACGCACGCATACATCTAATGGCCATGTGGCCATCATGCGTGAGACGACACGGTCAAATGCAGCGCCGCCATGAACTGTACGCGTGATTGACTTGTTGCTCTGCTCTGGAACGCACGTGTGAGATGTGTGCCACCCATTTGATTCTCAGCGCTAAACCTGCGTGTGTGTGTGTAGACGTGTATATCAAATAAAACATCCAGACGTTCATGCGAGCATGCGTTGGTCTGTCTCCACTGTGGGCTGCATGCTCTCTGTGCTCCTTGGCTGACGTAGCAAATTTGCTTTATATAGGCCTATTTGAATTGGGATAAAATACAGACCCTCAAGGACCACCGGTGGTCCTTTGGTGAGTTGGTGGTCCTGGTGGTCCCCCCCCCCAAGGACCACCGTTGGCCAAGGACCACCGTTGGTCCTTGGGGGAAGTTCCAAGTGGTCCACAGCTAAATTATGGAGAGTTGTTAACCAAATGGATATTTTAAATCTTGAGAGTATAAAGTGAAACCAAATAGATTTCGCTTCATTTTCTGGAAACACCCCGCCATTCCGAATATATTATTTATTATTATTTGGGCGATGATGTGATGTTGAAATGTAACTTTCAGATCAGCGCATGCATGAGTCACGGCCTTGCGCCCTGCTGGTTGGGACTAATATATTAAGTAGAAGTGTGTTGTGTTTATGGACTAAAATAACAGATGCTGGTTATTTTATTTGTTTTGCCCATTTTTATATTTGCATTTTAACCAAATGTTTTAATCCTTGACTGATTGAGACTATACATATTTCGTTAATTTATTTATATTTATTTATTTATTTATTTATTTAACTGTTTTTGTTTTGTTTGGTGTTCCTAAGTTGAGCCCTTCGGAATGGCTGCCTTCTGGTTAAGTTGTCAGTTAAATTGCTTTATTTATTATTTGTTTAGTTCTGTTCAGTTATGTTGTGTTTAGACCTTTATTTCGTTATTTGTTTGTTTTGTTTAGTTGTTAACTTCAGCTCTGAGCAGCGGCCTGGCCTGCCGGGCTCAATTTGTCACGCACATGTCGGGCTTTGGGCTGGGTCGGGCTTGAGAAAAATAAATAAAGAAAAAAATTTGGAGCTAGCTATGTGTGTATGCATTGTGTCACATTCACAATATACACAACAAGTATTAGTCAGATCGGTTGCAGCCAGGCAAGCGTCTCTCTCTCTGTCATCTGCTCTGCGGTCTGAGCGCCCGAGCACAGCTGCTATTGACTGACTGAATGTGTGTCATGAAGAATGAAAAAGATCTCCTTGACCGGTGGGGTGTCAGGCATAATCGCCTATAACATTTTCGCCAGGTCTTTTCGCGGGGCACTTTTGCCGTGGAGGAGAGTGTTTTCACCTAACCTATCTGGCCGTTTCACCGCCGTTGAAGAGCCATTTCACCTATGCTCAATTCTGCTGTCAGACTGTCCATGTTTGCCTCACCTGTCTGCTGTCGGTGACCATTACACTATCCTATGCACTCCATAGAAATCAAAGTAATACAGATTAGAGCTATTGGAATCAGGTGCCCCCCCCCCCCCCCCCTCTCTCTCTCTCTCTCTCTCTCTCTCTCTCTCTCTCTCTCTCTCTCTCTCTCTCTCTCTCTCTCTCTGCCTAAAGCACGATGTTATTTCTCTCTGATGCGTCCTCTCTTTGAGGCGCATGCAGCGCACAGACAGGGCAGCTCAGAGCGCCAGTGGCGTCAGTTCAGAAAAAGCTAAGGTATGGCAACATGACTGGTACCAGTCATGTTGCCATACCTTAGCAACAGGCACGATGAAAAGTACATTTTATTATGTCCCCCTGTAGCCAAGCAATGGCAGCTTGCCATACCCAATTGACGCCTCTGCAGAGCGCACGACCACTAAAGACAGAACAAATGCTGGGCTCGCAGTTTGATAAAAGCTAATGAATGCCGTTTTACCCACCTGTAGTCCTACTGTCCCTGTCAGTCACAGTTTATTTAGTGTCGGCGCTCCTTCGCTTAAGCCTATATCAATCCAAAATCCATTTTGCCTGGTTTTAACGAGGCAATGATGACACACTCTGTCTGTGTGTCAGACAGACAGACAGACAGACAGACAGACAGACAGACAGACAGACAGACAGACAGGTAGACAGACAGACAGACAGACAGACAGACAGACAGACAGACAGACATAATTTGGCACAGAGCAGAGGAGAGCGCTGAGCGCGCACCACCAGAACCAGACACAGAACGTCTATGCTTGCGGGGTTGATCTGCGCGCATCCCTCCAGAACAATTTTGCTGCATATCCTATCTATATTTTACAAACCTTCTTCACCACAATGCATAGCAGCAGTAGGCCTATGATAATATTCAAAATCAAATGCTATGATGTAGGCCTATATCGGGACATCATGACTCATGACCTACATGCGCAGTGCACGTATCAATTAATTAATTATTATTTGGACGCACCTGATTCCAAAGCTCTAATCTGTATGTCTACGCTCAATTCTGCTGTCAGACTGTCCATGTTTGCATATTATCCCTTTGTCATTTAAATATTATATTGATTGTGACAGGTGTTACCTGTCAAACGGTGACCATTGCACACGGCTATGCATGCACTCCATAGTAATCACATCAATACAGATAGTTATTGGAATCAGGTGCGTCCAAATAATTAATTAATTGATACATAACCTAATAAGCGGATTGAAAGACCGGCAAAAAAGGGAGTCACAGAGTTTTTGGATTGATTGTAGGCTTAAGCGAAGGAGCGCCGACACAAAATAAACAGTGACTGACGGGGGCTGTAGGTGGGTAAAACGGCATTCATTAGCTTTTATCAAACTACAATACAAGCCCAGCATTTGTTCTGTCTCTGCTGCGTGAGTGGTGCGCTCTTCAGAGGCGTCAATTGGGTATGGCAAGCTATGGCAGCTGCCATAGGCCTACCTTGGCTACAGGGGACATAATGAAATGTACTTTTCAGCGCTGCGGGCAGAACCATCTCCGAGCGAAGGACATCGTTGAACGATTTTCTTCATCACAATTTATAAGATCGGTGAGTACAGCCTAGCCTTTAACTGTTGGCAATATATACCCAATGGCCAACGTAGAATGTAGTCATCTTGGTCTCTTGTGATCTTATCATTTATTTATAAATGTATTTTATTTAATTTCAGCTGCTTGCTGTCTGATTGGATTATTCGCCGGAGCGAGCGCCCTGCGGCCTCCCGGCGCGGCCTTGCGCCCAGCGCTGGATTTTTGGGACTATTAAACTGAACGAATAAGTGTTGATTCATACAAAGAAAAGTGCTGTGTTACGGACTAAAATAACAAATGCTGTTTATTTTATTTGTTTAGCCTATTTATATACTTTAATTTAACCAGGGAATGGGAATGTTTCGTTGCTTGACTGATTAAGGCTATTCATTCTAATATTTTATACACATACTTAACTTGAGATTGTTTATTTTAATTGCACAAATGTCGCACAACGCAAACTCAAAGGATTGTTCATTGTTAAATTGTCCTCGGGAGTCGGGACCTGTTTCACAATTGAATCGCGATTGAAGGGATTAGGCCTACGTTTTTATTTGTTTGTTTGTTTGTTTGAGGCTGTAGGCCCTGGCCCGCCTCCTCCGTTACTACTGTATTGAAGACTTTATTATTTAGAAGTTTACATAGGAAAAGAAAATGTACAGTTTCATACAATATGCCTGCCTGACTGGCGAGAGCGCAGGCTCCACTTGAATGTTTAATTGTTCTTACAGTAAAAAAAATGATTTGGGAATTGTCACAATTATAGCAAATTGTATACATTTATATCCCCATTTGCTCCAAGCTGTTTTTTTTTTAAATAAAGACAGTTGGAAAGGGGTATCATGTCTCTGTTCTTCACCAATATTTAAAATGTAATGAAAACAAAAGGCCGCCGCTACACGCACTCTGCAATTAAGCTTGTTTAGAAAAATGTCGGTCTTCGGGCCGGGCCGGTCTCCAATTGTCAATTATGTATCGGGCTTTGGGCCGGGCCCGGGCTGACGTTCTGCCGGCTGGGTTGGGCCGGGCTCACTATCTATCTATCTATCTATCTATCTATCTATCTATATCTATCTGGTGTCACGCTGTTCATGACTATCGCAGGACGGGCGTTAGACCGTTAGTTCCAACGGCAATCAAAACGACACTTCGAGGTTAAATCCCCCTCCAGACCGTCCGCTCTCATTAGATTTCTGACCATTCTGGCCGCCTCCTCCCCTCATTGATTTAATTTCTGATCACCCCTCCCTCCATCGCACATAGTGTATTATTTGTGAGGAGTTGCTCACATTTAGATGAAAGGAAAGTGCTTCTGGAGTCACTTGTATATCATATATAGGCTATAGGCTAATATAATATAGGCCGATGTGTGGGTCTCTCGCCCTAGCTCGCGCGCGCTGCTCTCTGTGCCAAATCATGTCCAAATGGAGACGCTTTTGCGCAGCGAGTGAGCCAGCGGAGGGCAAGACGAGGGGCAGAGAGAGAGAGAGAGAGAGAGAGAGAGAGAGAGAGAGACGTTGTCCTCTTCGTAGATATTCATATCTTGCTAAAGTATTTTCTGTCTGGTTTATTGCTGGTAGATTTTGCGAGACTCTCCCGCCGCCGCTGGTTTTATTTTTTGATTGCCCGTTTACGAACGTTGACCGCTGATAAATAGGCTAATGCGGCGCTTGCGGGGGTCCTGCGGTTACACACAGGGTAGCCTCGTGAACCAGGCTTTTATTTTGGCGATCGGAAAAAAAATAAAGCGCCTGGTAAGAAACGTCTATTTTTCTGGCCAAAGGAAGTTGGCCCCGCTCTGTATCTGAGCCTCCAATCATGTCTCGGCCAGCTCGGAGCAAACCCGCCCATACCGGATTTGCCAAAATAAAATCCTGTGTTCCCGAGGCGAGGGTCCGTGTAAACAGTTTGTAGATAAACTTTCGCTCACTCTGTAGCATATAGACGTGAAGGATGCACGTTTTGTTTTAACACAGAACGCTGCCAATGTATTTATTGACTCCCAGCCGTGTACTCATGACTTGTTTTTTGCATTGAAGCGGTCGCTACCTAATTGGAATGGACGAGAAAATTTACTTTGTTTTTGTTTCACCGGATTGAGGATTCACTAGCATCCAGCAGCTACATCGAAGCTAAAGGATACCATACAACGTATTGGTAAGCAAATCAATGTTATTATCTGTCTGGCAGTGGTGTAAAAAAAGGGCCCAAAATGTATCAATACTGCAATGTAGAAATCCTCCGGAAAGTATTGCCATCAAAATCTACTTAAAAGCATCAAAAGTAAGTCCAGAATGTTTGAAAATAGACTACAAGCTCACGATAGTGTTGCATCGCGCCGTGTAAATCCAGACTATGTATAAAGTAGGGCTACAGTGCTCAATGTAATATTTATTAGGCTATAATGTCTGCAAAGTACAGTACTGGAGTAAATGTAGCTACTTTACACCATTGTCCGACCATATCATGCAAACAAGAACTGCTTTAATCACATTCAACCGATCACAAACAGTAAAGCATCATTCCCACATGGGCCACTATAATAACTATATAGGTCCTATCTTTCAACCACTTATGGCAGTTGAATGTGATGATAAACAGTTCTTGTTGGCGTGGTATGGCCGGACATCAATGGTGTAAAGTAAGTACATTTACTCACTGTACTGTAGGTTTTGTAGCCATATTTTTATTTCTACTCCATCCCGGATCCAAATATTGTAATTTTATTCCACTATATTATTTGAAAACTTTAGATGCATCCATTAATACATAATATTATAAAACATACATAGAACACGTTAGCCCTATTTTATACCTATAGGCTGTTTGAAAATGGTTGATCTACAGCTCGTTTTATATTAAAAGGGACCATCAGTCAGAGGACATTAATTTGCAACACAATATAGTAGACCTGACACCATGATTCCTGATACTCAATAGCTACACAGAGTAAGCCTTAGAATTAGATGATGTGGTGCTAAGTGGTCTAGGTGTGTGCCTGGCATTCCAGGTACTTTATAGACAATAGATGTTTTGCCCTTGTGTAAATTTAAGGGTATATAGCCAAACAAAGGGTGCCAATTTACATTGATATTTTAATAGCAGTAACAAGAATGCTGTCAGACACAGTTTCCCATTTGTTTAAGTAAAGGGACTGTTTGAAAACTTTTGCTTATTTCTAATTGTAAAGGGTTCATAATTAGCTCAATCATTGTTGTTGTTTCAGTGTTGTGATGTTTGTTTTTTCTCTTCTCCCACAGGGCCTGTGACAGCCAGGGACAGAAGTTCCTTTTAGGAAGTGCCATGGAGAGCTGTATTCCATCCTGTTTGCATCAATACCAGTGCACTCACAGCATCAGCGTCTTAGGGAGAACATTCATGTAGAAATGAAATGCAGATTTGGTGTTGGACACACTTGCATTCTGGTCAAAATGCAACCTCTGGGTGTACAAATAAAGCCTGTTATGACACTTGCCTGGACATTTATTTGGATATGCACTATATGTAGAATGTTTTACCTAGCTTAATGTATCACCTGTGCTGTGAGTATTACTATAAAGGTTCAATATCAGTCTGCCGCTGGATATTATGACAAATGTAGATTTCAGGTTATTTGTATAATGTATGAGCATATAATAAGGAACTGCTCTTGCAAATATTCCTTGACAGACCTATTTATGTTTTGTTCAAATATAATCCCAACTACATCAAGTAGGGGCTATAGAATTATTATGTTTAATGATTGAGCAAATGCATACATAGACAGCTCTGCTGTTTGGGATTTTCATTTACATTTCTAAAATTAGCCATGGATGCCGTTTGTACAGGCTGGGTAGTAATACAATTTCTGTGGAAGTGCTGGGCCATTACAGAGATGTAAGCCTACTGATTTGATTACTTTTATATTCAAGTCTAACTAACTTTACCTCTGTAAGAAATAAAGTAACAGAATATTATGATTGTTGGGGCCATATGCTACTATTGGATTTCGTGTTTAATATTACATTATTAGTAGTAGGCTATACTACTAGCTGTAAAACAACTAAACCAGTAAGTCATATCCTCACCCTATGAATGCCTGATTTATGCGTTTTGGTGGTGTTTTCATGAAGGCTATTAAAACGTACGGCATATCTTTCCATTGTTTGATTGCTGCTTATTCTGGTAACTCAGATTAAACTGCTCGACAATCACAGACGACAGTTTATTATGCTAACGAGTTCGGTACTTAATGCTTTCTGTCGGTAGCATTAGCATATGGCTGGCTGACACATTAAGGTGAGTTGTATGTTTAGGCCTATTTGAAATCACCATTTTGGCTGCATACATGCATGCACGTTGCACTGGACTTGGACAACAACAACAACAACAACAAAAAGATCAATGAAACATGATAATGTAATCGGTGGTGGTGACTTTGGTCAGTCAAATGCACTAGAATCAGACCATTACACAAACAATTCACATTCATTGAAATCCTTGACCCTTTATAATAACATTGCTATTTCTAACATGTAGGCATATAAATGTATGTTTAAGGATTGGATTGTTATTTGAACTGGGTGATTCAAAGTAGATTGGGTTTATTTTGTATTGTAGTGACCCTGCAGGAACGTTCCCACTTCCCGGTAGGGGTTTCCTACGGTCTCGTTTTACACTGAGCACCCACTACTGTGGGCGACGCCTCCTTTTCTTCATTGGCTGTTGATTTGTGAAAAAAATCACAGGGCAACGCCCCTGCAGACCAGGTTTCAATGCGAATCCCTCCAGACTACACACAGGGAGATGGAGGAGGCATTATTATGCAGCTTGGATACATTCATGTCCCTGGACAGACGTGCACGGACGATTCCTTGTTTCGGATGACAAAGTGCAGTGCGAGCGCAAACGTATCAATTAAATATGCAAGAATGTGGCAACTTCACCCCTCCCATTCGCACGACTAAACCGAATTATATTATGAGAATGTGGCCTCACCATTTAGGCCTACTGCTAATCTGCATAGATTCTCTGCCATTCCGCCATTTTTTTTTGTACCATGCATGTTCCAAGATCCTCCATGCTCCGGTTTAGATAACTACTGTACAACGCATTTGCCCTTCGCAATAGGGCCAGGTCTGTCTGTCTGTCTGTCTGTCTGTCTGTCTGTCTGTCTGTCTGTCTGTCTGTCTGTCACGCAGCAATGCATGCTCAGCGGAGAGGCACCCCTTGCCTAGTCAGAAAGCCTGGTGTGCGAGGTTACCTAGTTAGTAGTATAGTAATAAGGGTAATAATAACCCCTCCCCCTCTCTCTCTTTCCTTTAGTTGTCTTGTTATAGGCATATAGGCATAAAACGTACGGCTAAAGTGGATCAATGGATGTTTTATAATATAATAGGCCTAATCATATCTTCAAATACCTCAACATTTTACTTGAGTATACAGTATAAGTAAATCTACTTAGTTACTTTGCCCCACTGCGCCCAGTGAGAGCAGAGAGAGAGAGAGAGAGAGAGAGAGAGAGAGAGAGAGAGAGAGAGAGAGAGAGAGAGAGAAGAGAGAAAGAGAAGAGACAGAGTGTACAACGTTATGGACATTTATAACTCAAATGATCAGATATGATTGATGATTCTCTGCACGCAAACACCATCGCAGGACAGAGAAAAATTAGGCGATAATTACAGGCTACAGCTGGGCTGGGGGGAAAAAACAGCCTCGCCAAATGGACCCGTACGGTTCCATTTGGTTTACGTAGGCAGGCCTATGATTTGGTCTTACGTGTCATTAAACCTTAATATGCAAATATACAACCTTTGTTTTGTTTTATTAATGTTATGATGGCGCAAGGAAGGCTGACTTTTCTCAGTTGCCTTAATTCAACGAGTCACCACCACATCAATTTC
>NC_137814.1:58003426-58295926 GCF_963921795.1 Nannobrachium achirus | reverse complement strand
AGCTTTTTTTTTTCAATTACATTTATTTTGGTTAGTTTTTTAATAAAAATGTCCCATCCACTGGGCCGTGCAAATAAGCATGTTAATCATGTTAATTCTCTGTATTTAATTAATCAAAATGAATCAATTAAAGTCCCAGCCCTAATATGTGCAACCAAACATAAAATGTACTTTTTCACAGAAATTTGTCAGTGAAAAAAAGGTAAAACTTTTTTCGTCATAGTTTTAGTCGTCAAAATCATCACTGATCTTTAGGGAGAAGAAACACTGTCCCATCCAACATACAGTATGTATGAGTTTGGGTCCACTGCTTGTGTGGATAATTGAACTGTATTTCTGTTCAGGTGACTTCATGCATCACTGACACCGGCTGTGACCAACATCTATGTTGAATTAATTGCTATCTATACAAATGGAATCATTTAGTGGAAATAAGTACACATAAATTACACAGGCTGATATATTAACATAGCTCATATATCATATCACCAAAATTGTTTAAGTGCTGGTATAGCAAGGCTGTGGACGATCCAATACAAAATACACTATCCATGAAACATTTACACCAGGAAATTATAAAAACAAAACAAAAAACAATGGACTTCATCTCACAGTTTCCAATGTTGAGCTTGTTACTCATTACTCTTTATAGCTAATAATATTACTTATTACACACAATCTGATTGGCTGAACTATCTACCCGTGTTCAAACAAGCACAAATTGCATTGTTTGTGTGCATATAACTGTAACCACATGGTTCCTGACCATTAACCAATATTAAATAACGTTCAACATAAAGAGAGTCACTGTAACTACTTACCATAATGTAAGATGTGCTCATTGTGATTTAGGAGATTTGAGGACCTCAGTGCTGATGTCCAGATCCAGAGTGCAACAACTGAACTAAGAGCAGGGAACACAGGTATGATGTCATTCACTAACACGTTGTCTTCTTTGAAACTATAAAGTGGTAACAGACTATCTGGGAACATCTGAATTAAAATGTACTATTCACCGAACCCTTCCCAACCCACTATCTGGTAATGTGGTAATATTCCTGCCCTTTCAGCAATGCCCTGCACCCATCTTTAGGCCCACATGAAATTTAAATTGCACGTTTTACACTGCTAGAACTTTGTTTGTTTGTCTCTTGGGGAGGTGTGATTATGAAGGCTAAATTGGAGGTTCTGGTTTAGTGCTGTGGTCACTTACTTTTCCATAAGCTACGTTGTTCTGACAATGTTTAACATATCCAACAGAATATTTTTAAGAAATAATTATTTTGTAAACTTATCCTGACAACACCAATCATATTCTTGATTCGTAAATGCTATAAAATGAGAAAGAGGAAGGGGCCATCACTGAACAAGAAGCTCTCCTGTTATCCTATAATAATATTAACCGATAGCCAGATTAGCCACACATATCTTTTGTTTTGTTTTATAAAGACATTTCAAAATATGATTAGATGGTTGGTTTTGTGATGTTATTGATCACAGAGACAAACTGGTTGTTTGACAGACAGCCAGAGTTTGAACAGATCTATTGTGTGTTATAGGCTTGACCGACAAGAACTCCAAAGACACACAAAGAAGACTCAACAGCAACATCATCTGACTTCATAAAAAATATTTTTACTTACTGCTGTAAAAATGAAAACTCTGCTTGATTTGAAAATTCTGCTTGAGTTTATGACAAATGCCATCAAAGACGCCATCTGGGGTCCAATGAAATTGCAAGAATACATGAAAAAGATTAGAGAAAAGCTAGAAGGCCATGAAGGACCCCCAATTGTTTGCAATGTTCCCCTGCAAAAGGAACAAATACAAATAGATGGATGTAAGCAATTTAGCATTGGTAAAGAGTCTAAAGACTCAGCTAAACCTAATCGCACCATATTGGTTCTTGGAGCAACTGGGGCAGGAAAGACCACCCTCATTAATGGGATGATAAACTACATCCTCGGAGTCAAATGGGAGGATTCATTCCGGATCAAGTTAGTTGATGAGGATCAAACAAAATCTCAAGCTGAGAGTCAGACATCTGAAGTCACTGCATACAAAATTATCCATCAAGACGGGTTTAAGATTGGCTATTCACTAACCATCATTGACACACCAGGTTTTGCTGACACTCAGGGAATAGATAAAGACAGACTGATCTCAGAGCAGCTCAACAAACTCTTCACGGACCCACATGGTGTCTCTGACATTGATGCAGTTTGTTTTGTTGTCCAGGCCTCTCTTGCACGGCTCACAGCTACACAGAAATATGTGTTTGACTCTGTGCTCTCAATCTTTGGCAAAGACATAAAAGAGAACATCAGGCTTTTGGTGACATTTGCAGATGGTCAGACCCCACCAGTCCTGGAGGCAATCAAAGCCTCAGGGGTCCCATGTCAAAAAACAAAAAAGGGACAGCCACTTCATTTTAAATTCAACAATTCTGCATTGTTTGCAGACAACAAATCACCTGCTGCAAACAGTAAAGGTGCATGTGATGGTGGTGATGATGATGATGATGATGAGGAGGAGGAGGAGGAGGAGGAGGAGGAGGAGGAGGAAGAGGAGGAGGAGGAGGAGGAGGACCATAAAGTTGTCTCCTTTGATCAAATGTTTTGGAACATGGGTTTCGAAAGCATGACGAACTTCTTCAAAGCTTTAAAGAAAATGCCTAAGAAAAGTTTGAATTTAACAAAGGAGGTCCTGAGGGAACGACAGACTCTGGAAAACACTGTTGAAAACCTGCAGAAGCAGGTCACATTTAAATTAGCTAATATCGAAAAGGGAAGACAACAAACTGAAATACTTGAAACACACAAAACAGAGATAGCTAAGAGTAAGAACTTTAAGGTGACAACCAAGCACCAACAGGCTGTTCAAAGATTTAAAACTGGATTCAACACCAACTGTCATCAGTGCAACAACACAACAAAAAAAAACTGCCACTCTAGCTTTGCTATTGGCAATGATGCAGATAAGGCTCAATGCATTGCCATGGGATCAGATGGGTACTGCAGAGAGTGCCTTCCAAATAAATGTCACTGGAGTGTACATTTTAATCTAAAGTATGTTTGGGAGTATGAAGAGGTTACAAAGACAGCCACAGTGAAAGAGTTATTTGTCAAATATCAAACAGCTTCAAAGGCTAAGATGTCTGTTGAGGATCTGATCGTGCAAATATCAGCTGAGTATGATAGCCTGCAGGATGAGGTGGTAATACTGATTGAGAGGGCAGGCAAGTGTTTAAACAGACAGAAAGAGATTGCACTGAAGCCCAATCCACTTTCCACTCCAGAGTACATTGACATGCTCATTGAGGCAGAGAAGTCTGAAGCCTCAAAAGGCTATGAGGACCGCATTAAGTCCCTGAAAGAAATGAGAAAAAAGGCAGAAACCATGGCTATGGTAGAAAATAGAGAATCTCCTCTAAAAAAAGTAAAAACAAAAGAGGTGTAAATACGATATTGTGTGATATGCTTTGTGTTTAGAAAGATCTTTCTCGAAAATCCAATATCAATCTGTAGTTAAGCTGTAGTATAGGTATTGTTGAAAATGCTTTTACTTTTTTAATCTGAGATTATGTCAAATGAATCAAATTGTATCCAAAATGAACAAGTGTGACATGATGGATGCGAAATAAAAAGCAATATTTCTGTACCTGTATCAAAGCCTCAGCTGTCTTCCTGTGTGGTAAATGGCTGGATGGATACTTTATTGACCCTAAAGTTATATGCTAGTGTTCATACTGGATAATGACCTGAGCTAGCTTTGATACAACCTATGGGTTGTTGTTTGGTGTTTTAATATGCTGGTGCAAACAGGTTTCAGGTGCATATGAGATCAGAACGAGTATATATGGTTGGTTCTTAATTTACCTATGATCCTAGATTACTAACCTCTATGCATTATGAATTCACCCTTTCCAGCAGGCTCTATCTGCCTTGTCCCACCCTGGTTCCGCCTTTTTTATGTTGAATTTGCTAAAACATAATTTTTGGAGAAATAAAAACATTTAAAACCATGCTCAGTCACTATACTGCCACTGAACAGCTCCATTTTATGAAACCAAGTTTCAAACATGCACAAGATGTACATAGAACCCGCACACCATCTTCCATTTGCCAAAAAAAAAAAACTATTTTTATTAGGAATGCAATGTTTTGGTCAAAGACCTTCTTCAGGCATCTGCTCAGCAGATTCTGCTGGACAGGTAGTAGCAGCACAGCTAAATATATACAGAGATCTACCACACCCAATCGCAGTCTCCCTTGATAGGGATGAGCCACGACAGGTGGTAATCATTAGATTAAATGTGATCTTGTCATCACCTTCAGTATATATATACACAGTTAATATTATGTACAATTCAACTTCTATTAAACAGTGGATCACTATATGTAAAACTATACAATATAAGAAGAAAAAAAAACATCAAATCAACCAATATTAAACCTCAATATATACAAGACAAGAGAAATCTTTATTTTGTAAAGAAAAAAAAAGGAAAAAGTTCAGGCAGGAGATTTGTCCTAGTGCCTGAGAAAATGAAAACAAACAAACAATAAAAAATAAAAAAAATAGTTAGAATACATTACAGCATAACATTAAGTAAAAGTTCATCATTAAGTCCCTTAGGTGCAAGAGTTTGTAGGTGGTGTATCCAGAACGCTTCACGTTGTTTCAATAGTACATCCAGGTTGCAGTGTTGGGACTAACACGTTACAAAGTAATTAGTTACTGTAACGCCGTTCTTTTTTTCAGTAACGTACTCTAATGCGTTCTTTTTAAAATTAAGTAACTCAGTTGCCGTTACTACACGGTGCGTTCCTCCGTTCTTTTGCGTTATTTTATGCACCTAGAGCTGAGCTGAATATTCCTCTGTCACTCACAAGCAGGCAGAGGGGAGGGGAGACAACGACACGAATGCCAGACAGAGCCACGCTGAAACATACTGTGGTGCGCTCTGGGCATGTTTGTGCTTTACCAACAGACTAGTGCAGACATACAGACTGCAAACGTGACTACAGATAGCCCGCACTATAGTTACAATATGATAGAATGCGATCACTTACAGTAGCTGACTTCTCCCGTCTCCGCTGCGAGTGGTGGACAGCTGTGCGTTCGTTATTGATGAGATGATTGACAACGTCTTGTAAATCCATGCATGGTTAGGCTATTAGGCTATATATAACTCCATGGTCCCAACTCGCGGTAAAATCTGAGTCGGGTCTATTTCATTAAGTGTTTTGCTTGTAAGGCATTGCACATTATTTCATAAATGGAAAATTGTTAGTGTTTTTTGTAGCCTACATTATTTGCAAATTAAAAATAAAATCTATGAATCTAGAAATTCCATAAATTAGAACACAAATATTTAAGAAATAGTGAAAATAGCTGATCTACAAGCTCACAAGGCAGCGCAAATTGCGATGCGTTGTGAGCTTGTAGATCTACTGTTTTCACTAGTTTGGGTCACGGGCAAATGTCTAATTTCTCTTTTGGGTTACAAGCTATAAAGTTTAACCAGGATATAAGGTCATTACTAAAAATTACTATACTAAAAACTAAAAAGTAACTAAAAAGTAACTTTTCACAGCAACGCATTACTTTTTGGTGTGAGTAATCAGTAAAGTAACTGAGTTACTTTTGAAATGAAGTAACTAGTAACGGTACCTAGTTTACTATTTTTCAGTAACTTGCCCAACACTGCCAGGTTGCCACCCCTCTTGGGGAGGCAAACCTGTTCGATCCCAATAAAGCGAAAGCTCAACATGTCATGTTTACAATCATTAAAGTGAACTGCGACGGGATAATCCCGACCGTTCCTTCAAATAGAGTTTTATGCTAACTCATTCTCTGTTTGAGTTGCCTAGACGTTTTGCCTACATAGGCCAGTCCACAAGGACAGTGTAACAGATACACCACACTAGTAGAAGCACAGGTAATAGTCCCTCTAATCTTAAACTGTTTACCAGTGTGCGGATGATTAAAATATTAGCTTTTTACTTGTGTTGTTGCATTGCACACAATGCCCACATGGGTAGTTTTCCTTTGGAAGAGTCTGCCCTTGTGCTGCAGAGCTGCGGGATTGGAAATCAGCATGAACCAAATGGTCCCTCAAGTTTTTGCCTCTTTTAAAAGAAAAGAGGGGAGGGTTTTAAAAAATCTTACCAGTGCGAAGTGAGCGGTGCAAACACTAATGACGAGGGGGAGTATGACAAACTATGACATCACCGTCAATATAATAATATAATATATATATATATATATATAAGTCATATTTAGATTCTTCGAATGAGAGAAAGGGGAAGACGGAGAAGGAGATCAGCCGGAGAATCGGAGCGTTGCAGTCGCTAAATCGCACTGTTGTGAAGAAAAAAAGAGTTGAACCGGAAGGCAAAGCTCTCTGTCTACCGAGCAATCTTCGTTCCTACTCTCACCTATGGTCATGAATTGTGGGTCATGACCGGAAGTATAAGGTTGCGGGTGCCAAGTGGACCGGAAGTATAAGGGCGGCTGTAGAGTGGGTTGGCCAATGATCCATGGGTTGGCGGTTCAAATCCCAGCTTCTCCTGTCTACATGTCGAAGTGTCCTTGGGCAAGACACTGAACCCAAGTTGCTCCCGGTGAGCTGGTTGGTGCCTTGCATATTGTTTCCACCGCCACCGGTGTATGAATGTGTGTGTGAATGGGTGAATGTAATGCATGTAATGCCAGACGTACCTTGCACGGCTTATATTTGGTAATGTGATTGTGAGTTCAGAGCACACACACCTGACAAAAGACCATTGCTGTTAAATATTGCTGATGATGATAGATAGGCGATGCTATATGTATTTGTTATGGTCTGACCGAAAGTACATTTTGTCAGGAGATATAGTCAGTCATGGATGTTTCAATATTTTCTAATGTGGCCTCCTTTGAAAAAAGTTTGGACACCCCTGCTTTATAGGGTCAGTCGTGTTGTCTCATCTAGTTTGACAAACTGTCTAACTAATTCACGTAGGTGTAGGGTATTATTTGCCATAATTTCTGGACCCCATCATCAGAGCAGCATATGCATGTCTCACATTGTACTTCTTATTTGAGATGAACACGCGTTGTACAGTATGAACCAGGGTCTCATCAGGTCACCTGGCTGTACACACAAACATCCTCTATATCGGAGACTGTCTGTCTCCAACCAATGACCTTTGATACACAGGCTATGATAAGAACGATTTTATATGGGAGAGAAAGATCATATAATAATATGATCCATTAAATAATAAAGCATTGTGTGTCACATGAATAATGATAGCTGTCATCAGGTCATCTGGCTGTACACACAAACATCCTCTATATCGGAGACAGTCTGTCTCCAACCAACTACTTTTGATACACAGGCTATGATAAGAACGATTTTATGAGAGAGAAAGATCATATAATATTATGATCCATTAAATAATAACGAATTTTGTGTCACATGAATCATGATAGCTATCATCAGGTCACCTGTCTGTATGCACAAACATCCTCGGTCCATGTATTCTTCGGCCATCTGAATTCTGATTTGACATCGGAGAAATTAAAATAGGAATGACTTGGTAAAACATTCTGTTTTCTGAATACTGTTTAGAAATTGTTGAACAAAACTTGATATTCCCGGGGCACCCCCGAGGCGACCAAGCCGCCCGCTGCTGAAAGAGGGCCACTTGGCCGCCCCACGCTGCACCGCCGCCGCGATTTCTCGCTCATAACGCGTCCAGGAGCGATCCACGGATGCCCCGGATCATCATCATCTACTGAGGGGTCCAGCGGTCCCGACCCGGAGCTGAGAGCAGATCTACCGCCTGGGGAGCGACCCACGGACGGGGAACCGGCAGCCCGGCTGTGCCCCCTCCCGAAGGAGCGAGTGCGAGTGCATTCGCCGGGCTGGCACTCACGGCGACGGGCGACTCGGGGGAGGCCCCGAGAGCGTCCCTGCCGAGTTTGGCGGTCCTCCGCGGGGACCACGTGCGAGGAAGCACTGCTCTTCCCTGCGGACCAAAAATCAGTTTACTAGAATTCAGTACGCCTCGGACCTGTTGAGCGATGGTATTTGATGTTTTGCATTTTGTACCACACCAACAAAAATCGGAACTATAGTTAATACCCATTTTTGAGTTTTGTTTAACCATTCCTAAACAGTATTCAGAAAACCCATTTTCAGTTCTAAGATGGTACATTAAAATGCAGAAAACAGAATGTTTGGACTGTAATTCCGATTTTCTTTTCTCAGATATAAAAGCAGTATTCAAATGGCCGAAAAATACACGGACCATCCTGCACCGGAGACTGTCTTTGTCCAACCAACGACCTTTGATACACAGCCAGTAAGCTATTTTTTATGAGAGAAAGATCAGATGTGATCCATTAAATAATAAAGAATTGTGTGTCACATGATAGCTGTCATCAGGTTACCTGGCTGTGTACACAAACATAATTTATACCGGCAACTGTTTGTGTCCAACCAACGACCTTTGATACACAGGATACGATAAGATTTTTTTTTATGAGAGAGAAAGGTCAGATATGATCCATTAAATAATAAAGACATTTGATTCACATGATAGCTGTCAATGATTTGCTTCGTTATCGTTAACCTACGGGACTTCTATTTTTTTCCCACGATTTTGTAACCCATTTTTTCACCCAGTGCCAATTACCTAACCTGTAATCCTGGTTTCTGCTCACCCTCTGCCACGCCTCCTTTATGTTTGCCTATGTTATAATACAGTATGCCCATTACATATCAGATCCCACCATGGCCATATCTTTTTTTAGAAGCCATCTGACTGTAACATCATCCATCTATGTCCATACACAGACATTTGTGTCCGTGGCAAATATTTGGACTGGTCCGTTGCAAATTTATTTTACACACCATATTAATGTTCTTATTTTGAGCATGAGACCCAAACATCAAGTCTCAATGCAGGTTTTCTTCAGAATATGTATGACAGTGATGTGGTTCGCAAATGTTTTATTTACACAGACCCTTAACTCTGAGTGTCTTTATGTTTGTTTTGATTGAATACTTTTTTAGCAGTTTACATAGGAAAAGCACATGACAGTACAGTTCAGAATCAGATACAAGGTCTACTATAGGATTTAAACCCAAGAAAGCACAATGGCTTGTTTACATGTGGGCAGTGGTGGAAAAAGTACTCACATTTTATACTTAAAGTTATACCATGTAACTTTTTTTATAAAACAAATCTTAAAATTGTCCTAACTGTTAAATTGTAACTCCTCTAAGGTATATTAATGACATAGTTCAATATTGAAAATGGGTGGTAAATGTACTTAGTTACTTTAAACACTGCATGTGGGTCCTGTGCTAAATTCATAGAGAAACATATAGATCTATATAAAGCACTAATTTGTTTATGCTTTGTTGATGAGCCAAATTTAGTTTTCCCCTTTTCACTTTCATTAACAAACTAGAAAATATTGGCCGGGTTTCCCAAAGCGCAATCGTACGAACCCGACGACAAAGCGGTTTCCCAAACACGCTCATAAGCGCCTCTCTCAAAACAGGCTACGCATGCCCTTAGGCTGGCCAGAGCCTTGTATTATAGAGTTCTGCCAACTCTGCCCCCATGTGAGCGGAGATGATGCAACTCTGCACAGACTCTCCTTGAATGGCTCTGGGTCCTGATTGATCCCCACAACCAGCTGCGCTCGCAAATTAATTTCAGCTGTTGTGTGATTGTACTTGGCCCCACGAGAAGGAGGTAGAAAACAATGCTGAAAATTAACAAACTTGTTGGTAGGCTAACTGACCACACAGACCCCTTGTTTTTATTTTAAACTCTACTTGGAAGATTTAACGGCTGCACAAAATAGCCTAGTTGTTTTAATTTTAAACTATGACTTAACTGTTCGTCTAAATCATCTTAAATATTTATATAAGCTACCATGAGACTATATTATAGAGCTTTGATTTTCAAAGTGGGTCCGGAAACCCCAAGAGGTCCTTGATATGTGGCGATGCACTTAAACGGGAGTCGAACCCGAGGCTTTGACTCATCAGTCTAACATACAGTCCACCAAGCCAACAGCAGTGGCAACAAGATTGAAGTAGGAACCAAATGAACCCTTATCATGGGTGTAACTCAGAGAGTGTACTGTGTACAATTAAATGGTCCCATTTGTTCATGCACGTAGCAGGCTACATACCCAAGATGAGGGTCTATTTGGTTCCTATAACTTACTAAGTAAATACAACAGCCCTGCCAATAAAATTCAGCACTCGATTGGCGCGACGGCTTGTGTGTTGGACTGACAAGTGGAAACTCCAGGTTCTATCCCCGCCACCGTGTAGCATTATATATCATTTAGCTGGGGACCCCCAAGAGTCCCCGGACCACATTTTGAGGGATGGGGAGAACGAATGGGGAGCTCTTAATTTTTATGTAAGTATGTTGTGGTGTGGTGCGCTCTGCCGCTCTCTCAAGCAACAGACACATAACATAAAAAATACATAGTTCATCTTTTTTTTCTTTTCTTTTTTTTCCTCACTATATTACTTATTTTTATAGCAGGTGTGTAGCCTAGGCTAGCTACTCTGCCATCCACTTGACTTAGATCGATTTTTTATATACTTATCAAAACCTGCACAAACTGTCAGTCTGTCTGTCTGTCTGTCACACCTCACACGTCACACTATTGCCCTGCTCATATCTCCGCAACCGTTGGCCCGATCCATGCCAAATTGTGCACACACGCTCCTTGCCTGCCAAACTACAACCTCCAAGGACCCCCGGAGCTCCAGGGACCCCCAGGTCCCTGGGGGACCCCCAGATGTAAAAAATGACCAAATGTGCAAAAATGACCAAATGACCACCCCAACGGGGCTGCTCACGGGGAATTCCCGGGGACCACCGACTCCTGGTGCTCCAGAACGGATGCCAAAGTGGTGGCGCCCCCAGTGGAGGACCCCCTCCACTGCAGCTCACATAAAATGCCGTAACTCGGGCTAGGAGCGTCCGGGAGAGCCGGGGCCGGTACCTATTCGTCCGCCAAGGCAACGCGGAGACCCCACCCCTCATTTCTCACATGGCCCTCTTCTAGCGCCACCATGAGGCCGATTCTTGCAAAACACATTTTTGGACACTGCTCCTACAGATTTTGCCCTAAAATCACGCACATCGGTACACAGTATGTCTACACATTGCCCACACAACTAGGAACCAATGGCAGTTACAGCCGTCTTTGTGTATACATGTGACCTACGGTCGCTTATCTCCCGATTAGGGAGTCTTACTGGTAGTTATACTTATAGTGATCAGCTTCACTACGATGGGTTTAAGGGCGCCCCAGGTCACCTTTAAAAAAAACCTTCGTAAGACAGGTCTGCGTGATTGACAGGAAACTTCACAGGTTCTTCTACGATCGTCCTGGAGACCTTACGATGGGTTTTCTGAAGTCATTCCTATGGTGTGCTCACCCATCGTAGCAGCCCATTTGGTTCCATTGTACACTCTCGAACGGTTTCCTGAAAGCCGTCGTAGCCTTGATTGACAGGAGCCTTCATAACAGTTTTGCTGCTACGATGGGTCTTACGACCATGCTTAAGCTTACGATCGCTTTGGGAAACCCGGCCATTGTTCCTTCGAAACAATTGTGGGCTCGCTTCAAGACAGAAAACAATGACTATAAAAGTACAAAATGTCAAGATTGCAGGCAGTGCTCTCTTTGACGTTACTGACGCAATCGGACGCTGCATGCATGATTTGAGGCATTTTGTTCCAAAAAATGTGTTGTGCAAAAGTTGACCCGCTGGTGGCGCTATAACCAAGCCCCCAGAACCCTGGGGGCGCCCTGAAACCAAATGGACATGTTGGCCGTTTTGAGGTACTGCAGTTGGGGCCAGAAACATGAACGCGCGTCCAGGCTTCTTTGTATTGATGCGCGTTCATACCGGAAGTGCTCGTTCATGAAGCGCGTCCATGAACACAAATTATGACGCAAAACGCGTCACAGTGGCCCCACTACGTCACGGTTTTACTGCCCGGAAGGAGGGGTGAAAACGCCTCATGCGCTGGGTGAGCAACTCAATGCAAGTGGACGGGCGGGGATATCTGTGTCCTCTCTATTCTTATTATAACTCTATGGCTATAACAGGCCAATGTGAGAAGGGTGGCATCTGTTCCTTGACCTAGTGGGAATGTGCTTGCAAGATTTCACGCACATCGCAGGCTGTGTTCATGATTTGAGTTGTTTTTGGCAACTTTATCGCTGCTTGCAACTATATTTATTATTATTATTATTATTATTATTTTTGTGTGTGCACTTCATAGGCATGTTAGATAAAGGTCCTTAGATTGTGTGTAGAATGTTTCATGCAAATTGCAAAAAAAAGAAATCCTAGAATAAAAACGGGTTTAAGTGTTTCACAAACTGCTCAAAATGATATAGCGCCCCCCTTTGGCCAATTGGGGTAAGATTGGTTTTAGTGATATTTGGAATAACACTCTACATCTTTGCCAAATGCCATGAACATGTTACTTTGCATGTATGATTTAGAGGCAGAAGAATAATTACTGCAATATTCATTGAATTTATTAAAAAAGCATGTTTCAATAAAAAAAAATCCGATCTGACAGATCTTTAGATATTGGTCCAAAGTTCATGTAAAAAAAGGTTTGTGCGCGTGACTCGAAAATTCCAGAATAAAAGCAGGTTTAAGCGTTTTACAAACTGCTCAAAATGGCAATTATTAAAAAAACAATGTTTCACTTTAAAGAAATCCGCTGAGACATATCTGACCGTATTAGTCCAGAGTTCATGTAAAAAATGTTTTGTGCGCGTCATGCGAAAATCCCAGGAGGAGATAGATTTTTTACTGTTTTTCAAAATGGTGGGAGAACTAAAGGTCAGAGGTCAAAAGTCAGAGTGTAAAAGTTGTTCGGCATGAGGAGACGCATATGTGTGTCCAGGTTTCATGGCTGTGCGTCAAACAGAGCAGGAGCTATACCTGTTCAAAGTTTGCACTTTCAAAGTTTCTTACAGCGCCACCCTTTGGTCAATTGGTGCGAGCTTCGTGTTTTAGCCATTCGGCATAGTCCTCTACCTTACTGCCGATATTCGTAAAAAGCGACTCCACGGTCAAGCCACTAGATAGATAGATAGATATAGATAGATACCTTTATTATCCCAAGGGGGAAATTCAGTAAAAAGTAGAGAAAAAGAAAAAGTGGCGGAAGAATAATAATAATACTAAATTTGAAGTACAATATCAATGCCTTTGCCACTGCCAATAATAATAATAATGCAATAACAGGACAGTAACTTTGTAATCCACCGGTTATAGGATCTATTAAAATGTCTTCAAAGCATTAACTAGGTAGTATTGGCCAGCCATGGATCAAATGTAAAGACAGACACCATGTTTATTACCTACTTGAAGAATGTTATTGTATGTATGGTAATGAATTTCATGCAGAAGACCATTACCATAGTAATTTGAAGAAGTACGAAACTTACCTTGAATGTTAGGATAACAATGACAGTGTCAGCAAGTGTCCATTCATCCAAAGGTCTCTAATAAGTGGTAATTGTTTCTTTTACCGTCAGCAAGCAGAGAAGGTGGTTCACTCTCATTGCAGTCTTTACTGGATAGGCCTTCAGGGTGGTTACTTTCTACTTGCTGCTCTGTGCTCAGATCCTGTCTAGAGCCGGCCTACTTGTATCCGGTCATTTGTACGTACACATTTATGCAAGTGCATTTTCCATATCCGCTCTGGGCCGAGACCGGAACAGCAAAGCAAACTGCAAAGATCAACATACCCCCGACTAACGCTTTGTTTTGAACAGGGGAGGGAGGGGAGGAGAAATGAAAAGGAGTACGGCGATTGTATTGGCTACCCGGCGACCGTTCGCCTACCTCACTTCCTCCTTTACTGGCCAACGGCGGTGCTCCCCGCGTCCAAATAAAAATCCACCGAATCCACTTGCTGCCAATGGAAGACTTGAAAGCTCTCCCCCGCGCTGAATTTCTTTCCAATCAAAACGCCTCTCATTGCATGTCCATCTGTCTGCCCATCGCGTGTTTGTCGAGATTGCGGCAACAGAAAATGAAACGCTCCGCCAAAGTAAACCACCCACACCGGACAACAAGATCGAGTCCAGACGGAGCCTTTGCAGCTTTTATACCATAACGTAACCATAACGCATTAACATTAACGTGACATGTTACTACTGAAGTATAATGCTACTGCCCTGTCCCTGTGATTTTTATAACCATACTGCTAATAAAGTATTCAATCAAAAGAACGAGATATATACTTACAGTGCATGCGCCACGGTGCGTGCATGAACGTTTCTTTCTGACAACCACCTAAATATTGTTCAATTACTGTGATAGCAGAAGCAATTTATATCCGACACAAATTGATTAGACGTTGATTAGACCCAAACTAGTGAAAACAGCAGATCTACAAGCTCAAACCGTGTCTCTTCACTTGCTGTGAGCTTGTAGATTGGCTATTTTCACTAGGCCTAGCCTACTTCTTATTATTCTTTTTATATGTAAATTCTTAGATGTGTTTGCTTGTTTGAAAAAAAATATGAATACATAATCATGTAGGATATGCAGTCGGTCGGTGAAATGACGCAAGGAGGAGGCATAATATAGGCCTATACACTGGACCCGTATATGGCCTACTGTAGCTTTTTATAGTCTTGAAATAAAACATAATTTGACAGACAACACTATAGCCTGCATGTAGGCCTACTGACGACTGTTATTGCAATCAGGGTTATATTTCTTGCAAAAGATTATAAAGACAACGGGTAGCCTATGTCCATGGCGCGCCAGAGCGCCACAGCCACAGGCGTGATTTTTGATTGATAGCGTAAATAGAAAGGGAGTTACTATCACATGTCATAGGCCTACAAGAAAATAAATACAGAGTTCACAGAATAAATACAAATTTGAATAAGCGCAATTGCTTGGGAAATGACCATATGCGTCTGGGAATTGAAGCAGCTATGGGGCGATCAACATTAACCTCCAACCCAGCTTTTTACTCTATAGCTTTTTATTGCCTTGGTAGGCTGTCAGCCTATATTTTTGTTTGGTTTATATAGGCTTACTGTTACATTTCATAATGAAATGTTTGGCTATTTATAGGATATGGTTAAACCATGGCATGATCATTTGCATTTGTTGTGTTGTATTATAGCCTAATAACACTATTTCTGTTAGAAGCCGTTGTCATTGATTGTTCTTTAGATTCAGGAAACATCTATGAAGTGTCTTACTAGCTCAGAAATAAATCAAATAGTCTATGAAGTATTTTGTAGCCTTATTCTATAGGAACCGCAATCTACTTGCGTTCTGGAGTCACCGTTATGAAATGTCGGGTTGATGCCGTCTCCAATATCTCTTCATGCATGTGTCCAAAATAACAGACGTATAAGCTGTCGACACGCCATGACGCAATGCGCTGATATCTTGTTACTCTGTTTTTTTGGTGTGGCGTGCCGCGCATTGCGCACGATCACGGAGCAAAAGAAAGACAGGAACCATGATTCAATCATGGTTTGGTCAATTAAGCGATAAAAAAAGGTCTCCTCATTCCTTGGAAAGACCAGCATGACCAATGACTGTGTCCCGTTTGTAATCAGGTATTTATTTGCTGTGCAATTAATGAATGAAGCTGATATAGCAAAATGGCAAGCCACACTTAGCATATCATTTCTTTGAATAGACTCATCTTATATAAACAGAATTGACACAATGAACTGACACTCTATCACTTCTGCTAATTATATAGGTATTATAGGTATTATTATTACCCGAATGAGTGGTTGGTTTGATTGTATTTATAATGAAACTGAAGGCAAAAACAAGCATTAATTCATTATTTAATCGTGCAAAGACAGCCAACACAAATCGCACAAGGAAACCCCGCCTGTGGTCTTGTTATTAGAATGTATAAATAAAGTGCTCATGCTTCTTCTGAAACAGACTTACACAAATAAAATAACTATAGCACTTAGGTCTGCAGCAGAAATTATTAATTCCAGGGGTGATGTTTCAACCATTGTTTTCAGTGGCATGAAGCAGCAGCAGTCCATAATCAAAGCGATCGGCTGTAAGCCTGTAACATAATGATCAGTCAATCAAATTGGATATTAAAATGATGTCCACACAGTCTGTGTAGTTTGGCAGGTCCGGTGCATCACATATAGACCTACAGCAGGCCATGACAACAAATGAAAAAGGCTTGTAAATAACATTTCCTCGTTGCAATGAAAAGCCAAATGATTTCCAAATAGGGTCAAACTGGTTGTCTTGGGTGACTTGTTGTTGTCTTGTTGTTGTGGATTGATGTTTTTGTGTGTAATAAGGCTGAGAGTGCTCCTGGCACAAGCATTTCATTGTATGTCTGTACCTGTATGGATATGCATGTGACTAATAAACCTGAACCTGAACCTGAATTAAAAAACACAGTAACTAGACCATAGAATGACAAAAGAACAAGCTGACAAAGCATCAGAATCTATCAAAATCAAACATTTTGTATTCATTCCTTGGCTGGTTTCTGCGTCCAGGAACGCGGAAGAATGGCTGTCTGAGTGAAGGGGAGCACACACTGAACGCGGACGGCTGCGCAGCGTCGCGTTGCGGTATCGATGCACGTTAAGTGCCTCGAGGTAACCACAATTACCACAATTGGATGCGGCGCGCTGCCACACAGCACATCCATTTCCTCCGGTGGGGAGAACCAGGGGAGAACATGTTCACCGCGCGGCAACGCTGGAAAAATAGAACAGCTGCGTATCGGCGCGGCAGACGAGGCGCCATGTTGGTGTACTATACCTGTTTTGTGGATTTCTTAAAAATATATATTTATTTATGCGCGTCTGACGCCGCCGGTGTGGGTTAGTTCATTGAAAATAATGGGGCCGTATGTTTTGACACGCCGCTTACGCGCCGCCTCCGCGCCGCTTACGCGCCGCCTACGTTCCGCCTCCGCGCCTCCTCCGCGCCGCTTCTGCGCCGCTTCTGCGCCGCTTCTGCGCCGCCTCTGCACCGCCTCTGCGCCGCCTCTGCGCCGCCTCCATGTCTCGTGTGTGTTTCCCTTGAGTGTCTGTTGATTCTGGAAGTGGGGTGGGGGGGGGGGGGGGGGGGGCTTCATCGCTGGGAATCAAGCACTGCACTGCAAGGAATCAAATTGATTGGTCAGGATGGGGAGAACCCAGGATCGTGCTACCACGATTGGCCGTTTTGGCAGACGCGTGAGAGATTTGAATGGTCTGTTTTCCAGTGAAGCGCTGGGAAACGAGGACCGCGATTGGCGACCCAACCTCGACAGAGAAGTCACAGCAGGCGCCACCGTGCCCCCTACGTGACTAAAGGGCACACCGTTGAGCTTGAATTAAAATCAAATGTTTTAAGAGATTTGAAACACATAGTTCTGGTTCTACTTGATTTATCACCAGTGTACAGGTATGCATAGATCAGGGGTGTCAATAATTTTCCATACCCACATAAGGTTTCTGTTGGCAAAACACAAATCAACTTCACTTTAGTTAATTCTAATTCTCTTGTTTGTTCTTTCTCACATAGTGTAGTTCATATAACCATTTGAACACTAACATTTAATTAAGTCACACCATCACTAACGCCGGGTATAATTTATTATTTACTTGATATAATATATTCAATAAGAAATACTTCTCATCAAAATATATTAAAGTTCAAAAATGCGACATTAATGTGGCAATTCTATGAGTTTTCGAAGTCAGAAATGTCATTTTACTCAAATATTTTGTATAATTCTTTATTTTTAATCCTTTCTTTTCGCAGAAATGTCACTAATACACTGTCATACTTATTAGGCCATCATTTTAAAGGACAACTTTAAACAAGGGTTCATGTTTTAGATTGTAATTAGAGAAAAGAAAAGATGAGTTTTAAAATGTGTTTTCATTGACTGCGTTCTATCATTTTAGCGATTTTAACAATTGTGTTTACCAGTGGCTAAATATGTCTTTTTAGACACAATAAGCCCATTCCCAAGATGCACCACAATCTTTCATGGCCAGATGTGACTTATGTAAATAGTAATAAAGAAGTCACCATCTTATTATGTCTAAAAAGACATAATGTAACCACTTGAACGCATGTACCCATCACCCACTGAAATCAAAATTGCTAAAATGGCTAAAACAATAGAAAACAGTAAATAAAAACATTTTAACACTCACATTTTCTTTTCTCTAATTACAATCTAAAATATGAACCCTTGTTGTAAAAAAAGTTGTCCTTTACCAGGGTGACACTATGCAGTGTTATTGATATACAATTGTTATCATGATGCCCAAGTGTCCATTTCCTTTAGTTACTATTATTTATTTTAATTATTTGAAGGATTCTTTTATTTGATGCCATTTGGCCTTTGCACCCTCAAAAACATTAACAACACCAAAAGTCAAGTGGCCTAACCCCCGTATGTCATATTTTGAAAATTGAAAACCAAAACTAGTGGATGTACTTCTGTGGCCTGATGGCATGGTATGAACCCTTGTTGTAAAAAAGTTGTCCTTTAACAGGGTGACACTATGCAAAGTTCTTGATATACAATTGTTATCATGATGCCCAAGTGTCCATTTCCTTTAGAGTTACATATACATTACAGTCAGAGAATTGAAGAATTTAAATGAACATGGCCATTTGTTAATAATTCCCTTTCTTGCCTCTTTTATCTTAAGTTGCCTTATTCAAATTGTATTGTTATCCAAAATGTTGAGGAGCTTCAAGTACAATAATTTAACTTATAACTAATGTTTTTTATGAACTGTATTGTTTCAAACAATACAAACACGAACAATGTGATTGTGACATTAACCTTGCAAGGCCCACTGTCATTTTTATTTTATCAAAAAAGTGTTTAAATATTGGTTTTCCTGTTCTTTTTTCACATTAACATCACCATTGGATCCTATTGTTTAGTATTACACTGCCATTGGCTATGACATTTGCATATGAATACCCCCCACAGAGGCTGACATTCATACAACTTCAAGATCTCTGGAGTACAGAGTCTGGACAAACATCTCGCTTTTTCAAGCTATTCCTCTCAAAAACATAAGTAAAATGCCTGTAATCTTTTTTTTTATGATCATTAGAATGTCTAGAACATGTACATGTGTTATTATTGTGAGAAATATCCCCAAAATCTAAATTAGAGCATGATTTATGATGTATTAATTATGGCTATAAAACCTTACAAAAACATTTGTTTTTAAACATTACATTTGCCTCTGATTAGGACTCCTACAACACCATCTGATTTAAAATAAAATAAAAATAGGTCAGTAGAAATGAATTTGGGCCTTGCAGGGTTAAGCACCTTGAAACAATGACTGGTAGTGTAATATTTAATGTCATATTTTCTACAGTAAGGAGAATATTTGATGGTATAGTTAGTGTCATGACCACTGTGCCTTATGCATACTCTTAAAGCTTAAACCTTTACTATGTAACTTATTTTATCTATCAATTACTCACCCTGTGAAGCATTTCATTCAGGGATAATAATAATGAAGACAATACTTGAATGAATGAATTTAAGAAAATAAGGGGTCAAGATTAACTACCTCTATCAATTACTCATCAAAAAACCTTATAATGGTGTGTAAAAAAAGAAAATCTAAAATACAGATACATTTGTCCGTGTACGGACATATTGTTGATTGATAATCCCTGGATTAATGCAAAACATTCAATGAGTTACGCTTGTCTGGCAATGCAAAATAAAGGGTTGGCAACACAGGGTGTACATTTTAACAAACATATTTATTAGGGAAACGATTATTCAATGTAAGCATGCTTTTAAAGTAAAGTAATGATTTAAGGACTGCAATGGTAACATGTGCAGAGGAGAGAGAGAGAGCATATTGAACCAGCCCCCTCCTCGACCAGACAGCTTGATCACACATCTGCCAGCCAGCATTCCACCTGTGTGTGAGAGAGAGAGAGAGAGAGAGAGAGAGAGAGAGAGAGAGAGAGAGAGAGAGAGAGAGAGAGAGAGAGAGAGAGACTTTGACTTTTACAAAACCTTTATTTACAATCTATTTACAGACCTTTTTCAATAAAAACATTCGCTTTTATAAACTACCTAAATATTATACAACAGAACAAATTGCATCATCATAACACCATTTTATCACAAATTCTTCAATATTGCTCATTCCCTTAAATAATCTGTAATCAATCCATACTCTGGCTTTTACTAATGAAATAACAATTGCAAGAGCTTCTTGACCTGCACAGTCTTCTATTTTATTTTTCCGACTACTGTAAATAGACAATTTAGCTTCTCCCAATATTAAATTCAACAGTTGCCATTTCCAACAATCAATTCTTTTGTAGCCAGCCCCCAAAATGAATTTGGTCTTGGACTGGTCCACTCCTCACCAAACATATTAACAATACATAAAAAACAAACAAACAGTGAAACACTGTCTCTTCTTTTTCACAAAAAGGGCATTTGTTTGAAACTGTAGGATTTATCATAGCAATGAACTTATTCACTGCAATGGCCCCATGTAAAATTCTCCACTGTAAATCTCCTGTTCTTTTCAGGTGGTTTGTATAAAACTCTCCATAATGGTTTTACATCACTGTCCACCTCCAGCTTTTGTCGCCACACCATGTCAACCCTCCCATTTAGTTTATTCTTATTTAATGCTTTTACATAGCACTTATATGCAGCTTTTCCTTTAGCCGTATACAGGTCCACAAAAGTACTGTCCCCACCAATTAAAAAAGGCCCTTAAAACCCTTCCAGGTCTGGAGTAAACCCCAACTCTGGAAACGGGTCACTTTCATCTGGAGTCTCCACTCCATCACTGTACTCTTCTAGCATCTTTACTTCGTCATCAGTCAGTCTTTTTAACCACATATTTAAAATGTTTCTGGTCTGTCGTACTGACCTCATCCCAAGAAAAGAGGCCATCGCTTGAGTATCATTCAACCCAGGGCCAGCAACATCTATAATTTTCCTCAAAGTGACAGCTCCATTGTTACATAGTATACTGTTAAGACCCGGTGTTGTACTGTCCTGAATATCCATTCTGGCCCTATTAATTAGAGGTTCTAGTAACCAATGTAGAGAGTAAGTAGGCTCTAGCCTCTTCCATTTAAGATGGTTCCACGTTTTAAAGGTGCTTTGTAAAAGGGAGGTAATCCATTCAGATTTAAACACTTACATTCCATTAAAAACAGTGCAGCCCCCTCCTCGACCAGACAGCTTACACATCTGCCAGCATTCCACCTGTGTGTGTGAGAAAGAGAGAGAGAGAGAGGGGGGGGGGGGAGCCTACAAAGTGCTACTCAAATTATTATTTGGAATAAATACATATTATTGAACTCCATGGGGTAATCGACAGAAGAAAAAGAAAAGTAATTCTGGGGGTACTAATTAACTATCAATATAACAAATAATAATAAAAAAAGATCAAGGACCTTTATCAATCAATCAATCTATCAATCAATCAATCAATCAATCATAATTATCTCCCCAGCCCTCAACAGTGAGCACATGAACATGTACACAACACAGAGAAGTATCTACTGTTTCAAGAGAGCTGCCCCGCATCTAAACTCACGTTGTCCTCTATCTAACGACTCAATGCTAGTCTTCAGTGCGCCCACATGCAGCTCTGCCACCGGGCAATTGCCCAGTGACGTACCCGCGTCCGACACACCACAAAACAACAAACTAAAATAACAAACTTACAGCAAATTCAACAAAGAAAAAATACATCAAAACAACAAACAGCGTTAAGCGCTTCTTCTTCCTAACACGGGGGTTGATGTAGCTCTGATGGTATCTAAACCACCCTGCCTGCCTAGCCTTCTCTGTCTCGTATACGCACGCACTGTACTCACCAACCCCAGCTGAAGATCACAGTCCATAACATTGCCGACGACCAAACTTAGCATAGAAATACAAGAATACAAAATAAATGTTAAATCCAAACAAAATCACATTTTGCAACCGATATCATTACATATACCTGTACGTAGGTCTCACTGAATTTAAAGGACGACTTCACCCATTTTCAACCTTTCAGCATTGGTCCTCACTATCCTGTTAATATACAGATATGAAGATGTCCTGCAAATGCATTTTTCAAAATGCAGGTTTCTTTCCCTGTTTTGCCTTTCTAATTTTTATGGAGAATAGAGCGTATTGTTGCAGAAACTCGCAAATGGCAAGAAACCACTCCATTCCCATTGAAAAGCAGAATCCACCTCCATAGGTAGATTTAAACTTCGAAGTTAAAAAAGGTCATACAATTAGCAAAGATAGCTGATCTTCAAGCTCAATGTTCTGCAAATCCCCTGAAAATATACTGTCTTGCCAAAGGCAGGACGTGTGAAGTTTTGAAATAGAAATGGCACATCTGTATAGCAAGTCTACTCAGTCTGTCTCGGAGGAGGGATGTGGACAGTTCAAAAACCCACCTACCTAGTGATATCGTCAGGCAGGGGTCAAGCTAAAGAGTAGACAGAAAAGGTACCATATTATAATGAGCATTAATGAGGATGATTTATATAAAGATGGGTTGAAAATGGGAGAAGTCATCCTTTAAACATTACTAATGTTTACCCACTTTGCAACACAGATCTATCTTAAAGATTGGATCACATTTACAATTACAATGGGTTTAGTATGTTGTTTAATGCCAAGATTTTCCTTCTTTCCTCAATCACAGCAGGGAAAAATCTTGACAACAATTTGCAATTATTTTGATTCGATTTAGTATAATCAATTGTTAACAAATGGCACAATAATAATACAGGCAAACGGAAACAGTATTTTGTTAATGCAGGTCAAATCAATTCTTAAGTTCAGTGTCCAGGACACAGGGAACAGTTTCCAAACCTTTCCAACAGGTAGCTCTTTAACTACCATTTAAAGAAATCTGTAAATTTCTTTTGCTTCTTTTGTCTCTTCTGTCTTTCTGCATACATTTCTGTATTTTGCCGTTTGGCGACCTGTGATATGATCTTTGCCCGTTCTTTCATAGCCTCCAAAGACCGAATTCGAGTCATATAAAATCTGGAGTTGAAAGTGGATTGGGCCTCAAAGCAATCTCTTTCAATCGAGCCAAACACGTGGCTGACTGCTCCACAAGGGACATTATCACATCTTGAAGGTTTGCAATGTCTTCCTCTTGCCTTTCAATCAAATCTTGGATGGACATCTTTGCTTGCGTGGCTTTCTCATACTTTTCCTTCAGTTCCTGCACTGTGCGCTTCTCTTTCACCGTAACATACTCCCATTTGTACTTCTGGTTGGAATGGACAGTCCACACACATTTTCCCGGGCATACAGTGCAACTTCCACTGCTGTCCATGGCGGTACAGCTGCGCTTATCACTGTCATTTGGTATTTCACAGGGGTAGTGACAAGTCATTGAACAATATTGGCAGTTGGTGATGAACTCTCCTTTTTTAGTAAGCTTATTTTGGATTGGCTGGATGATATCAACCTCAATCTCAAAATTCTCATTTGAGCTGATGGTGGCTTTGTGCTCTTCAATCTTTTGCGTCGTCATCCTGATTTCTTCAAGTTTCGCCAACCCAGCTTTAATTTGTGGCTGTATACCTTCTACTGCAGTTTCAAGCCTTTTGCGTTCTTTAAGAACCTTTTGGTTGTCATTTTGTTTAAGGCTTCAGTGAAACGTTTAAAGCCCTTCATGCCCATGTCCCAAAACATTTTATCAAAGTTTTCATCATCAGTGTCTTCATCTTCATCACTGTGGCTTTTGCTGAGGGATCTTTGGTCTGCAAACAGAGCAGAGTTGTTGAATTTGAAGTGAATGGGCAATCCCACATCTGTTTTAGGACAAGGGACATTGGAGGCATTTATGGCCTCCAGAACTGGGGGCTGCTGGCCGTCTGCGAACGTCACCAGCATCCGGATGTTCTCTGCGATGTCTTTGCCAAAAATGGAGAGCACTGAGTCAAACACATACTTTTGTGTGTGTGTCAGCCTTGCAAGAGAGGCCTGGGTGACAAAACACACTATGTCAATCTCACTGACACCAAGCTCGGAAGCGAAAAGGCTTCGGACCTTCTCTATAATTGCCCTGTCTCTGTCTATTCCACGAGTGTCACCAAAGCCTGGTGTGTCAACGATGGTGAGCGAATAAGGGACCTTAAAACCCTCTTGGTGGTTAATTTTGTATGCAATGACCTCAGATGTTTGGCTTTCAGCTTGTGACTTTGATTGTCGCTCATGGATCAATTTAAATCGATAATCATCATTCCAGTTTATGCCCAGGATGTAGTTGATCATCCCATTGATGAGGGTGGTCTTTCCTGACCCAGTTGCTCCAAGAACCATTATCGTACGATTTCGCCTCATGCTTTCTTTGCCAAAACTGTAGCTCTGGCATCCGTCAATGTCAATTTCATTCATTTTCAGCGTTAACTTGTAAACTAAGGGTGGCCCGGATTTAATGAGTTTGCTTTGACGTCTGTGGAATTCAGCCACATGTACAATTTCAGCTTTTGTTGTCTGGGCAGTGACTACGATGCTTTCTTTGCTTCTGCCAGCCACACCACAGTCAGAAATTACTCTAACTGCATAACCTGTCAATGGTTCAAGCCCAGTGATGACGGCATTTTCAGCATTTGATGTCACTTTGTCCCACTGCAGTTGTTCATGTTTAATTGCAGCGGATACCTTTGCGTACTCCACACTGTAGCTCTCCAAAGTCACCCCGTTTCCAACCTCAGTTGGTTTCTCCCATTTAACTGATAGCTGATCTGAGGATGCTTCAAATTGAGGTTTTCCAGGTGGACTTGTGGGTAATGTTTTCACTGGGCCACCGACTTCACTGGCTGGCCCTCTGCCAACTAGACACACTGCTCTGAACCTGAACATGTACTCTGTGTTAGGAGTCAAATTGGACACTGTGACTTCATCAGCTTTGGATGTCTGTTGTTGCCAGTCAACTTGTCCAGTGACACAGTACTCAATAGAGTAGTGGCTGATGCCTTCTGCACCAAATCCTGGTGGGACCATCTTGAGCGTCACACTGTTATGGGTTATGTCACTCACTGCAGGCGTTTCAGGCTTGGAAGGTGGCTCGAAGTTCTCATTGACCAGCGATCCATCATTATAAAGGTAGACACTTGCACCCTTTTGACTCTCATTTGGTATAGCTGTCGCAAGGAACTGTATATTCTTGTTGTCCTTGTTGACCTCTGAAAAATCGATGTAAAGCTTTGCTTTTTGTCTCAATTTGTCGGTTAACTCTCTTGAAAAGTACCATTGTTCCTCTTCTACATCACATGTATATGTTGCAGTATCTTGAGTGTTCACTTGTTTGGGTGTTTCTCTTAAGTAGCTTGATAATGCTGACAGATATGGTTCAGCCGTTTGCAGTGAGGTGAAAGCAAAGCATACAGCTTGCTGGGTTTCTAAACTGAGGATTAGTTTGTCAAATTCACTCTGACTTGAGACAACCTTTGTGTTTTTCATCATGTCAGTTAGGGAGATTATGATGTTCGTTTCTCTCTCTTTGCAGCGCATCCACTCATCTAGGTGTTTGTTGTTGAAAGGAGAGGAGTGTCTTCTTTTCAGGATCTCTGCAAGCACACTCTCCTCTTCCCCACCTCCTCTGAGTGAAGGAAGTTTCTTTGCCAAGGTTTTCTGAAAGTCTAGCTTGTACTCATTACACAGATCTTTAAAAGTGTTCAGCTTCTTTCTAATCTGTGGGAACTGCTGTATGATAGTGCTCTCCAGAGCATCATTGTACCTCAGTTCCAGTTCACTGAAGTCTTCCAGGACATGTTGAGCTTGATTCACTAATCCAATGCTAATCTCACGGACAAGCTGAGCAGCTTTAGAATCTAAAACCTTCAAAGGCAACAGCCAGACCTTCACTGGTACAGCTTTCTCTCCATCTGGTCCCAACAGTTGTGGAAGACTTTGATAGACCTTTATTGCATCATTAAAAGACACCGGAGTGGTGTCAAGGGCAAAGTCCCCATGGAACTTGCAGGAGAATTGATCAGCCTTTGCCATATCTGTTTCTTTCATTTGTAGAGAAGCTTGACCCTCTATTGACAGGCAGGGAATCTTATTGATTACTGCCTTCAGGTTGCCTTCAATTTCTTGACGATTCTCTACATTAGACACTTCGCGGTCAAATACAAAGAAGGCTTGTGCTCCATAAAGGATACCAGTTACAACATGTGTTGCTGTGTCTGATTCAAAGACCTCTGGATGTTTCACATTGCCTCTTCCAAGTACATTCATCGTTAATTCTTCAAACATTGTGGTGGCTTTGTATGAGAATGTTACTCTAGCCTGACTTTTTGAAGTCTTACGATCATTGAGATATTTGGCAGAGCCAGCGACCTCTACAAGTCCACCCAAGAAACTTGCTTTCAAGGATGCTGCAATGTTCAGCGATGAAGTTTTGTCCTCAATTGATTCAGATGCAACTATGCCAAATTCGGTGTTGTGCTTCGTTCTTTTGCTTGTATTCTTTTTCAGATCTTCACAGTCCCACAATGTAAAACCTGTAATTGTTGGAATAATATGCTGAAGTTAGTGTCTTGCCACTATCATTGATAGTTATCAATTATTTCACAGTTTGATAAATATGATTAGAATTTGGTACACAGCATTGTAATTCTTTGTTGATATATGAAGCACACATCGTTTCTGGGATGGCCATCCTATAATAAGTTAATATCAGTAACTAACTGACTAATTGATTGTTGAATCTTCTTTACCAACAAATTCAACAAAGAAACATCAGCCAGTAGTGATGCGCGGGTCAGGTTTTTTTCATAACCCGCACCGCCCACAGCCCGCACAGAACGTAACCCGCCCGCCCGCACCGCAGAACAATATATAAATCAACGAATCCGCCCGCCCCGCAACCCGCATTTTAAAAAAAAGATAGTATAAAAAGTTAAAAGAAAGTTGTCTGGATTCACAGCAGTGCCTTTACCTGGGACAAGTGAGTCTCGGCGACAGTCGTAGAGCATTCCAAGACTGAAGGGTCGGCCGAGAGCTGCCAGCTCTATAGTTTTACTGCCCTCTGTGTCCATGGCTCACACTGCACTGGAGAAAATACACATATGCAAATGTCTGCATATGTCGGTGTAATTCTTTGTTTAAGCTCATAGGGACCAGCGTTTCTGGCAACATCATCATTAACAGCCAGTGTAGTACAGCGGCTAACAGCAGTATTTTGGGATAATCATTCACTTGGTGATACAAGCGTGAAAATTGGTACACATCATCGTTGGAGGCCACTCTTCGATTTAAGAAACCGGGCCACTTGAAAATCAAAGATGGCGGCCCCCGAAATCCAATATGTCCGTCCAAAAACGTGGTTTTTCCTTTATAACTCCAAATGCATTGATTTTACGACCCATACATGTATTAAAGTTGAATATAAAGTTGGACATTGCGGATATTTTGGTACCAAGTACATGTCTGTATCTATTATAGTTCTTGAGTTACAGCATATAGGTACACCTGAGTCCGTAAAAGTACCTATATGCTGTATCTCAAGAACTGTAATACATACAGACACATACTTGGTACCAAAACATCCGCAATACCCAACTTTATATTCAACTTTAATATGTTTATGGGTCTTAAAATCAATGAATTTAGAGTTATAAAGGAAAATACATGTTTTCGGATGTACATCTTGGATTTCGGGGGCCGCAATATTGGAATCTTGCGTGTCCAGCAGTATTTTTGAAAAGAGTGGGATTTGAAGAGTACTTGCACCAAATTTCATGCTTGCATCACCAAGTGAACGGTTTTCACTTAAAAACAAACAAAGCTGATCTCTTCAGTCAGGACTCTTCTTCTGCTGAACCCTCAAAGGAGAAGCTTCTCGAGGAGGACTGTCAGTACACGCCTAAGTGAAAATGTCCAAATTGGGCCCAAGTGTCAATATCTTTGTGGCCACCATTACTTTTCAACACTGCTATAACCCTCTTGGGTATGGAGTTCACCAGAGCTTCACAGTTTGCCACTGAGACCTTGCACTACTCCACCTTCCATTTGAGGATGCCCCACAGATGATCAATAGGGTTTAGGTCTGGAGACATGCTTGGCCAGTCCATCACCTTTACCCTCAGCTCCTTTATTAAGGCAGCGTCGTCTTGGAGGTGTGTTTGGGGTTGTTATCATGTTGGAATACTGCCTTGCGGCCCAGTTTCCGAAGGGAGGGGATCATGCTCTGCTTCAGTATGTCCCAGTACACTTTGCCATTCATTCATGGTTCCCTCAATGAGTTCATTGAGGGAACCATGAATGGCAAAATGTACTGGGACATACAAAATGTAATGAGTTCATTGAGGGAACTATGAATTGCAAAATGTACTGGGACATACTGAAGCAGAGCATGATCTCCTCCCTTTGGAAACTGGGCCGCAGGGCAGTATTCCAACATGATAACAACCCCAAACACACCTCCAAGACGATGCTGCCTTAATAAAGGAGCTGAGGGTAAAGTTGATGGACTGGCCAAGCATGTCTCCAGACCTAAACCCTATTGATCATCTGTGGGTCATCCTCAAATGGAAGGTGGAGGAGTGCAAGGCCTCTAACATCCACCAGCTCCGTGATGTTGTCATGGAGGAGTGGAAGAGGGTTCCAGTGGCAACCTGTGAAGCTCTGGTGAACTCCATGCCCAAGAGGGTTATAGCAGTGCTGAAAAGTAATGGTGGCTACAAAAATATTGACACTTTGGACATTTTCATATAGGGGTGTACTGACAGTCCTCCTTGAGAAGCTTCTGCTTTGAGGGTTCAGCAGAAGAAGAGTCCTGTCTGAAGAAATCAGCTTTTTTTGCTTTTAAGTGAAGAACCGTTTACTTGGTGATACAAGCCTGAAAATTGGTACACATCATCTTTGGAGGCCACTCTTTGATTTAAGAAACTGGGCCACTTGAAAATCAAAGATGGCGGCCCCCGAAATCCAAGATGTCCGTCCGAAAACATGTAGTTTCCTTTGTAACTCTAAATGCATTGATTTTACAGTTCTTGAGATACAGCATATAGGTACTTTTACGGACTCAGGCGTACCTATATGCTGTATCTCAAGAACTATAATAGATACAGCAATGTCCAACTTTAAATTCAACTTTAATACATTTATGGGTCGTAAAATCAATGCATTTGGAGTTATAAAGGAAAAAACACGTTTTTGGACGGACATCTTGGATTTCGGGGGCCGCCATCTTTGATTTTCAAGTGGCCCGGTTTCTTAAATCGAAGAGTGGCCTCCAAAGATGATGTGTACCGATTTTCACGCTTGTATCACTAAGTGAACGATTGCACCTATTATCCGCTGTACTAGTGAGGGACCAGCATTCCTGATGCCAGTGGTGATGTAAGTGGTGAACGCAACTCATGGCGCACTCTGCTGGTGCACAAGTAGGCCATACATGGCCAACTTTGTTTTTAGTTTTTTACAACAAGTGTGGTTTTATTAGTTGTAATGACAATAATTTAAAAAAGCATTTATTACTTTCTATGGATTTAGTGATTTTTAACCGTGTTTTTTTTCTCTTTCTTTTCTTTTTCTTTTTTCCCCCACAATAAGCGGACTATTTATTGTATTATTAGTGGCCAAGCCACACAGTGGCAAAGGCCACTCATTGATATTGTACTTTCTCATTATTATTATTCCGCCATGTTTTCTCTAGTGGCTTGACCGTGCAGTCGCTTTTTACAAAACTCTGCAGTATGGTAGAGGACTATGCCAAACGGCTAAAACATGAAGTTTGCAACAATTGATCAAAGGGTGGCACTGTAGGAAGCCTTTGAAAATGCAAACTTTGAACAGGTATAGCTCATGCTCTGTTTGAGATACAGCGAGAGAGATGAAACCTGTTTACACTTGTGCGTCTCCTCATGACGAACAACTTTTACCACCTGACTTTTGACCTCTGACCTTTAGTTCTTCCACCATTTTGAATTATACCACTCGAAAATGTATATCCAACACAATAATAAATAATCCTGTGAAAATATAACATTTTATAAAAGCATAGCCTATAGCCGGCTACATCATGGACATTCACGCCGATTTTATTTCCAAGTTACAATGACAAGCATTAAGCAATTTAATTTAATTGAATATGGAAGAAATCTACTGTTAATTGCTTTAACAGTCAAATTCTTAAGATTGGAGATCTGGCTCAGAACAAGCACATATATGAACGCCATGCGAGAGCATTTTCGGGACCAGCGCAGCGCCGCTGTGAGTCGTGAGTCCTTTTAAATATGGATAAAACCGAAGGTCCAAACCTGGCTGTGCCCAGCCCAGCGCACGCACGCTGTGGATGATTTATTTGGGGGTCCACGGCCCACCGGGGAGAAGACCAGCCCGCGCAGGAACGGTACATGATCGCTAGTTCAAGCACTCAAACGCGCATTGCACTCGTCGCCGAAATTGGGTTAAATTAATATCCAAAACGTAACCGTGGGGTCTCTCAATTTATACAGTAGCTACTGTACACTATGCTGGAGTTAATGATGAAACCCGACGTGGCGAGCCGTGAGATCATGGCCATGGGGAATTATGATTGCTTGTAACCAAATGAACGCGCTCTGTCTGCGCACGCACGGCACGGGTAGGCTATGGTTTAAATTAATATATCCAAAAGTATTCATGGCAGTGACTTGTGTCATTCATGTCGGCTGCAGTGCTATATCCTCCTTGTCAAAGATTGTACCGTTGGTTAATCCCACGTTTCCACTGTCAAAGACTGCTGTGTAAACCAAAATGCTGCTGTTCCAAGTAGCCTAGTTGCGTGTGTAGGTGTGTGCGTGCGTGCGTGCATGTGTGCGTGGTCTGTGTGGGACGCGGACATGGGATTGAACTTGAAGCGTGGAGTAAACTCTCTTCTATTGGCTTTCCTTTCGTTGTTAGGTCATATTCGGGTTGTTCTGGTCGTAAAATCGGGCGTTTCGAGAATAATAAAGGGCGTGTTATTTAAATTTCAGCCTGCGCATTTATCAACGCTGGGATCAAATGTACGCCAGGTGTGTCTGTTTAGGACGTTTTCATAAATGCCACGCAAACGTTGCCCTACGCAAAATTTGGTGAAAAAAATAGACCATTTTTTACACTCCATCGATAAATGAGGGCCACTGTGTACCGATTTGCGTGATTTTAGGGCAAAATCTGTAGGAGCAGTGTCCAAACATGTGTTTTAAAAAATCGGCCTGATGGTGGCGCTATATGAGACAGATCCATATTGATGACATGAGTGTAGACATACTGTGTACCGATTTGCGTGATTTTAGGGCAAAATCTGTAGGAGCAGTGTCCAACAATGTGTTTTAAAAAATCGGCCTGAAGGTGGCGCTATATGGGACAGATCCATGTTGATGACATGAGTGTAGACATACTGTGTACCGATTTGTGTGATTTTAGGGCAAAAATTGTAGGAGCAGTGTCCTAAAATGTGTTTTGCAAGAATCTGCCTCATGGTGGCGCTAGAAGAGGGTCATGTGTGAATTGATCTGGCATGGATCGGGGCAACGGTTGCGGAGATATGAGCAGGGCAAAAGTGTGACGTGTGAGGTGTGAAGGACGGACTGACTGACTGACTGACTGACGGACGAACAGCCGGTGGAGGTTTTGGTAGAAAATGCGATGAAATGTCGCAATGAAAGTGTCTTCTAAATGCCTACAGCATTATCTAATAGTGACTATCGGAGAGGGGGATGGGAAGTCATTTAAAGGACAACTTTGTTTCAGATTTTGGTTCAGATTTAGATAGTCATTAGAGAAAAGAAAAGATGAGTGTTAAAATGTTTCATTTACTTCTCTCTATTGTTTTAGTGATTTTAACCATTTTGATTTGCAGACACAATAAGTCCATTCCAAAGATGCACCACAATCTTTCATGTGCAGATGTGACTTATGGGGGCTGGTGTAAATAGTAACAAAGAAATTGCCGGCTTATTGTGTCTAAAAAGACATATTTAGCCACTTGTGCATATGCCCCACCCACTGAAATCAATCGCTAAAACAATAGAAAACAATAAATGAAAACATTTTAACACTCATTATTTTCTCTAATTACAATCTAAAATGTGAACCGTTGCTGTAAAAAAAACAAAGTTGTCCTTTAAGATCATTTGTGTATTTTCTGTACAAATAAATTCATTCATCTGTACAAATAAATGATATAGCCTAAAGCTGAAACACCTTGTAAAATTAATAAATCCAATAAATAATTCTGTTCTGCTTACAGTAAACCAGGATCAGGTGTGATAGCGAGGATCATCAAGTCTTCATCTGGTACCCTGTAATGTAAAATAACATTGAAGACAGGGCAACAGATCATCATTTAAAACATCCAAGTTACATAAACATACAGTATTATGACATATCAATACATATTGTCTGTTTTATTTCACAGTTAAAGTGCAAAGGGTTCCAGACAGAGCATTGCCAATGTAGGTGGTTGAATGTATTTACATACCAATATGATAATGATGTCACGTTTGAGGAACAATAGAACAATATTTTGTTCCTCCCTCCTCCTAATAACATTACTGTGCAATTCCATTCTACTACCAGATAATAATTTTAACTGCCAGATACCATTCTACTACCGGGTAATAATTTTAATAAGGGTAAGGGTAATAATAATAAGTGTAATAATAATAATAAGGGTAATAATAGGGGTAAGGGTAATAATAATAAATAATAAATCCAATCCATAATAATAAATCCAATTATATTGGGCTTTTCTTGGTACTCAAATATGCTTTATTACTAATTTAAATAGCACAGACACGCTTTGCACATCAGCGTAGTAATGTATGCATCTCATCCTTGCGGGGTAGGCTTAACACGCAACTACTTTATATCTTAAACTAACCTGTGTAGAGACACAGCAACAGATATCACCTAAATAAAACAAGAGCTACCTATTATGTGTTCGCTGTTTATATCTACATACATTTTAATTAAAGAGCGTCTATCAAACATGGATGGAACGAATGGTCTGGTGCACAAAATACACTTTTGAGCTCTCAAAAAGCATAACATTTGTATAACATTTGATCTGTAGGCCAGGGTCCGAGGTTATGTTTTCACCTCTCTCTCTCTCTCTCTCTCTCTCTCTCTCTCTCTCTCTCTCTCTCTCTATCCCCACATGAACTCCAAAAAACGGAAATGAGAAATGCTAGATTTGCTTTAGACTAAAAGGTACCGTATGGTACAAGTAAAACATCAAAACACGCATGCAGAAAAAAGGTCAGAAAATGTAATGAATTAGCTTTACTTACAGGCTCTCTGCTCCTGATACCTGGTCACTGAACATCCACTGTTGCAACCGGCCAATAAATGCCCTGGGAAGCTCCTCCCCTCACAGGGAGTTGTGTCGCTTCAGCCAAAGAGCAGTAAGTACGTTTTTGGACACACAGACTAATTTATTTGTCTCAAAGGTCAAAGTGGCCCTATTGTTAACCAATTAAATTCAAATAGGCTTCAAGTGTAAAGTTTGTGTATGCTTATGCCTTTATTAGAAGGATAAACCCCTTGAGATCTCGTTTTTAGGGGGTCCTTAAACTAATAAAGAATACAGTAAACACAGACAAAGGAAAAAATACAAAACAAAAAAATAAAAAAAACTCTCCTGTAACTGGTAATAGCATATAGTATTTCATTGTATCTTTACTTTGAATCAATACTGATTGTCCTATCCAGGCACGGTTCTACGCAGAGGCTTTTGGTGCTTAAGCACCACTATTTTCCTGACTAGCACCAGTAGTTTTCGGGGCTAGCAAAATCGGGAGAGAGACGGTCAGACGGAGAAAAAACGGCACTTCTCTCTCTCTCTCTGTTTCTCAATTAGCTGAATTCCAATCCGAAGGGTTTGCACTTTGAAGTGCGCATTTGAAGGGCTATGACGTCACTGGTCACAGATCTACAAGCTCACAATGCGTCGCAACGCAGCATTGTGAGCTTGTAGATTGCTATTTGGCGCGGCCCAGTGACGTCATAGCCCTTCAAATGCGCACTTCAAAGTGCGAACCCTTCGGATTGGAATTCAGCTAATGTCTCTCTCTCTCATCCTCATCACTCTCTCTCCCATGCACGCTTGGTTGCACAAAAACACACGGGTTAAGCTACACTGTTTCCTGTTAACAATAACCTGCGTGAAATAAGCTGCATTGGGAAGTAAGCCGGAGACACTTTATTGTGAAAGTAAGACAGGAACGATAGTTGTTGCTGGGTTGGCCCTAGTTGTCGGTTTGTTATGTTAAGCTGCATTGGTTTGGAAGCCTACTAGCGCGCAGTTTAAGTTATACATGATGAATGAATGGACAGCCAAAACAATTTGTATTATCAGAACAGTTTAGCCTACACATTACTTTGCGAACGGGGGCGCTGGGGGGAGAGAGAAGACAGTCTGCAGTCCATTTCAGCGTCATCTTGCAATGCTCACTGACTGGTCCATGGGAAGTATGAAAATAGCCGATCTACATGCTCACAAGGCCTCGAAGGCACGCAGGAGGACAACTTACAACCCATATAAAAGAAACATTATACACTCAATTGAAGTTCTTTATGAGGAGATGTTATGGAAACTGTACAAGATCACCACCAAAGCCTTTACAACGTTCCCAAAGTTGCATATAAGAGAGAGGGGCTTTTCATCAATCTTTTTCCAAAAACTGGGACAAATGGATAAACACAAACAGGACAAAATATGCTGCTCTGCTGTTGATTGTTGTCAACTGGTTTTGGAATCTAATTCTTCTGGATGGTGAGTAGTACACTTGACTGCTGCTGCAGCTTGCCTATGCCGAACTCTTTTCTTGATGTCAAAAGTTGTCCGCTGAGACAAATGTTAATTAAATCGAAAATAGCAGATCTAGAAGTTCACAACGCAGCGCGAAGCGACTCGTTGTGAGCTTGTAGATTGGCTATTTTCACTTCTACTTGTTTGGGTTTAGTTTCTCTTTGTTCACGGGCTAAAACGTTTGGGAAGCAATACCACCATGCTTGCTGTAGTAGACAGAGTGGTGTAAAATTAAGTAGATTAACTGAAAAGCTTTTGGAACTGAATGATTATATGACACTGGTGTTGTCTGTCTGTTGGAGTGTTGGTACCAAGAATTCCATCTACTATAGACTATCTTGCTGGCTGGTGCATGTGGAGAGGCAAAGGGAAAGTGTAGTGTGCCGTTCCCGATTGTTTAGCAAAGAAATAAACTGCGGAAACCCGAATAAAACGCGATCAAATCCGCAAGAAAACCGCCAATTTAGACGTGCACGCGCACGTGCTGCGCGCCCGCAGCAAAAGCTCCCTGTAGCACCCCCTACTGCTCAGGGCTAGAACCGCGCCTGGTCCTATCCCACCCCACTAACCCACAAAACGTCATGCAATGACATACCCATTTAGATCTATGAACACTACAGCATGTTACATATATGTAGCCTACATGCAGTAACATGCAATGACCTGCCCATGGAGGATATATGCAGTTTGTATACTTTACGACTACATTTCAGTGAAGGTTTCAGCCTGATCCGGCCACCTTTGACTTCCACTTAAATATTAAAAAGAAGAAAACACATCTCATTTTGGGTAAATATTAAACTGAAGAAAACACACATCATTTAGGGTAAAAAACTCATACCGGGTAAAAAAGAATGCATGGATAATTCAGACAAATGAGAGTACCACTCGACCCCCATTACAAATTCAATTCCAATCAATTCAATTCAATGTTACATAATCCAAAAAGAATAAAACATGTGAAAATATGGATGTAGGCCTACTTTTGTGGCCTACTGGCAGTGTGCATAAAGTTTGGCATTAATCAGTCGACAGTTTGTCAGATACAAACTCTAAGCTACAGTAGACTCTAGAGTATCATTGGATTACAGTGCAATAAAACCTCAGAAGTTAAACTGTAAACTGTAGTGAAGGACTTAAAGAGACTGGCTGCTCCTGATGCTCAGTGGGTGCTGTCCACTGTTTACTTAAGGTGTTCATCTACAAGCAAGCTCCTCCCCTCTCTGAGACCTGTTTCTCAAAAATGGGCTGACTGACTGTAATATCACACGCACACACATTTCAATCATTTATATATGTCCACATAAGAGATACAGTACAAGGACACAAATATTACAAGTAATAGTTTTGCATAAAAGTAATCCAATAGTAGGATAACTGAAAGTAACTAGTAGTTAATACTTTTAAGTAAGGAATACTTTAAAAAATATCCTTCCCAACCCTGGTGCTAATTTAGAGAGAGACTGAACAAAAACAAATCCATCGTTTACCTTATGTGATTGATGTCATATGTAAAAACGAGCAGACATTTACAATTGCATTTGGTTCACATTCAGCAATGGAGTAGCCTACTATACTGATGTATTTAGTGTAAACTCCCTCAAACCTAAACCACATTAACCAAAGGTAATTTGGGTAATTTGGGTAATTTTATTGAATGCACTTCTAGTGTAAACAGTCTCACAATGCTTTGTGATTCGACGCATTACTGTTACTCTTCATTTACGCCTTTGTGATTTGTTGAATAAATTGAACTCGACTTGACCTGCTGCTTCTGGGTCCACACCTTACACACAACATGACAAACCTGTCGCAACATGGTGTGTTGTTGTGAGCTTGTAGTTCTGCTATTATTGTAAAAGGTTCACCTCAGAATAGGAAGGCTAGGGTGTGTTTTGTGAGTGTGTGTGTGTGTGTGTGTGTGTGTGTGTGTGTGTGTGTGTGTGTGTGTGTGTACACAGAAAAGTAATGGTTGTTTAATGTTTCTTCAAGAGAACCATTTTATTGTCTCCGCCAGGCCGAAGGCCTTGGCTGAGACTTTGTTTTGTACCCTGTCCATCCATCCGTGTGTCTGTGTGTGTGTGTCTCCGTCCGTCTGTGAACAGTTAATCTCCAGCACCATTAGGCTGTTCGCAGCAAAACTGTGCCATTCCCTGAAAGTCAGAGCAGAGCTCTGCCCTAATTTCTTTTAGAACAGCCTATAGCACCACCAGGACACCGATTTTTGCTAAACAATTTTTTTGGCAGTACTCCTACATATTCTGTCCAAAATCACACAAATCTGTACACAATATCGGTACACAAAGAGACTTTTCGTAGGTGTCTTTCATATTTTTTGTATGTACACTCCCTAGAGGCCAAGAAAAAAGTGTCGCCCTGCATTTTCACATCTACCTTTTATAGCGCCACCAGGAGGCTGACCTACAGTATGTAAAACTGTTTTTGTGATATTACCCAAATTACAAATGTCATGCAAATCGGTACATAATAATCTCTATAGTCATGTGATCAGCATCTGTGATTAACATCTAAAGTTTTCAGGAGTGGCCTTTGAACAAAATGCTTCAAATGATGAATGCAGCTTCCGATTGCGGTGAAACTTTGCAAGCACATTCATACGACATTGAGTAACATACTAAACATTGCCCTATTGTAGCACCACCAGGAAGCTGATTTGTCCAAAACCACATAGACATTTCCTCTATCCTTCATCACTATTCACGTCACCACACTTTAAACACAAAACCAGTAAGACTCCCTAATCGGGAGATAAGTGACCGTCAGGTCAGCAGAGTCCAAAAATGTGTTTGAAAAAATCGGCCTGATGGTGGCGCTAAATGGGACAGATCCATGTTGATGACAGGACTGTAGACATACTGTTTACCGCTTTGCGTGTGTTTAGGGCAAAATCTGTAGGAGCAGTGTCCAAAAATGTGTTTGAAAAAATCAGCCTAATAGTGGCACTAAATGGGACAGATCCATGTTAATGACATGACTCTAGACATACCGTATACTTTGCGTGATTTTATAGCAACATCTGTAGGAGCAGTATCCAAAAATGTGTTTTGCAAGAATCTGCGTCATGGTGGCGGTAGAAGAGGATTGTGAGAAAAGAGGGGTGGAGGTTATGCTTTGGCAGCCAAGGAGTGTGTGTGCAAAGTTTGGCATGGATAGGGGCAACGGTAGCAGATATATGAGCAGGGGAAAAGTGTGACGTGACGGACAGACTGACAGACTGACTGACTGACGGACAAACTGACAGCCGGTGGAGGTTTTGATAGTGACGGTCGCAATCAAACTTAAGCTATAGCTATACAGTACCAGTATGACCGTACGTATCATATATGATACACCGTTTAAATTATGCAATATGGTGTCAGTGTAACCAATATTTGGTACAAATCCCTGTTGTATCATATCTGATACATCCCTGAATGCACCTGGACCATACCATTTGCACAGCAAGCACTTACAGAGGCTCAGATGGTATGACCCACAATGCCTGCCACCATCTAATTTGCAACAGCTGAGTGCACAGGCCAGACAGTTTGCTTTGGAGGATGTTCTGGTAGGTTTGCCTTGTATATCTGTCCTAATATTTCGAAATAAGGGTTGCATAACTTGAATGAACTAATGAGTTTTCAAAATTGAGCATTGTAGTTTGTTGTTTACCGTACTGTATAAGGTATGTATCATATTTGATACAACAGGCACATGACTGCATTTTGGGTCATACCATCTGCCATTATACAATAGGCATTTTGGCATTTTGGGTCATACCATCTGAGCCTCTGTATGTGCTTGCAGTGCAAATGGTATGGTCCAGGTGCATTCTGGGAATGCATTCTGGGTGAGTTAGAGGGAATATCATTGTTACAAATAGTTTTAATTTGTTGGTTTTGTTTTAACTTGTATAACCCTATAGTATCAAATGTGATACAATAAAAAAATCATATAAAGGCAGGTTTTTTGAAAAAAACTTTTTGGGATTTTGTTTTGGGGCCTAATAAAGTGTTCAAATTCAAAGAATTGGAATTTTCTGACTAGTCCTTCATGGGTCAGGTTTTATAGGGCTAATCGGGAAATAAGCGACCGCTAGGTCGCATGTATACACAGATTGGCCTGTAAATGTCCATTAATGTTTTCTGCAAAAAAACTAACTCATGGTGGTGCTAGAAGAGGGGCATGTGAGAAATCAGGGGCGGAGTTTGGGGTTTGCCAGCAAAGGAGTGTGTTTGCAAAGTTTAGCATGGATAGAGGCAACGGTGCCGTAGATAAGAATAGGGCCAAAAGTGTGACGTGACATGACTGACAGACTGACTGACAGACAGCCAGTGGAGGTTACAGCCGGTGGAGGTTTTCATAGTAACTTGCGACCTAACGGTCACAACAATCGCAAATGCAACTAATCAAATGAATATGATTTAGATTTTAAGTGTGCCGGTACTGTCTACTAGGGCATTAACGACTTGTGATCTTTGCAATTCGACTCGACTCGATTTTATCGTTTGATGACGTCATCACATTGACTGCTGGACTTCATAGATAGCCTAAAGTGATCCTTTCTCCCTTAATACGGCTTTTGTTTTGATGTTAATTGCGACCGAAGGTCGCATTTACCCTGGAAAACCTTGTCGCTTGAGTGACCTTCTGTAATCTTTCCATACAGGAAGTGATGTCAGTGTGATGTCAGCGAGTTGTGACATCACTTCCTGTACGGGGCCTCTACACAAGACTAAGAAAGACAAACAAAAAAAAGAGAAGGATACACAAGACTAAGAAAGATATAAAAAGAGAAGAATAAAAAAGAAAAAAAGGAGGAGGAGGATAAAGATACCAAAAGGAGAAAGAAGAAAGGGTGGGTGAGGTACAATGTGCAGTCAGCAGTCTCAGAAAAGCAAATGTAACAAGGAGGTGGCAACGGGGCGGCCAGATAAAGTTATTAGGCCTGGATCCGACTTTAAAGTTATACTATGTAACTTTTTTATAAAACATATCTTAAAATTGTCCTAACTATTAAATCGCTAATGTCGCTAAAATTTCAGCCCCCAAAGCCTTTTCTTTATATGTTTTCTACTTGGCCTTGACAGGGGCGGGATTTCGCGGCAAAATGACGTAATCTGCATCATCTGTATACGTTGGCCAATCAGATCGCAGATCATACACACATGATACACTACCGGCCAATTACAGTGCATCTTGCGTCTTTTCAGGAAATAGCTTGCTTCAGCAGCTTTGTTTACACTGTTCTAGAAGTCTAGCATGTAGCTCCCCAACCGCTGCTCGTAGAGGGACACGGGAGACCTCATTGAAAGCATCTCAGCGAGGCGAGGCGGACGCGGTGGTCTGAAGGCCCGGTCCACGGCGAAAAACGGCCGAAAAAAGCAGACGCGACCGCGGTTTGCTATACTGCTACAGACCACCAGTTGAGCAACTTACACAGTATAGCTTTAAGTCGACGCACAGGATTCGCTCTTGTATCAAACCGGTACTCGAAACGTTCTTAGAATTTAACATATTTTCTAAAGTAAATATGGGGGCGGCTGTGTTAAGAACGTTTCGTTGTCAAGCTCAACGTTGGGCATTTGGACCTATACATGGAGAAATGGAGCAAACCTGTTTGGCCTAAACATGGAGATGTGGAGAACACTATATATGGAGATAGTCCAGTCCAACATGTCATATGGGACTACCGTCATAGACAGTAGCCATTGTTAGGCCGGAGTCAATGGCTGTCTGTCTGACTGTCTGTACAGGAAGTGATGTCACATGACATACTTTTTATGCCCATATATGAGTCGTTCTGTACCACATTTCCATGTTTAGGCAAACTCCACACAGAAAGGCCCTATCGCCAACCCCAACTAGGGTGTGGGCGATAGGGCCTTTCTGTGTGGAGTTTGCATGTTCTCCCCGTGTCTCCTAGGGTTGATACCCTCACAAAAACATGAACAAACTCCCCCCAGAATGACAACAACTAGAATCGTCAGAGAAACGCTGTGGTTGGCCAGATGGTCGAGAATTGGCGCGACCTCGCCCTTTAGGGCGAGGTCGTATGTCACCCTGAGGTCGCATGTCACCCTCAGGTGTCTTACTAGTATTATAGATTCCACTGCAACCAGCATCATTGAATAATAATAATCCTAGCTCCAAACGTGTAATTCCAACAGGATCAAGTTGGTGGCTACTGTTAACACTTCTGACTACAGTCACTGCATTGTCTGTCCAGCCTGTCAATGTGAGTGGAGACATTTAATTTATTTATTTCAACTTTCGACTTCCCCTGGTGGGAGTCGACTTGATGACTTTTTGTTTAATGTCCTACTGTCTACCATGCTTGCACATTTGCATGCTCTTTGCTCTGGACACACCATTTGTTTGTTGCAGCTGTGTTGCTTAGTCTGCCATGTTTTAATCTGCTGTAGTTTTTAATCTTAACTGTTAAATTATTAAATAATAATAATAAATAAATCGGAGATCAGTGTTGTTAACACATAATATAGTCAAGAAATCCAGAAACAGTATACAGGTAGTATGTGATGGGTGTTTTTTTTTTTCAGAAAAATGATTTGTCAGATTCATTATCCCATAAAGCCCTGTTATTTGCTGTTTGTTGCCAACAGGGACGGACTGGGACTAAAATTCAGCCCTGGCATCTTGGCCAGACCAGCCCCCACAACCAACACGCGCAAAGATACTCTACCGGTCGAGGGCGGCACATATAAATACACAAGTGTTTAATACCACAACTTTTACAGACAACAAACTACACAACTACACAATCCATAAATTGTATAAGTTAGCATACAGTTCTCACCACCAAACAGCGGAGTATGAACATGATTAGTGCCAAAATGTGTCAGAACTTTGGCTATTTTCTTTCTTTTTTTCTTTTTACACCAGCCCCCCCAGCCCCCTAGCCTACCAGCCCACCGGGCAAATGCCCTGTATGCCAGATGGCCAGCCCGCCCCTGGTTGCCAAAGAAATAAACATTCATCCCATTTCTGGTAAATGGGCTGACTCTGCATGCTTACTAAAATGGAGGCCGGACTCCAAGCACTGTCAAACAAGAAAATGTTATAGTATCATTTGGCAAGACTCCTTGTTCCCTGTTGTCTTAAAATAACCAGACGTACCTTGCACGGCTTATATTTGGTAACGTGAGTTATTTGTGTATTTTCAGAGCACACACACCTGACAAAAGATCATTTGCTGTTAAATATTGCTGATGATGATAGATAGGCGATGCATATGTATTTGTTATGGTCTGACCGAAAGTCTCATCTAGTTTGACAAACTGTCTAACTAATTTACGTAGGTGTAGGGTATTATTTGCCATAATTTCTGGACCCCATCATCAGAGCGGCATATGCATGTCTCACATTGTACTTCTTATTTGAGATGAACACACGTTGTACAGTATGAACCAGGCTCTCATCAGGTCACCTGGCTGTACACACAAACATCCTCTATATCGGAGACTGTCTGTCTCCAACCAACGACCTTTGATACACAGGCTATGATACGAACGATTTTATATGGGAGAGAAAGATCATATAATATTATGATCCATTAAATAATAAAGAATTCTGTGTCACATGAATCATGATAGCTGTGATCAGGTCAACTGTCTGTATGCACAAACATCCTCGGCCCGTGTATTTTTCGGCCATCTGATTTCTGATTTGACATCGGAGAAATTAAAATAGGAATGACTTGGTAAAATCTTCTGTTTTCTGAATACTGTTTAGAAATTGTTAAACAAAACTTGTTGATACTCCCGAGGCGAACAAGCCGCCCGCTGCCGAAAGAGGGCCACTTGGCCACCCCACGCTGCACCGCCGCCGCGTTTTCTCGCTCATAACGCGCCCAGGAGCGATCCACGGATGCCCCGGATCATCATCATCCACTGAGGGGTCCAGCGGTCCCGACCCGGAGCTGAGAGCAGATCTACCGCCTGGGGAGCGACCCACGGACGGGGAACCGGCAGCCCGGCTGTGCCCCCTCCCGAAGGAGCGAGTGCGAGTGCATTCGCCGGGCTGGCACTCACGGCGACGGGCGACTCGGGGGAGGCCCCGAGAGCGTCCCTGCCGAGTTTGGCGGTCCTCCGCGGGGACCACGTGCGAGGAAGCACTGCTCTTCCCTGCGGACCAAAAATCAGTTTACTAGAATTCAGTACGCCTCGGACCTGTTGAGCGATGGTGTTTGGTGTTTGGTATTTTGCATTTTGTACCACACCAACGAAAATCGGAACTATAGTTTTATATTACCCTTTTTTGAGTTTTGTTTAACCATTCCTAAACAGTATTCGGAAAACAGAACAATTTTACCCATTTTCAGTTCTAAGATGGTACATTAAAATGCAGAAAACAGAACGTTTGGACTGTAATTCCGATTTTCTTTTCTCGGATATAAAAGCAGTATTCAAATATATATATATATTCAAAAATGCACGCACCATCCTCTTCACCGGAGACTGTCTTTGTCCAACCAACGACCTTTGATACACAGACAGTAAGCTATTTTTTATGAGAGAGAAAGATCAGATGTGATCGATTAAATAATAAAGAATTGTGTGTCACATGATAGCTGACAATGATTTGCTTCGTTATCAGGTCACCTGGCTGTAGGCCTATGCACAAACATAATTTATGCCGGCGACTGTTTGTGTCCAACCAACGACCTTTGATACACAGGATACGATAAGAACTATTTTTTGAGAGAGAAAGGTCAGATACGATCCATTAAATAATAAAGAAATTTGATTCACATGATAGCTGTCAATGATTTGCTTCGTTATCGTTAACCTACGTGACTTCTAATTTTTTTATCCCACAATTGTGTAACCCATTTTTTCACCCAGTGCCAATGACCTAACCTGTAATCCTGGTTTCTGCTCTCCCTCTGCCTCCCCACGCCTGGGGAGACAATGGACTGACCTCATGCTTCCTTCAGTGCATGAGTAGTCCAAGTTGCTTCTTTTCACCTGACAAGGGGGAGTTCCCCGGTTTGGATATGGAAGGAACACGTTATTCCAACCAGTTCCTTTCCCCTCCATCACGCGCCCCGGCTGGCCAGGGGTAGGCATTATAGAGACCAGGATTACTGCATGTTTTTTTTTAGGGTATCTAACCTAGGAGACACGGGGAGAACATGCAAACTCCACACAGAAAGGCCCTTTCGCCAACCCAACCTAGTGCTGATGACACGGAGGAGAGAACACGCCCCCAGCGCCCACAGCGTCCCCCAGCGGGAGTCAAATCCAGGACCTTCTAGCTGTGAGGCGACAGTGCTACCATCTGCGTCAAGGACATCGCGTATTTGTCGAGGTTGCAGCAACAGAAAATGAAACGCTCCGCCAATCATAGTAAACCAAACACACCGGACAACAAGATCCAGTCCAGACGGAGCCTTTGTAGCCTTTATACCATAACGTAACCATAACGCATTAACATTAACGTGACATATCTGAAGTAGCCTAATGCTATTGCCCTGTCCCTGTGTTTTTTATATGCAAACTGCTAATAAAGTAGCCTATTCAATCAAAAGAACAAGAGATTTATCTGGGTGACTTACAGTGCATGCACCACGGTGTGCATGTGCATGAACGTTTCTTTCTGACAACCACCTAAATATTGTCCAATTACCGTGATAACAGACGCAATTTAAATCTAACACAAATTGATTAGAAGTTTTCCCTGCCGGGACCCCAACTAGTGAAAACAGCAGATCTACAAGCTCACAACGCGTCTCTTCACTTGCTGTGAGCTTGTAGATTAGCTATTTTCACTATAGGCCTATCCTACTTCTTATTATTCTTTTTATATGTAATTTTTGTTTGTGTTTGCTTGTTTGAAAAAAAATATGAATACATAATCATGTAGGATATGTTATGCAGTCGGTCGGTGAAATGACGCAAGGAGGAGGCCGAGGCATAATATAGGCCTATACACTGGACCCATATAGCCTACTGTAGCTTTTATAGTCTTGAAATAAAAGATAATTTGACATTGATTTGATTGATTGAAGACTTTATTAGAAGTTTGTATAGGAAAAGGTACAGTTTCATGACGGTACAGTTCACTGGTACAAGGTCTACTAAAAGGAGATCCATGAAAAGACGCTTATTTCCACAGGAAACCATTAAAGTATCTCATATAACATTGAATGACAGACGAATAGAACACAGTACTATGCATTAGATATGTAAAGAAAAAAAAACAAAAAAAAAACAGTAAGTCTAACCAAACAGTAAGTATATACAAAGAAGGGGCAGGGGAGGGTAGTGTTGGGCTAAGTTCTTTTTTTTTTTTACCAGTTGCGAACGGCTGCTGCCTGTAAGTGGTTTTTCAGGGCAATTTTAAAGGATGCTAGTGATCCACACTCCTTTATGGCCTTCGGTAAGGCTTTCCACATTTTGGTGGCAGAAAAACGAGACTGACCACTGTTATTGCAATTGGGGTAGCCTATGTCCATGGCGCGCCAGAGCGCCACAGCCACAGGCGTGATTTTTGATTGATACTGTGGCATACAGTCTCACACCGAGTACGGCACATAACTACTTTTTGTCAGAATCCGGGGAAGGCAGTGCGTGCTTTCTCTGGCAGCCAGCGACAGCACTATCTGCCTTCCAGGGTCCACTCATAGACATTCATTGAGGTCTAGAGACGGCAGACCGCTCCGTCTCCGCCCACGCATGCGCACTCAGCGAATTTCTCAGCAACTTCCTGGTGCTGACGTCAGCTTTGGAGGGTAAAAATCCAAAACGTGCGCTAAGCAGCTTGTTTAAACCAAACCACACGCCAGCACACACAAAAACCTGTAAATATGTGTGAGCATCCATCCTAGTTTTGTTGCGACCGTCAGGTCGCAGTTTAGTATCAAAACCTCCACCGGCCGTCCGTCGGTCGGTCGGTCACACGTCACACGTCACACCTTTGCCCTGCTCATATGTACGGTGTGATGTCATACTGATGTCAGCAGTGTGATGTCATACTGATGCGGAGATATGAGCAGGGCAAAGGTGTGACGTGTGACGTGTGACCGACCGACCGACCGACGGACGGCTGGTGGAGGTTTTGATACTAAACTGCGATCCTGCTTGCATCTAATCTGTCGGTAGATAATGCCGGTCTTATATAAGGGTAATTTGTGTACGGTGTGATGTCATACTGATGTCAGCAGTGTGATGTCATACTGATGTCAGCAGCTATGTCTCTATATATGGAGTTATATGTTGTATGTTGTTCGTGTCCAAATATGGGGCTTGTGAGGTCAGACTTAGTGAGATGTCATACTGATGTCAGCAGTGTGATGTCATACTGATGCGGATATATGAGCAGGGCAAAGGTGTGACGTGTGACGTGTGACGTGTGACCGACCACACTGCTGACATCAGTATGACATCACACCGTACACAAATGACCCTGACGGCACACACCAAGCAGTGTGATGTCATACTGATGCGGAGATATGAGCAGGGCAAAGGTGTGACGTGTGACATGTGACCGACCGACCGACGGACGGCCGGTGGAGGTTTTGATACTAAACTGCGACCTCACGGTTACTGATGCGGAGATATGAGCAGGGCAAAGGTGTGACGTGTGACGTGTGACCGACCGACCGACGGACGGCCGGTGGAGGTTTTGATACTAAACTGCGACCTCACGGTCGCAACGGCAAAGGTGTGACGTGTGACGTGTGACCGACCGACCGACCGACGGACGGCCGGTGGAGGTTTTGATACTAAACAGCGACCTGACGGTCGCAACAATATGTCAAAATCGTCTAGGAAGGATGGTGTGAGTCATGCTGGCAGTGATGACCTGCCTCGGACCCTGCTTGCATCTAATCTGTCGGTAGATAATGCCGGTCTTATATAAGGGTCATTTGTGTACGGTGTGATGTCATACTGATGTCAGCAGTGTGATGTCATACTGATGTCAGCAGCTATGTCTCTATATATGGAGTTATATGTTGTTCGTGTCCAAATATGGGGCTTGTGAGGTCAGACTTAGTGAGATTCGTCGGTTATCTCCATATATGGAGGGATGTGTTGGTTATCTCCATATCTGGAGATTCAACCTTAAACGATTTTGACATCTTGTTACTAATCTGTCGGTAGATAATGCCGGTCTTATATAAGGGTCATTTGTGTACGGGGTGATGTCATACTGATGTCAGCAGTGTGATGTCATACTGATGTCAGCAGCTATGTCTCTATATATGGAGTTATATGTTGTTCGTGTCCAAATATGGCGCTTGTGAGGTCAGACAGTGAGATTCGTCGGTTATCTCCATATATGGAGGGATGTGTTGGTTATCTCCATATCTGGAGATTCAACCTTCAATGATTTTGACATCTTGTTACTAATCTGTCGGTAGATAATGCCGGTCTTATATAAGGGTCATTTGTGTACGGTGTGATGTCACACCGTACACATAAGCGAGATAAGCGACCAACGGTCGCTTATCTCCCGATTAGGGAGTCTTACTGGTATTTAATCTTTGAGTATTCTCTGAGAACGACACTTTTATTTAACGTTTCCAACCCGTGACGTCACGTGACATTACTTCCGCATGCACGACATGATTGACAGTAGTAAAGCTTTGATCAAAACTTTTCTTTTTTAAATATAATGTATCTATATAATAGATGCGCCTGTCCATAAATCAATTATTCTGGCACTGAAATGCCTAATTTATGAAAATGTACTGCAATACATCGTTATTTCTCATTTCCTGATTACATTTACTGATTAGATTCCGCCTACTGCATCCGGATTGTCACCACGTCCGCATAACACAACGTTTCCGTATCCTCTCTTGACCGGAAATGCCGTTATAGCAACCAATGTTGGGTTTGGCTTGCTTTTAATTTTTTTGAAACAGATAGCAGCAATCTTTTGCAGTCGTTTTGGAACAAATAGCAGCATTTATGTTTTCTCAAAACGATGTCATGTTTTTTGTTACATTTAGGACGTAAACAATGTTGAAGTTGATTCTGAAGGTTGTCTGTTGCTATCGCGGGTTGCTCAGACAGACAGAGCAGTGTACACTGGGGTTGCTATGGTGATGGTAAAAGCGTCATGACGCAAGGACTTCTGCGCATCTACGTCTGCTCTGCTCCTCCCATAATGCATTGCGGTTTGTTTTCAACTCGGCGCGGTAAGACTTTTCTCTCTTCCATTTGTTTATATAATAAAATACATTGTTTAATCTGAACTAAACACTAAATCATAAGACCACAACACGGGGTTGCTGTTAACATGTTAGGGTGTGTATCAAGTAGCACGTTGCTCGGTCTGTATAAGTGTAAAACTAGTTTAATGTGGAGCTACGATAAGCTACTAACCAGCCAAGCTCACAACAACATGAGTTTGGCTATTTGGGTCTCCCTTCATTTGCGTGTAGTTATTTATTCTATCTGCCAAACTCTAAAGGCAAAACTAAATGTAATCATTATTTGTTTACCATTCTGAATGCACAAAAGTAATCAAATGTTTTATGATTAGCGATCATAATGGTTGGGACCGTACCTATGTAGCGGAGCCTAGCTGGAGCTAGACTTCATCCCCACACATGTTAAAACCTATGGTAGTAAGCTGCATTGTATATAGGCTGGCCTCAGGTTAGTACCTATGTTCCCCAGGTTCCATGTTCCCCATTTACCCCCACAAAAAAGGTTCTATGTTCCCCTCTTAACCAAAAATGGTCCTATGTTCCCCAGGTTCTATGTTCCCCTCTTACCCCTACAAAATAGGTTCTATGTTCCCCGCTCATCCAAACATGCAGGAAACATTCATTTCTAATTACGGTATTAATAACAACTCTAAACACAATAATGGGGAGAAATTACGAATACTAGTGGGACAGGGGGCACTAGTGACATCTGGGCACCATACTTTTGTTATGACTGGGCATCTGAACGAGTGGGCACCTGGACATCTGGGCACTTACAGTAGGGGGAGACATCTGGGCACTATAGGGACATTGTGAGCACCTATGCACCTAATTGCCTACATGTTCTTAGTGCCCAGCTATGTCCCACCATTTCCTGACTTTGACTTTTGGGGTAGGGTGGGTGAGGAACATAGAACCTGGGGAACATAAAACCTTTTTGGGGGGGAAGTGGGGAACATAGGGAAGACCCCATATTGTTTAGTTACAAAACTGTAAGGGTCCATTTGGTGAACACTGTAATGTTTGATCTTAAGGGTATTATGCATTCACCCCCCCCCCCCTTACAGGTTTCTTTGATGTGCATTGAGTACCAACAACTTAAAACACAATAACTTATAACACAAGCACACATCTTTAACTCACAACTAATACATGACAGACATTGTAGTGATGTTTGTTCAATGTTGGACAAACTAAACAAATGTAGCTGTCTATTCAAGTTATTATTTATTAAAGCTCTCTTACAAAATAAGTACGGTAGCTACCAGGGCAGGAAATTCACGGCGGCCACGACGGCCATGGCCGTCGTTGCCCCTCTCTTTGGCCGTGTGCCCCTCGACACAACACACAACTATGTAAATGTTACAAATGGATGCACACAGAGAATTCTCTTTGAATACCAACTGTACTGAAGATGTATTGATGTAGCTTTTGTCAAGCTATTGAAGAATCTTTTTAGAAACTTTAAATCTACATCATTCTGAAAATAGTTGTAAACTAAAGCTTTTGTAAAATAACAGAATTGTGCAATATTAAACAGATCCAAAATAGTCCACCGTGGTGCAACCGGCTTTAACCCAATTTTATTGAAGGGGTTTATCTTAAATGGCTGATCTAAAAGCTCACAACACATCGCTATGCAACATATTGTGAGCTTGAAGATCTGCTATTTGTGAATAGCAAATGAATATAATTTGGGGTCCTTGACATTAAACGTTTAGAGCACCACTGCCATAAGAGTGTATTTTGATCCTTCTTTACATTCGTAAAATTAGAAATCAATGCATTAAGTAAAAATCTGGATATTTGTCTTTGTCTCAACAGTATAAAAAATGACGAAGCCGAAAACTGTAAAATGGCCCAAATGTGCAGCCGTGACGGAGGCCAGGAAAAAAAACTGTCGTGAGTGTTCATCAGCCTTGCCGCTCAAAACAGCGGTGGCAACAAAAGTGTTGAAGTTTGGCCCGGAGTGGGCCGAAAAGCAAAGAAAGTTCAACAATGGCTCAAGGCATACTGACTACGCACGAGTTGCAGTAAGTATAAACTATAGGTAGATCCTTCGAAAATCACAAAAGTAGAAAGAAAAGACAATTTGAAACTTTGATATATTCTAGATTTATTGCACAGTAAGTGAAATATTTAAACCCGCTTCTTTTGATCTTGACTAGGCTCCTGAATTTAAAAAATATTAAAATACCTATCTCATAATAATAAAATATTGCATGAGACCAATCATAAAAATAATTTATAATACAGAAATGACAACCATCTTTAAATTAGGTTACTGTAATTAAATATGGACTCAATATTGATCTTGGTTACATTTGAACAAATTGCTTCATCAATGTGTAAGGGCATGAAGGTGATCAGCTGTGGTACTGCTGAGTGTTATGGAAGCCCAGCAGGTTTGCTTTGATAGCAGTCTATCTTGTTTGTATTATTGTGGGCTCGCCTGTAAGGCGAGCACACTTTAGATATTGTCAATATTTGTGGGCTCGCCTGTAAGGCCACGAAGTGGCAAATGGCCACTTATTGATATTGGACTTTCCCATTATTATTATTCTTCCGCCACTTTTTCTCTAGCGGCTAGACCGTGCAGTCGCTTTTTACGAAACTCGGCAGTATGGCAGAGGACTATGCCAAACGGCTAAAACGCGAAGCTCGCAACAATCGGCCAAAGGGTGGCGCTGTAGGAAGCCTTTGAAAAATGCCAACTTTGAACAGGTAAAGCTCATGCTCTGTTTCAGATCCAGCCATGAAACCTGTATACACTTATGCGTCTCCTCATGCCGAACAACTTTTACACTCTGACTTTTGACCTCTGACCTTTACCTCTCCCACAATTTTGAATTATATGAAAAACAGTCAAAATCTATCTCCTCCTGGGATTTTCGCGTAACGTGCGCGAAACGTTTTTTACATGAACTTTGGACCAATACGGTCATCGCACAGCGGCCGGATTTCTTTTAAAGCAAAACATTATTTTTTAATAATTCACTCTATAATGCAGTTTCATGCAAATTATTCTTCTGCCTCTAAATCATACATGCAAAGTGACACGTTCATGGCATTTGGCAAATATGTAGAGGGTTAGTCCAAATATCACTGAAAGCAATCTTACTCCAATTGGCCAAAGGGGGGCGCTATACGAAGCGTTTGAAAACTCAAACTTTAAAGGGGCATAAGTCATGCCTCGTTTCGTTTGAAGACATGCAACTTGCTTACACGCGTGCCTTGACTCAAGCGGAAGACATCTGTGTCTTTGTTAAGTAAGCTCCGCCCTTAGATTTTCCGCCATTTTGAGCAGTTTGTAAAACACTTAAACCCGCTTTTATTCCGGAACTTTCGCGTCACGTGCACAGAACTTTTTTTACATGAACTTTGGACCAATATCTAAAGATCTGTCAGATCGGATTTTTTAAAAATTGAAACATGCTTTTTTAATAATTCAATGCATATTGCGGTTTTATGCAAATTATTCTTCTGCTTCTAAAACAAACATTTAAAGTAATATTTTCTCACTGTGAAGAGCTGTGCATAGTTCACCTGGTATGGTCTTTGTCTATCATTCCAGAGGTCCCCTGTTCAAGCCTTACCTCATGCATTTCATAAAATTCTGCCGTGAAAACCCTGGTATTGCAACCAAACATGGCAACCTTCTTAAGCAAGGGTATAAATAGTGGTTGAGTTGTTGCCACTCCGCCCCTCTCAGTTTGTTTGGAAGCCGCATGCTGCTGGTTGCTGACTAAAATTCTACATTCTGTGCCCATCTACTCAGTGGTGAGTTGCGATGGTTTATTGTCAATGGCTTGAATGGTTGGTTTGGCTAGTTTGATCTAGCAAAAAGGCATGGGATTTCCTCATTGTGCTAAAAATGCTAGCAGTGCAAACAAATGCAGATCCACTGCTTGAGTTTTGATTATTCACTTAAGTGAATGTATTGAGTTTGTTTTGAATTATCTGATTTGATTTTGAAGTAATGACTTTGAGTTTCTTTATAAAGTAATGATGTTTGAGTGCATTCATTTATTCATTTATTGTTTCAAACCATGCAGGGGAAGCTCAGCCTCACACCTGAAGCCCATCTGACAATCAGCTGACAATCAGTACCAGCTCCCAGATTACTTCTTTGGATCCAAAGAAAGGCAGTGTAAGTGAGTTCATTATTCTGAACTGTGTGGAACGGGCGGATTGAACACCTATTCTCTACCTTGTGGCTCAACTGTAATTATTCTGAAGCTCACCTCATTTTTCTCTCCCTCCCCCACCTAGGCTGGCTGGAAGATAAATTGGTAAGTGAACATGTGGCTCAGAAATGTTTGTTTCTGGTTTTGGGATTTAGGCTGTATTGCGTGGCTGGTATCGTTCGGTTTCGTTCCCGCCCCATGGGCACTACATAAACTTCGCTTCATTAGAAAGATCTATTGATAGTAAGTAAGAAACAAAAAGTTCTCCGCGTGTCACTTGCACAATCTTTGTTACCAGCCAGAAATGTGTATAATGGGAATAACAAAAAAAAACCGAAAATCTTGTGCTGCTGTTTTTGCTTGTAGAATTTGCTATATTGATTTTGTCAACACAAACTCTTTCTCAAATGTCATAAATACATCTACCTAACATCTGAAACAAGTATTGGTGCCTTAGTATACTCATATGCAAATTTAGATCATGTAATGTAGCAAATTTGTTGAAGGAAACGCTTCAATGTAAGTGATTGTCAGTGACTGTAATTTTGTTATAATGACAAGTAAACTTGGTGTCTATTTCATGGTTTCACATCAAGAGAAACTCAATGGAATACTTATCTTCATGATTGGGTGTGTCTGGATCTTTCATTTACATATTTCCAAGATGGACGCCACCCGAAAATGAGCTTTACTATGACTTTTACAATGACAGCTGGCTGTTATGACAAAAGCAATATGAACACATTTTGGTCAGTTTTACCTCAGATTCTATCAAGAGTTGTGGGGATGATTGCGGAGAAAAATCTGAGAAAACGTACATACAGCTAAATGTATCTTAAAGATGATATTTTAATTCATCACATTGCTGAACCACCTACTCCCAAGTGTTTCTTGTCAGCAAGCAAAGACAGACAGAAGTCCAGGTCTCCTGATCTCTGGGAAGTTGGAGATTCTAGAGATGTCATCAGATGGCCTGGCTGAAGACCTTTTACTTGTGTGGCACCTACTGTAGGTAGAATAGCTTCCAACATCACAGTTGCCGAATTTTCCTCCAGATGCAGAAGCTGGTTTACCTGGCTTTTCAGCATTCTGTGTAAACTTTCACCTACAGGCTAGCATTATTGGCTACCTTCCACTCATCCCAGCATCGCCAACTGATCCTTCTGTCCTCAGAAAAGAGATGAAACGACTCTTCACTACATAAGAACACCATTATCACCAAAATGAGTTTGGCAATGTAGTCCTGTTGCTGTGAGGCTTCCACCAAGCTCACAACTACTGAACATGAAGGCTATTTGCAAGATTATCAGGGATGCAGGGGCAGATGATCTGCTTGTTGCAGCAAGTCTTTGTCGAGAAGGAACTGTCAAGAAGATGTTTGTTGAAAAGCCATAATACTACCAAACTTTACATGCCCTCAAAGTCCTGTTTGAAAAAGAGATAACTGGCAGAAGTTAGAAATGACGAGGCATCCAGAGATGGCAGTCTTAGGAGATCAGCTGCTGCTTTTCAGGAATCATTCAATGGGCAATCAACTGCAGTCCTCTGGGCAAACTTCCTGGAGTGTCAGATATTCTCCAAAGGTTTATCTACTACGAGTGGGAAGGTGACTAGACAGGACATCTCTGTGAATCAGCAAGAATGCTACCCTACCTCACTTTAGTAGGCCACAACAAGTACGGGCAGCAATCTTTAGCTTTGTATTTGCCTTAGATGAAGCAATGACCGGAAACAGCTTCAGAGGTACATGAAGCACTGATGGCAGGTGTATTTGTTGGCTGACGAGCAGATGGCAGCCACAACAGTAGTGTTTCTTTTGACATGCTACTGGAACAGACATATAATGCTGATGCCAAGGAAGCAAGCGTTCTGGATGGCATTACACTCAGCCCTGTCTCTGCAGAGCTCAAGTCTATGCTCCACCTCCACCCTTCCAACCCACACCATGTCAGCAGTGGACACTAACCCATCTACAGTGACCACATCATCCTTGCTCAACATATCTACAGGACAGTGTGCTGATTCCACAGTCAAGTTTTTTGCATGGTGTTCACTATAGTTGAAGACAAGCAAACCTGTACAGTATGTCTGCAAGACTGTCTTGTACTGATTTATTTCAGTGCCAGAACAGGTTGGAAACGGAGTGCCAGAACTGTGAGAATGTTTCAAAAGAAACAAGCTTTATGGGATGATGACTCTGATTAAGCAAGGGTCATTCATCACCATGCTGGCTTTTGGTGGAGATTTATGTCGAAATATCTTTTTTGCCACGGACATACTAAATGAGTGGACAATAATATCTACCAGAAACACATAGAAGAGCAAGCCCTGAATTACCATAACATGTGTGTAACTCTGAGAACCATTTGGTTCCATTTGTACAATCTCAGAGTTAAGGGCGTACTAGTACTGGTTGGACTCCTAATATGTCAAAATGTCACAATGTCATAGATATTCTGAAGAAAACCTGTCGACTTCGAATTTATTAATTGGGTCTTATGATCAAAAACAAGACATTATAAGATATAAAATCAGCCACTGACACATTTTGTCTGTAGTACAGACATATTGATGACCCCTGGATGAATGTGATAGGGATGAGTAATATATGCACCATGTCAGCATGTAAAATTAGCTAAATACTTGTTTTATTTCAAGATTTGCTTATGGAATACATACATGTGTATGTAAGGAAAAAGCTTAACATTTGCTGTATTTTGTCACAGCACAGCCTTACGTTTACTTATGCTGCCAACATTTGTATGCGTTTTTGTTTTGGTTGGGGAGTAGTCTCGCGTAGCCAGACAACTATTCCACAATCTCCGAATGCTATATAGAGTCTGGAACGGCAGCTCCCGAACAGGGAGTATCGGAAGTAGCCAGTGCTGCACTGAACTGTAGTCCCATTGGAAACATAACAGAAACACAATAGCTCAGACAAAGTCATTCGAGCGGCCTATTCTTGTTATGGGTGTATAGTTTAAGAAAACATTTGAAAACATCATGGAGGTATAACACCAACAACACCAGAGAATGACGAAATAACGCCCCCAGAAATATTGAAAGGAGACATAAGGCTTCCAGTAGGACATGTTATTGCTACTGCACCAAGGGAGCGGTTGCGTCACATCCGCTTTATCTCGCACTCATCGTTTCTATTTCCGTTTGCCAGACTGTATGCCGGGAGCATTTGCCCAAATAGCGGAGGCAACAGTCTGGCCTCGCGAGACTAGTTGGGGGGTGTCTTGATGTAGCCTACAAATGACAGATGTTGGGACACTCTGTGGTACTTAAATACATATTTTATACCTGACATGAACTTTTGTGCATTTATTTAGTCTTGTCCATTTTGGGATTTATTTCAATTTAGGGGGGTGTGCAGCAGTTTGATTGATTTTCATCCATTTCTGGCCAAGGTACCTTTCATTACACAGTTGGCTGTGAGATGTGTTATGTATGAGACATAAGCTTTTAACTAAATTTACTATGTGTATGTTTCATTTTGCTGGGTGCCAATCACATACTGTACATTGAGGCGTTTTCTTCAACAAATTTGCTATATTTCACGATCTAAATTCACATATGAGAATACAAAGGCACCAATACTTGTTTCAGATGTTAAGTAGATGTATTTATGACATTTGAGAAAGATTTTGTGTTGCCAAAATCAATATAGTACATTATACAAGCAAAAACAGCAGCACAAGATTTTCGTTTTTTTGTTATTGAATCTGAATTTAACTGATGGCTTTGTTTGGTTTTCAGAAAAACTACATTTCCCAGAATGCAGCAGCTAAGATGGCTGCTTGTTGCAATCAGTTTGATTTGTCAGCACCTGGCCGCAACACAGCTTCTCCGAGTCAGGCAATCCAAATGTTTTTGCTCTTAACCACCGAGCTCTGCTTCACTGTGTAGCTGGCTCTCGAAGGGACTCTTCCATCGAGCAGTAAGCAAAACTCCACTATGTTCTCCTCTGTCGCACGTTTGCTCTCTATTTTGCCACATTGCTAATGGTGGTTCTATCTGTTCCCATTGTAGGCAAATTAGGAGCTGCATCTGAATCTTGGAAGAGAAATGGCATGTGTTAATGGAAGCAACGGCATACTGTGAAACATGTGTTTCGAATGTAACCCCTGTTTGTTAAGTTCTGGAAAGAAGCATGTTTTGAGTTAAAAGCCCCGGTTTTGGGAAGAACTTTCATGTTTTAGGGGAACGCCCCATTGAATAAAACAACGCTTATTGCGTTTTCACCTTGAGAACTGTTTCCGTGTGCTGGTTTGGGTTCAGACTTCACAATACTTAATGTTTAAAAACTTTATTTGAAGACGTTTACTACTTGAATTATTTGAAAACATTGTGATTTAAAAGACATGCCTGAAAATTGCTAGGTTGTTAACCCTCTGTTTTGAAGGTTTACAACCTGATGACCAACTCTTCAACAAAGACAACTAATGAAAAAGTTGGAAAATAAAGATATTGAGTTAAAACCTTGAGGAGTTCTTTGGAACTATTTTATGTCTGTTGCATATAGTCTTTTGCATACATGTTGTGTAGAGGTCAATTTGTGCTTTTACCAATAACTTAGCCGATTAGTGTAAAATCGGCAGAGTCTCTGTCATTTATAGCGCCACCAGAAGGCCGAAAACGCATTCTTCGATATTACTCCTTCAGATTTTATCCGATAATCACACAAATGGGCACACAGTATCTCTACAGTGATGTAATCATGACGGATTTGTCCAATATATTCTATCTAATTGGCTAACATTGAATTCCAAGGTTTGCAGGATTGCTCCTTTTTGAACAAAATGTCTCAAACGCAGCCTGCTATTTGTGTGAGGTTTTGCACGCACATTCCCACTAGGCCATGGAACAGATGCCACCCTTCTCACATTGGCCTGTTATAGCGCCACCAGCGGGTCAATTTTTGCAAAACCCATTTTTGGAACAAAATGCCTCAAATCCTGCATGCAGCGTCCGATTGCCGTGAAAGGCCCAAGAACACATGGTAGCCTTTTGACTTTGGCCTATTATAGTCACCACTAGGCCAAAAAAAAAAACACCTGACCTGCCGGAGACCTGTTCGGAAGAACACTGCTTCTAGTTTTTCTTTGATTTCTTCTTTGCTTTCCCTTGATGCTTTTTTGCTTTCCTGCTTTTTCTGCCTTGGCCACTTTATCGCTGCTTGCAGCTGTATTTGTGGGCTCGCCTATAAGGCGAGCACACTTTAGATATTGTCATTGTGGGCTCGCCTATAAGGCGAGCACACTTTAGATATTGTCAATATTTATTTATCTATCAGTAGACGGGAACTTCGGTTCCTTTCTACTCCTACATACTTAGTGAGAAAATTAAAATAAAAACATCAATGTGTTCGGTTTACAGTGGCAAAGTGTGCTATTATTTTTTAAAGTAATCGGCCAAATGGTGGCGCTGTAGGAAGCCTTCGAAAGTGCGAACTTTGAACAGGTATAGCTCATGCTCTGTTATACGTACAGCCATGAAACCTGTATACACGTATACGTCTCCTCATGCCGAACAACTTTTACGCTCTGACTTTTGACCTCTGACCTTTAGGTCTCCCACAATTCGGAATTATATGAAAAACAGTAAAAATCTATCTCCTCCTGGGATTTTCGCGTCAAGTGCACAAAACTTTTTTCACATGAACTTTGGACCAATACGGTCAAACTGTCTGGTCGGATTCTTTTTAAAGTGAAATATAATTTTTTAATAATTCAATCAATATTGCGGTTTTATGCAAATTATTCTTCTGCCTCTAAATCATACATGCAAAGTTACACGTTCATGGCATTTGGCAAAGATGTGGAGGGTTAGTCAAAGTATTACTGAAACCAATTTTATTCCAATCGGCCAAAGGGGGGCGCTATACGAAGCGTTTGAAAATTCAAACTTCAAACGGGCATAAGTCATGACTCGTTTCGTTTGAAGACATGCAACTTGTTACACGCGTGCTTTGACTCGAGCGGAAGACATCTGTGTTGTTATTAAGTAAGCTCCGCCCTTCGATTTTCCGCCATTTTGAGCAGTTTGTAAAACGCGTAAACCCGCTTTTATTCTGGAATTTTCGCTCCACGTGCACAAAACCTTTTTTACGTGAACTTAGGACCGATATCTAAAGATCTGTCAGATCGAATTTCTTTAAAATTGAAACATGCTTTTTTTAAATAAATTCAATGAATATTGCAGTTTTATGCAAATTATTCTTCTGCCTCTAAATCATACATGCAAAGTAACATGTTCATGGCATTTGGCAAAGATGTAGAGTGTTAGTCCAAATATCACTAAAACCAATCTTACCCCAATTGGCCAAAGGGGGGCGCTATATCATTTTGAGCAGTTTGTGAAACGCTTAAACCCGTTAGGATTTTTTTTTGCAATTTGCATGAAACATTCTACACACAATCTAAGGACCTTTATCTAATATGCCTATGAAGTGCACACACACACAAAAAAAAATAATAATAATAAATATAGCTGCAAGCAGCGATAAAGTGGCCAAAGCCAAAAACACCTCAAATCATGAACACAGCCTGCAATGTGTGTGAAATCTTGCAAGCACATTCCCAATAGGTCAAGGAACAGATACCCTTCTTACATTGGCCTGTTATAGCGCCACCAGCGGGTCAACTTTTGCACAACACATTTTTGGAACAAAATGGACCAATCTTTGACGTCAGTAACGTCAAAAAGAGCACTGCCTGCGATCTTGACATTTTGTACTTTTATAGCCATTGTTTTCTGGCTTGAAGAGCACTGCCTGCGATCTTGACATTTTGTACTTTTATAGCCATTGTTTTCTGTCTTGAAGCGAGCCCACAATTGTTTCGAAGGAACAATATTTTTCTAGTTAGTGTGGTTGCCCTAACAGGGCAACACACTATAGTCCTAGGGAAACTTTATTTATTCTTTCTAGATAAACTTTTTTTCGGCGCGTTTCACAGCCCAAAGTTTTTGCGCCACACACGGCTTTATCGGGAATCGTGTGCTTGTATTTTGCAAAGAGAAAAGTGGTATCGTTTAATTGATATTAATTTATTAGTGAATTAATTTTCCCCATTGACTTATAATGGGAATCGCAAAAAATCACATTCAATTATTTATTTTCTCGCAAATCATAGGGGTTACAGTTTCAAAACTTGGACAGGAGATTCATAATGATTTCAAGGAATAAATAAAAAATAATATCGTCAGTCAGCCTCATGGTGGCGCTATAACAGCTCACTTTACGTTTTGGCCTGTAACTCTTGAACCGTAGGTCGGAAAATTTAAATTCCTTTTCCCCTGGATTCCTTGGGTCATGACGCATCTCGCCATATAGGCCACGCCCATTTGCGTCAGGATAGATTTTCCGCCATTTTGAATTTTCTTCAAAACACACTTTTTGCTCCCTTTCCCACATATTTTCTCCAAATGTCACAAAAATCGGTACACAAGATCTCTGGACCCATGCAATAAACATATTCAAGCGATATTTCGATAGTCCATACCGTTCGTCCGGAACAGGCTTCCAAAGTTAGCGAGAGGGGCCCGTTTTGCCAAAAATAGCCATAAATCACAAACGAAACATCAAGTCAACACCAAATTTTAACCACAAGTTGCGGGTGGGATATTCAACAAATCCCCAAAAGCATTTCCACTTCGACCCTTAGGGGGCGCCACAAACGCGCAAAACGTAACCGTTTCAGGCCAAAACGCGTTTTTCAGGGGGAACGACCCTCTCAAAACGAAACACAAACGATCTCGGGAGCGACGTGACAACGTAATCGCCTTGTGAAACTCGTGGGAGGAGCCTATTTCTTTAAAACAAGAAACCATATCCTTACATCAGGAACGCAGGATCCCAACGGCACCTTTTCGAATCGCGTGTCGCACGGCCCCGACGGTATCCATCCCGACGTCCTCTCCCTCGGGCCCCGGCGTTTTCCTCGGGGCCCCGGAGGCGCATCCCCGCTGCTCGCGGCGGGGCGGGCAACCACACTCGCAATTTCACAAATTGCTAATTGTGGGCTCGCCTATAAGGCGAGCACACTTTAGATGTTGTCATTATTTATCTATCAGTCATATCATACTGTAGACGGGAACTTCGGTTCCTTTCTACTCCTACATACTTAGTGAGAAAATGAAAATAAAAACATCAATGTGTTCGGTTTACTGTGGCGAAGTGTGCTATTACTTTTTACAGCAATCGGCCAAATGGTGGCGCTGTAGGAAGCCTTCGAAAGTGCAAACTTTGAACAGGTATAGCTCATGCTGTGTTTTAGGTACAGCCATGAAACCTGTATACACGTATGCGTCTCCTCATGCCGAACAACTTTTACGCTCTGACTTTTGACCTCTGACCTTTAGGTCTCCCACAATTTGGAATTATATGAAAAACAGTAAAAATCTATCTCCTCCTGGGATTTTCGCGTTACGCGCACAAAACTTTTTTCACATGAACTTTGGACCAATACGGTCAAACTGTCTGGTCGGATTTCTTTTAAAGTGAAATATAATTTTTTTAAAATTCAATGTATATTGCGGTTTTATGCAAATTATTCTTTTGCCTCTAAATCATACATGCAAAGTTACACGTTCATGGCATTTGGCAAAGATGTAGAGGGTTAGTCAAAGTATCACTGAAACCAATTTTATTCCAATCGGCCAAAGGGGGGCGCTATACGAAGCGTTTGAAAATTCAAACTTCAAACGGGCATAAGTCATGACTCGTTTCGTTTGAAGACATGCAACTTGTTACACGCGTGCTTTGACTCGAGCGGAAGACATCTGTGTCGTTGTTAAGTAAGCTCCGCCCTTCGATTTTCCGCCATTTTGAGCAGTTTGTAAAACGCGTAAACCCGCTTTTATTCTGGAATTTTCGCTCCACGTGCACAAAACTTTTTTTACGTGAACTTTGGACCGATATCTAAAGATCTGTCAGATCGGATTTCTTTAAAATTGAAACATGCTTTTTTAAATAAATTCAATGAATATTGCAGTTTTATGCAAATTATTTTTCTGCCTCTAAATCATACATGCAAAGTAACATGTTCATGGCATTTGGCAAAGATGTAGAGTGTTAGTCCAAATATCACTAAAACCAATCTTACCCCAATTGGCCAAAGGGGGGCGCTATATCATTTTGAGCAGTTTGTGAAACGCTTAAACCCGTTAGGATTTTTTTTCGCAATTTGCATGAAACATTCTACACACAATCTAAGGACCTTTATCTAATATGCCTATGAAGTGCACACACAAAAAATATATAATAATAATTATAAATATAGCTGCAAGCAGCGATAAAGTGGCCAAGGCCAAAAACACCTCAAATCATGAACACAGCCTGCAATGTGTGTGAAATCTTGCAAGCACATTCCCAATAGGTCAAGGAACAGATACCACCCTTCTCACATTGGCCTGTTATAGCGCCACCAGCGGGTCAACTTTTGCACAACACATTTTTGGAACAAAATGGACCAATCTTTGACGTCAGTAACGTCAAAGAGAGCACTGCCTGCGATCTTGACATTTTGTACTTTTATAGCCATTGTTTTCTGGCTTGAAGCGAGCCCACAATTGTTTCGAAGGAACAATATTTTCTAGTTTTCTAGTTATTGTGGGCTCGCCTATAAGGCGAGCACACTTTAGATGTTGTCATTATTTATCTATCAGTCATATCATGCATGCATACTGTAGACGGGAACTTCGGTTCCTTTCTACTCCTACATACTTAGTGAGAAAATGAAAATAAAAACATCAATGTGTTCGGCTTACTGTGGCGAAGTGTGCTATTACTTTTTACAGCAATCGGCCAAATGGTGGCGCTGTAGGAAGCCTTCGAAAGTGCGAACTTTGAACAGGTATAGCTCATGCTGTGTTTTAGGTACAGCCATGAAACCTGTATACACGTATGCGTCTCCTCATGCCGAACAACTTTTACGCTCTGACTTTTGACCTCTGACCTTTAGGTCTCCCACAATTTGGAATTATATGAAAAACAGTAAAAATCTATCTCCTCCTGGGTTTTTTTCGTTACACGCACGAAACTTTTTTTACATGAACTTTGGACCAATACGGTCAAACTGTCTGGTTGGATTTTTTTTAAAGTGAAATGTAATTTTTTAATAATTCAATCAATATTGCGGTTTTATGCAAATTATTCTTCGGCCTCTAAATCATACATGCAAAGTTACACGTTCATGGCATTTGGCAAAGATGTAGAGGGTTAGTCAAAGTATCACTGAAACCAATTTTATTCCAATCGGCCAAAGGGGGGCGCTATACGAAGCGTTTGAAGTTTCAAACTTCAAACGGGCATAAGTCATGACTCGTTTCGTTTGAAGTCATGCAACTTGCTTACACGCGTGCTTTGACTCGAGCGGAAGACATCTGTGTCTTTGTTAAGTAAGCTCCGCCCTTAGATTTCCCGCCATTTTGAGCAGTTTGTGAAACGCTTAAACCCGCTTTTATTCTGGAATGTTCGCGTCACGTGCACAAAACTTTTTTTATGTGAACTTCGGACCGATATCTAAAGATCTGTCAGATCGGATTTTTTTTAAATTGAAACATGCTTTTTTAATAAATTCAATGAATATTGCAGTTTTATGCAAATTATTCTTCTGCCTCTAAATCATGTATGCAAAGTAACATGTTCATGGCATTTGGCAAAGATGTAGAGTGTTATTCCAAATATCACTAAAACCAATTTTACCCCAATTGGCCAAAGGGGGGCGCTATATCATTTTGAGCAGTTTGTGAAACGCTTAAACCCGTTAAGATTTTTTTTGCAATTTGCATGAAACATTCTACACACAATCTAAGGACCTTTATCTAATATGCCTATGAAGTGCACACACACAAAAATAGTAATAATAATAATAAATATAGCTGCAAGCCGCGATAAAGTGGCCAAGGCCAAAAACACCTCAAATCATGAACACAGCCTGCAATGTGCGTGAAATCTTGCAAGCACATTCCCAATAGGTCAAGGAACAGATACCACCCTTCTCACATTGGCCTGTTATAGCGCCACCAGCGGGTCAACTTTTGCACAACACATTTTTGGAACAAAATGGACCAATCTTTGACGTCAGTAACGTCAAAGAGAGCACTGCCTGCGATCTTGACATTTTGTACTATTATAGCCATTGTTTTCTGGCTTGAAGCGAGCCCACAATTGTTTCGAAGGAACAATATTTTCTAGTTATCTATCAGTCAGTCAGTCAACAGTAGACGAAACTTCGGTTCCTTTCTACTCCTACATACTTAGACAGAAAATGAAAATAAAAACATCAATGTGTTTAGCTTACAGTGGCGAAGTGTGCTATTATTTTTTACAGCAATCGGCCAAATGGTGGCGCTGTAGGAAGCCTTCGAAAGTGCGAACTTTGAACAGATAGAGCTCATGCTCTGTTTGAGGTACAGCCATGAAACCTGTATACACGTATGCGCCTCCTCATGCCAAACAACTTTTACGCTCTGACTTTTAACCTCTGACCTTTAGTTCCCCCAGAATTTTGAATTATATGAAAAACTGTAAAAATCTATCTCCTCCTGGGGTTTTTGCGTTACGCGCACAAAGCTTTTTTCACATGAACTTTGGACCAATACGGTCAAACTGTCTGGTCGGATTTCTTTTAAAGTGAAATATAATTTTTTAATAATTCAATTAATATTGCAGTTTTATGCAAATTATTCTTCGGCCTCTAAATCATACATGCAAAGTTACACGTTCATGGCATTTGGCAAAGATGTAGAGGGTTAGTCAAAATATCACTGAAACCAATCTTATTCCAATCGGCCAAAGGGGGGCGCTATACGAAGCGTTTGAAAATTCAAACTCAAACGGGCATAAGTCATGACTCGTTTTGTTTGAAGACATGCAACTTGTTACACGCGTGCTTTGACTCAAGCGGAAGACATCTGTGTAGTTGTTTAGTAAGCTCCGCCCTTCAATTTTCCGCCATTTTGAGCAGTTTGTAAAACGCGTAAACCCGCTTTTATTCTGGAATTTTCGCTCCACGTGCACAAAACTTTTTTTACGTGAACTTTGGACCGATATCTAAAGATCTGTCAGATCGGATTTCTTTAAAATTGAAACATGCTTTTTTAAATAAATTCAATGAATATTGCAGTTTTATGCAAATTATTTTTCTGCCTCTAAATCATACATGCAAAGTAACATGTTCATGGCATTTGGCAAAGATGTAGAGTGTTAGTCCAAATATCACTAAAACCAATCTTACCCCAATTGGCCAAAGGGGGGCGCTATATCATTTTGAGCAGTTTGTGAAACGCTTAAACCCGTTAGGATTTTTTTTCGCAATTTGCATGAAACATTCTACACACAATCTAAGGACCTTTATCTAATATGCCTATGAAGTGCACACACAAAAAATATATAATAATAATTATAAATATAGCTGCAAGCAGCGATAAAGTGGCCAAGGCCAAAAACACCTCAAATCATGAACACAGCCTGCAATGTGTGTGAAATCTTGCAAGCACATTCCCAATAGGTCAAGGAACAGATACCACCCTTCTCACATTGGCCTGTTATAGCGCCACCAGCGGGTCAACTTTTGCACAACACATTTTTGGAACAAAATGGACCAATCTTTGACGTCAGTAACGTCAAAGAGAGCACTGCCTGCGATCTTGACATTTTGTACTTTTATAGCCATTGTTTTCTGGCTTGAAGCGAGCCCACAATTGTTTCGAAGGAACAATATTTTCTAGTTTTCTAGTTATTGTGGGCTCGCCTATAAGGCGAGCACACTTTAGATGTTGTCATTATTTATCTATCAGTCATATCATGCATGCATACTGTAGACGGGAACTTCGGTTCCTTTCTACTCCTACATACTTAGTGAGAAAATGAAAATAAAAACATCAATGTGTTCGGCTTACTGTGGCGAAGTGTGCTATTACTTTTTACAGCAATCGGCCAAATGGTGGCGCTGTAGGAAGCCTTCGAAAGTGCGAACTTTGAACAGGTATAGCTCATGCTGTGTTTTAGGTACAGCCATGAAACCTGTATACACGTATGCGTCTCCTCATGCCGAACAACTTTTACGCTCTGACTTTTGACCTCTGACCTTTAGGTCTCCCACAATTTGGAATTATATGAAAAACAGTAAAAATCTATCTCCTCCTGGGTTTTTTTCGTTACACGCACGAAACTTTTTTTACATGAACTTTGGACCAATACGGTCAAACTGTCTGGTTGGATTTTTTTTAAAGTGAAATGTAATTTTTTAATAATTCAATCAATATTGCGGTTTTATGCAAATTATTCTTCGGCCTCTAAATCATACATGCAAAGTTACACGTTCATGGCATTTGGCAAAGATGTAGAGGGTTAGTCAAAGTATCACTGAAACCAATTTTATTCCAATCGGCCAAAGGGGGGCGCTATACGAAGCGTTTGAAGTTTCAAACTTCAAACGGGCATAAGTCATGACTCGTTTCGTTTGAAGTCATGCAACTTGCTTACACGCGTGCTTTGACTCGAGCGGAAGACATCTGTGTCTTTGTTAAGTAAGCTCCGCCCTTAGATTTCCCGCCATTTTGAGCAGTTTGTGAAACGCTTAAACCCGCTTTTATTCTGGAATGTTCGCGTCACGTGCACAAAACTTTTTTTATGTGAACTTCGGACCGATATCTAAAGATCTGTCAGATCGGATTTTTTTTAAATTGAAACATGCTTTTTTAATAAATTCAATGAATATTGCAGTTTTATGCAAATTATTCTTCTGCCTCTAAATCATGTATGCAAAGTAACATGTTCATGGCATTTGGCAAAGATGTAGAGTGTTATTCCAAATATCACTAAAACCAATTTTACCCCAATTGGCCAAAGGGGGGCGCTATATCATTTTGAGCAGTTTGTGAAACGCTTAAACCCGTTAAGATTTTTTTTGCAATTTGCATGAAACATTCTACACACAATCTAAGGACCTTTATCTAATATGCCTATGAAGTGCACACACACAAAAATAGTAATAATAATAATAAATATAGCTGCAAGCCGCGATAAAGTGGCCAAGGCCAAAAACACCTCAAATCATGAACACAGCCTGCAATGTGCGTGAAATCTTGCAAGCACATTCCCAATAGGTCAAGGAACAGATACCACCCTTCTCACATTGGCCTGTTATAGCGCCACCAGCGGGTCAACTTTTGCACAACACATTTTTGGAACAAAATGGACCAATCTTTGACGTCAGTAACGTCAAAGAGAGCACTGCCTGCGATCTTGACATTTTGTACTATTATAGCCATTGTTTTCTGGCTTGAAGCGAGCCCACAATTGTTTCGAAGGAACAATATTTTCTAGTTATCTATCAGTCAGTCAGTCAACAGTAGACGAAACTTCGGTTCCTTTCTACTCCTACATACTTAGACAGAAAATGAAAATAAAAACATCAATGTGTTTAGCTTACAGTGGCGAAGTGTGCTATTATTTTTTACAGCAATCGGCCAAATGGTGGCGCTGTAGGAAGCCTTCGAAAGTGCGAACTTTGAACAGATAGAGCTCATGCTCTGTTTGAGGTACAGCCATGAAACCTGTATACACGTATGCGCCTCCTCATGCCAAACAACTTTTACGCTCTGACTTTTAACCTCTGACCTTTAGTTCCCCCAGAATTTTGAATTATATGAAAAACTGTAAAAATCTATCTCCTCCTGGGGTTTTTGCGTTACGCGCACAAAGCTTTTTTCACATGAACTTTGGACCAATACGGTCAAACTGTCTGGTCGGATTTCTTTTAAAGTGAAATATAATTTTTTAATAATTCAATTAATATTGCAGTTTTATGCAAATTATTCTTCGGCCTCTAAATCATACATGCAAAGTTACACGTTCATGGCATTTGGCAAAGATGTAGAGGGTTAGTCAAAATATCACTGAAACCAATCTTATTCCAATCGGCCAAAGGGGGGCGCTATACGAAGCGTTTGAAAATTCAAACTCAAACGGGCATAAGTCATGACTCGTTTTGTTTGAAGACATGCAACTTGTTACACGCGTGCTTTGACTCAAGCGGAAGACATCTGTGTAGTTGTTTAGTAAGCTCCGCCCTTCAATTTTCCGCCATTTTGAGCAGTTTGTAAAACGCGTAAACCCGCTTTTATTCTGGAATTTTCGCGTCACGTGCACAAAACTTTTTTTACGTGAACTTTGGACCAATATCTAAAGATCTGTCAGATCGGATTTCTTTAAAATTGAAACATGCTTTTTTAAATAATTCAATGAATATTGCAGTTTTATGCAAATGATTCTTCTATCATACATGCAAAGTAACATGTTCATGGCATTTGGCAAAGATGTAGAGTGTTAGTCCAAATATCACTAAAACCAATCTTACTCCAATTGGCCAAAGGGGGGCGCTATATTTTTTTGAGCAGTTTGTTGAAACGCTTAAACCCGTTAGGATTTTTTTAGCATTTTGCATGAAACATTCTACACACAATCTAAGGACCTTTATCTAATATGCCTATGAAGTGCACACACAAAAAAAAGAATAATAATAAATATAGCTGCAAGCAGCGATAAAGTGGCCAAAGCCAAAAACACCTCAAATCATGAACACAGCCTGCAATGTGCGTGAAATCTTGCAAGCACATTCCCAATAGGTCAAGGAACAGATACCACCCTTCTTACATTGGCCTGTTATACCGCCACCAGCGGGTCAACTTTTGCACAACACATTTTTGGAAAAAAATGGACCAATCTTTGACGTCAGTAACGTCAAAGAGAGCACTGCCTGCGATCTTGACATTTTGTACTTTTATAGCCATTGTTTTCTGGCTTGAAGCGAGCCCACAATTGTTTCGAAGGAACAATATTTTCTAGTTGGGTCTGGTGTCTCAACTTCCTGTTGACAACATAGATTCACTATATGGTTCAGGTCAGGCCAGTTGGCTGGTTAAGGCTCGAACACACTGCCATATTTTTTGAGCCGATTGTGCTGTCGCCGACCATTTTTGGCGCTCGCTGACAAAAAAGGCGATCTGACTCGAGATCGGGCGTTGCATGTTATTATGAAAACATTGAACAGGTGCGGTGTGTGTGTGTGTGTGTGTGTGTGTGTGTGTGTGTGTGTGTGTGTGTGTGTGTGTGTGTGTGTGTGTGTGTGTGTGTGTGTGTGTGTGTGCGAGCGACACGCAGGCACGCACACACAGTGAGAGAGGAAAATCATTTACACCCGCTATCGTGCACAATTAGAATAAAAACAATTGTAATATTGGCTATGTATCGGGGATGCATCCTGGTGAAATATCTGGCAGTGTGTGACCCCTTGTCGGTGATCTGTCGGTGATCAATCTTGTTGGCGAAAACCACAACGAGACGATTTCAAGAAAGCCACTCGTGCAGTGTGAAATACTATAATGATCTGTTGACTAGCCGACCATGCAAAATCGTACAGTGTATTCAAGCCCTTAGTTGGGAGCGTGTCGCTGTTACTACATGTCATCTTTTCGACACCCGACTCTAACCCTCACCCTAACCCTAACCTCCGTGGAATGAGTCGCTAATCCTCCGGTCGAAATGATGGTCGTTCGAAAGAGCGCGAGTTAGTCAAGCATAGTAAAACTATTACTATGGTTAGTACATTGTAATCATACAGTTAATTCCCATTATACTAGCTAATAAAAATATCAGATCTTCAAACTCTTGTATTGTGACACATTATGAACTTTGCATAATTCGTTTATTCTATACTAGTCCTTGCCCGGGGTGTGTGCACGGTTTATGAGCGATTGCAAGTAGGAGTCTCAGAAGTAATGTATGTATCAGTGAGTCATCTCCAAATTTGGTCTCTGTTTCAGCATACAGTGGTATCAGTGATGTCAGTTATCTCTAAATGTGGGCATTGTTTCAACATGCGGCTGTTACCATGGTGGTGATGCATGCACAGTACCCGATAGCTGTATCAGTGATGTCAGAAATTTGGGAACTGTCTAGCCCGTTTATGCCTATATATGGTTAACATGGTGACGACACTGTTTAGTATAGTGATGTCAGCATGAAGATAGACACCGGACGAACTGACAGACATTACATACATTAAATGAGTTCAATATCTTCTTTTAAATTTGAGTACTTTAAGTTTTGTACTTTAAATAATATAATGTAATGCCAATACCTTTAGTTTACAAAATGTAAGTACTTATTCATCACTGAGGAAACTTGAGTTTTCAGTGTATTCTTGCATTTATACCAATCTTTCTGTGCCCATGATTAGTATCAAAGTATACATACTGTTTCATTATTTACATTTTCTTAGTGATCTGTTATCCCTCTTGGACCCATCTGTCTGTTGTGGCTGTTTTAACTTAATATGACTATCATAATATGACAATAAGGTAATAAAAGGTTAATCTAGCACTGGGGTAAACATGTTCTCCATAACGCATAAATAACTATTACTGTATGCTATTCTCAAATTTTCGATCATATGTGTAAGGAGCCATTTCCGTCTATAAACTGTGATAAAGAGAGGAAGTTGTGTTGTCTGTCAGATAATACATAATTGACATATGGCCTTACATGGGAATAAGCTTTAGGTACACTACAGCAATATTGCTCTAAGATAATCATCGAAATTTGTCAGGTTTCAGTTTCAATAATTCAAAGGTTTTAACTTGTACCAACTGATTTTCTTTTGTTCATTTTAGATGGCCAAACTTGGGGCTCTGGGCTATAAGCCCATCCTGTTTTTCTGCACCAAACACTGTGGACAAGTGATTGCCGACCATATTAAGCACATCGATTTTCAGGATGACTACCTGTCAGTGTTTAAGAGTATGCAGACCGCATATGAGTACCTCCTGACTGTGTGTAAGAAAACTTTTAAAAAATCATTTATGTTTTTCTTTTCTTCCGAATTCTTAATTACAATTTTTGTGTATTGGATAATATGTTCACATTTAAAATGTAAGTAATCATGTTACAGCAACCGTACCAGAAATGTGTTCAGCGGTCACTGAGGAGGAGGAGGTTGCTGGAGAGAGTCAGGTTGATGAGGTTGTTGCTGATGAGAGTCAGGATGTTGATGAGAGGTAACTAGATCAGTTTTTAGTGTTGCCCGATCCCGATCACGTGATCGGATCGGCCACCGATATGGCCGTTTTTATAAGATCGGAGATCGGGGAAAAAAATCGAGGAAAAAATTTTTTTTTTTTTTTTTTCTTTTTTTTCAAAAAAATATTTTCTGGGAGTACTGAAAGTTACAGGTAAGGTGAATGCGATATGAAATGTAAGCTTACCATAATCACAGTAATCCTTAATCATTTTCAATCATATTCAAGGGCTTTTGGAGAAATGAGACAGAGCACTGCAGAGGGAAGGTGATTGTGTCAGACTCTGTGTACAGCTGGCAGCTGATGCCAATAAGTAGTAATTGGCCCCTTGCTAATGGATCAAAGGAAGGCAATTATGTCTCTCTGCACTGTCAACTAGCTCAGTGGTTCTCAACCTGTGGGTCGGGACCCCCAGGGGGGTCCTCAAATTATTTTGGGGGGGTCCCCAGATGATTAACTTAATGTGCAACATTGTTTTCTCTCTCAACAGTAAACAAATCAACATAAAGTTTAAGTGTATAGAGGGTATCTGCACATTTCGAAAGTGAAAAATTAAGGACTTTTTAATACCTCTAAAATGACAAATTAAACATTGGCCAAATTGTCAAATATTAAAGCCAGAAATTGTGAAAATAGCCGATCTACATGCTCACAACTCCTCGCGCTGCGAGGCGTTGTGAGCATGTAGATCTTCTATTTTCACAATAGAACCGTGTTATACAAAATATACTTCCTCAACTCTTCAGGGTCGGGGGTCCCCAGTTAAAATATGATTATTTTGGGGGTCACGGCCTGAAAAGGTTGAGAATCAAGTGATAGAATGAATAGAATTTTTTTTTCTTCTTAATGCCTTGCCAAAAGATCGGATCGGGAAAGATCGGGATCGAATCGGAAGCAATAATATTTGATCGGTATCGGATCGGGAGCAAAAAAACCCTGATCGGGGCATCCCTACAGTTTTACATCAAGGACACCAGCACTCACTTTAGTCAAGTGGACGTTTCTATCCACTGGGCGACATGTAACAGTCTGTTGCTGAAGGAGCTTTTCTGCCCTGCCACAGTACTAGGGAACGGATCATCAACATGTCCATATTTGTCCTTGGCAAGAATTTGTTTAGTCCGTGGCATCTTCTAGATTGGCGTATGTCAGTCTATCAGTCACATCACACTTTTCCCCTACTCATATCTCCGCCACCGTTTCCCCGATCCATGCCAAACTGTGCACACACACTCCTTGGCTGCCAAACCACAAACTCCACCACTCAATTCTCACATGACATCACATCACATGTTCTTCTAGCGCCACCATGAGGCCGATTCTTGCAAGATACATTTTTGTACACTGCTCCTACATACTTTGCCCTAAAATTCACCATTATTCCCTCCTGATTGGCTACCATTACCTTCTAAAGTTTGTCTATGCGACCTGACGGTCGCCTATCTCTCGATTTAGGGAGTCTTACTGGTACACTCTTGTGTTACAGACCTTTTATGGTCATTCAGGGCTATATCTTTGTGTTTTTTGGTAATATTATTGTCTTTTCATTTGTATGTCTGTGGCAAAAAATATATACCGTAATTGCTGGACTATAAGCCGCACCTGAATATAAGCCGCACCAGTCAAATTTAGGAAAAAAGCAAACAAATGTTTACATATAAGCCGCACCTGACTATAAGCCGCAGGTGTCCCTCCTGCTTCCCGCTAGAGTGCCCCTGGTGGCCGTTAGCTGTATAAATCTATATATAAATCGTTGTTAAATCCTGGTAAAACTAACTAACTGGCCGTTAGCTGTAAAAATCTTTATATAAGCCGCACCGTTGTATAAGCCGCAGGGTTCAAAACATGGGAAAAAAGCCGCGGCTTATAGTCCGGCAATTACGGGTATTTTAACAAAATGTCCACCACAAGTGACCCTTGCTAGGGAATGAAAGGGATTGTCCATGATGGCCTAGAGTTTGGTCTCCATCCTGCTATTGGCCACCTCCTGCAGTGCATAGTACCCAAGGTGGTACCGAGGACAGAACCAGCTTGATTCAGCCTCCTGCTTTCGCCCTCCTTGATATTCCCCCCAAATATACCACTGCATACAGTAAAGCGCTAGCCACTACTGATTGATAGAACATGTTCAGCAGAGTCCTACACACAACAAAGGAGCTGAGCTCCTCCAGGAAGTAGAACTGGCTCTGGCCCTTACTCCATCTCTTAACCTCCACTGACACATGCCACACTAGCTGAATCATCTTCTACATACTGTACATCTGCAAAGGACAAGTGGCTGTTGTTATATAGCTGTCCTGTATATTGCTATTCTTTGTTAAATGTTTGTTTAAATGTTTTTATTTGATTTGTTTTTAATTCCCAATACATGTTTTCTATTCTGTTCTATTCTAGTCTCAATGAAGAACCAGTGGTCATCTTTCAAGTTGATTTCTCTATCGCATCTACAAGTGACACCTCTCCGACCAACTTGCTGTCCCCTCTCAAAACAACCAGACTCCACTCTCTACTCCCTCTATGACTGTCCCCTCTCAAAACAACCAGACTCCACTCTCTACTCCCTCTATGACTGTCCCCTCTCAAAACAACCAGACTCCACTCTCTACTCCCTCTATGACTGTCCCCTCTCAAAACAACCAGACTCCACTCTCTACTCCCTCTATGACTGTCCCCTCTCAAAACAACCAGACTACCCTCTCTACTCCTAGTCCAGTCATTTTAGGCCAAAATTAGGCTAAACCTCAAACAAATTGCAATAGTAGCAAACTCAACTGATTTTGTATCCTCAATATGTCCTTAGTGAGGGAAAAAAAGTCCCAAGGAATCCCACCAGGGCAAAATTTTGAAAACGACCTACCTACCTTCACAGAAAAAAATGACTGAAAAAAAAAATCTGCTTTAAGTGGGATGTGAGGGGTCAAACTAGGGGTTTTTAATTATTCTGAATCCATTGCAATCATTTGTTTTGCACGAAAAACATTCCTTGGGCAAGAAATGGCCACTCAAAACGATGGTTTAGTGATGAGTCATCAATTTTCACAGTCTTTTGGGGTCCGTTTTTAGCCCAAGGAATGTTTTTCATGCAAAACAAATGCTTGCAATGGATTCAGAATAATTAAAAACCCCTAGTTTTGAAAAAAAAAAAAGAAAAAAAAAAAAAAAAAAAAAAAAGGGCCGCTCACATCTAGAGTCCACGCCCGCTTCTTTACTAAGTTTTTTGAAAAAAAAAAAGTAAGAAAAAAAAAAAAAGTAGAACATTTTTTTTTTTTTTTTTAATTAATTTTTTTTTTTGGGGGGGGGACTATTGTGGCGGAACTATTGTGGCGGAACTATTGTGGCGGAACTATTGTGGCGCAGCGCATGTTTCCGGTCGGACATATTTGACCGCCGGACGCACTTCCTCCCTCTGTTGTAATTCGATACACTGCTCCGCTCAGCTCCACTTCTCTCTCGCTTGCCCGCCCCCCCTCCCCTGTTGCCTCCTCTCTCTCGTGGAGTGGATGCAGAGTGGGCGTGAATGGGCTTGGAAGTGGGATGCGGCCTTAAGCCAATTGTAAATATAAGATAGTAATTGAAGGTAGGTAGGTCGTTTTCAAAACTTTGCCCCGATGGGATTCCTTGGGACTTTTTTTCCCTCACTAAGGACATAATGAGGATACAGAATCAGTTGAGTTTGCTACTATTGCAATTTGTTTGAGGTTTTTTCATATAATGACTGGACCCCTCTCAAAACAACCAGACTCCACTCTCTACTCCCTCTATGACTGTCCCCTCTCAAAACAACCAGACTACACTCTCTACTCCCTCTATGACTGTCCAGACTCCTCCTCACTCTGTCCCCTCTCTGACTGAACAGACTCCTCTCTCTACTCCCTCTACAATTCCTAAGAGGGGGTAGTCGGGGACCCAGTCCCCAAAATGGGAGGGGACCTGTGATTTTCTGCCGTACTTTTTATTTCTATTTTATCTATTAGTTTGGTCATTAAAATCCACAGAATGAGAGGCCTGCTCTGCCGGAAACATCGCGAAAAAAAGTTATGGCCATTTGTATATTCACTGTCCCATTGACTCCACTAGAAATATTAAAAAAAATAAAAAACATCTGCTTTAATTAGCATGTGAGGGGTCAAATTAGGGGTTCTTCATGATTCTGAATCCATTGCAAGCATTTGTTTTGCATAAAAAACATTGCTTGGGTTACTTTTCGGCAGCCCAAAACTGTGAAAAGTGGAAAAAAAGTGATGACTCATCACTTTTGACTGTTTTGGGGGGTTGATATCTTGCCCAAGGAATGTTTTTCATGCAAAACAAATGCTTGCAATGGATTCAGAATCACGAAGAATCCCTAATTTGACCCCTCACATGCTAATTAAAGCAGACTTTTTTTCTTTTTTTTAATATTTCTAGTGGAGTCAATGGGACAGTGAATATACAAATGGCCATAACTTTTTTTCGCGATGTTTCCGGCAGAGCAGGCCTCTCATTCTGTGGACCTTAATGACCAACCTAATAGATAAAACTGAAATAAAAAGTACGGCAGAAAATCACAGGTACCCCTCTTTTCTTTGAGCTTTTGGCCATGTGGGTCCTCGACTAGGGAGGAAGAAGAAGGCAGAGGATGGGAATGGGAACCCTTCTCATCTGCCTGCCCCCTTTGTCTGTCCTCCCAACCTGACTGTCCGTAAGAGAGGGAGAAAGACTAAGGCAGATGATGAGAATGGGAACCCTTCTCATCTGTCCCCCGCCTCTGTCTGTCCTCCGCCCCTGTCCGTCCGTAAGAGAGGAAGAAACATGAAGTCAGAGGATGGGAATGGGAAAAGAATGAAGAAAGCGGGTATGTTGTTTCCACTAATAATAATAATAATAATAATAATAATAATAATAATCAAAGTCGTGTACACTGTAGGGAGCTACAATGAAAAAAAACTATGGCTCGTGTACCAACCGGTGGCTTTGTACACGACTTTGTACATTTCCCATAGATTCTATGGGACTTGAACACTTGCTCCTGCCCTTCGTGTACACGGTCTGTGCCGTCTATAGTTTCTCAATGGGGGGCAGCAGAGAGCCATATGTACACAGGCCCTAGTTGGTGTTCACGACCAGTAGTTTTACATGAACCCTCAGAGGGACACTGTGGGCTTATCAAGTGGTCCGTGGTGGTTCTCAAAGTGAGGTCGGGGGACCCTCAGAGGGACACTGTGGGCTTATCAAGTGGTCCATGGTCGGTTCTCAAAGTGAGGTCGGGGGACCCTCAGAGGGACACTGTGGGCTTATCAAGTGGTCCGTGGTCGGTTCTCAAAGTGAGGTCGGGGGACCCTCAGAGGGACACTGTGGGCTTATCAAGTGGTCCGTGGTCGGTTCTCAAAGTGAGGTCGGGGGACCCTCAGAGGGACACTGTGGGCTTATCAAGTGGTCCGTGGTGGTTCTCAAAGTGAGGTCGGGGGACCCTCAGAGGGACACTGTGGGCTTATCAAGTGGTCCATGGCCGGTTCTCAAAGTGAGGTCGGGGGGCCCACAGTGTCCCTCTGAGGGGACACGGCACAGACCGTGTACACGAAGGGCAGGAGCAAGTGTTCAAGTCCCATAGAATCTATGGGAAATGTACACAGGCGTGTACAAAGTCACCAGTAGTTTTACATGAACCCTCAGAGGGACACTGTGGGCTTATCAAGTGGTCCATGGTCGGTTCTCAAAGTGAGGTCGGGGACCCTCAGAGGGACACTGTGGGCTTATCAAGTGGTCCATGGTCGGTTCTCAAAGTGAGGTCGGGGGACCCTCAGAGGGACACTGTGGGCTTATCAAGTGGTCCATGGTCAGTTCTCAAAGTGAGGTCGGGGGACCCTCAGAGGGACACTGTGGGCTTATCAAGTGGTCCATGGTCGGTTCTCAAAGTGAGGTCGAGGGACCCTCAGAGGGACACCGTGGGCTTATCAAGTGGTCCATGGTCGGTTCTCAAAGTGAGGTCGGGGGACCCTCAGAGGGACACTGTGGGCTTATCAAGTGGTCCATGGTCGGTTCTCAAAGTGAGGTACATCCTCAAAGTCCCTCCTTCCCAAACAAAGACGAACCAACCAAGGGTGCACAAGGCAGCGGTGTGCGATGGACTAGAAATATCCATTTAAAACTATTGGTCATGTACACACAAACTAAGGCTCCTGTACACAGTGTTTGGTCTCAATTGTGTGAGCAGCTAAAGGGCAGACAATGGCCTAGAACAACCTAATGGTGCCTATTAAGACTCTAGTACACCCTTTGGCCTCGACAAGCCTGATCATCCTACTATAGCTAGTACCCCCCTCACCAACTTTGTGCTCCCACTTGATAAGCCCAGTGTCCCTCTGAGGGTCCCCCGACCTCACTTTGAGAACCGACCATGGACCACTTGATAAGCCCACGGTGTCCCTCTGAGGGTCCCTCGACCTCACTTTGAGAACCGACCATGGACCACTTGATAAGCCCACAGTGTCCCTCTGAGGGTCCCCCGACCTCACTTTGAGAACCGACCATGGACCACTTGATAAGCCCACAGTGTCCCTCTGAGGGTCCCCCGACCTCACTTTGAGAACCGACCATGGACCACTTGATAAGCCCACAGTGTCCCTCTGAGGGTTCATGTAAAACTACTGGTGACTTTGTACACGCCTGTGTACATTTCCCATAGATTCTATGGGACTTGAACACTTGCTCCTGCCCTTTGTGTACACGGTCTGTGCCGTGTCCCCTCAGAGGGACACTGTGGGCCCCCCGACCTCACTTTGAGAACCGGCCATGGACCACTTGATAAGCCCACAGTGTCCCTCTGAGGGTCCCCCGACCTCACTTTGAGAACCGACCATGGACCACTTGAGAACCGACCATGGACCACTTGATAAGCCCAAAGTGTCCCTCTGAGGGTCCCCGACCTCACTTTGAGAACCGACCATGGACCACTTGATAAGCCCAAAGTGTCCCTCTGAGGGTCCCCGACCTCACTTTGAGAACCGACCATGGACCACTTGATAAGCCCACAGTGTCCCTCTGAGGGTCCCCCGACCTCACTTTGAGAACCGACCATGGACCACTTGATAAGCCCACAGTGTCCCTCTGAGTGTTCATGTAAAACTACTGGTGACTTTGTACACGCCTGTGTACATTTCCCATAGATTCTATGGGACTTGAACACTTGCTCCTGCCCTTCGTGTACACGGTCTGTGCCGTGTCCCCTCAGAGGGACACTGTGGGCCCCCCGACCTCACTTTGAGAACCGGCCATGGACCACTTGATAAGCCCACAGTGTCCATCTGAGGGTTCATGTAAAACTTAAAACTATTGCCCGTGTACACAGTGGTTAATCGCATGTGCAAGGATCTACAGAGCTGGCTGGAGCATGGAGCAGCCTGGTGGAGTCTGGTGCAGTCCTGTCTACCCTGGTCTGGCCTGTTCAAGCCAGATCTGGACAGTAATGGCCTGGTGGAGTCATCTAACTACCCCCTTTCCCCGGTCTATACTCCTACTCGGCAGGACTGGGCTGGACTTAGGTTTGCTGGACTCTATTGGGCTCTGGTAGGCTGTATTGGGCTCTGGTGGGCCGTGTTGTGCTGTGCTGGGCTCTGTTGGGCTACACGAGGCAGTACAGTACTAAAGCCTAGACATGTTCATGTAAAACTATTGACCGTGTACACAAAGTCATGTAAAACTATTGCCCGTGTACACAGTGGCTTTTTCCTTGACCTTTCGAGTTAGGAGTGTCGTAGAGACACGAGACCGGGTTTGTTGGATTCAGCGTCAAAAAGTAAGTCAGAATAAGTGTTTTGTATCCGAAAGAATGTGTAATCGTGTTGGTGGCGTGCAAATTTTGTGTCTTTTTCGCAATCATAAAGGGTTAAAATTGTCGGAGAGACACGAAACCCATTCCATCGGATCAGGCATCCTTCAAATATGAAAAGTGTTTCCTGCGTAAAACAAACAGATTTTTTTAGATTTTTTTATTGATTTTAACTCATTGAGTGCCTATCCCGAATTAGTTCGGGATATATTATCGCATCCCAGAGTGCCTATCCCGAACTAGTTCGGGATATTAAAAAAAAAAAAAAAAAAAAAAATTGTTTTTTTTTGAAAAAATTTTTTTTGATTTTTTTTTTTTGGACCCCATCAAATCTAGTGAACATGATTTCAATCGCGATTTTGCATGTTCCACCCCCATACAACCCCATCTAACATACAGGGCAGCCATGTTTGTTTACATAACATGTAAAACATAATGGCGATTATCTCAAGAATGCCTGAACGGATTTCCAATCGGATTTTTTTGTTTGAAAGCTTTGAACAAACTGCACAAATCCACTCCAATGCAATCCAGGATTGCATTGGATTTTTTAGAGCTCATTCTTCTCTGTTTTTTTCCCATGCATGAGGTGTGCAAGGTTTAATCATGGCTAAGTTGACGAAAATAAGGCTTCTAAAATGCTTGGTAGCCAATAGCTAACTTCAAGCTAACTTCATCCTCTTCCTGTACATGCACAAAGGAAAGTGTTCAGGCAAGTCATGGCTGCAGGGCTTCTGCATATACCAGCATATCTCTATGGGATTTTCTATGGCCACTGGGCGCCCTCTAGTGGTGAAAGGGGTGGCACTAAATGAGTTAAGGACAAAAATCCGGGTTTCGGTGTCTTTTTCGCAATCGTAAAGGGTTCAAAGTGTCGGAGAGACACGAAACCCATTCCATCAGATCGGGCATGCTTCAAATATGAAACATGTGTCCTGCCTGAAACAAAACATATTTTTTTGATTTTTTTATTCATTTTAAGGACAAAGGGCCTGTTTTGACGCCTAAAACGACCCTTTTCCTTGACCTTTCGAGTTAGGAGTGCCGTGTACACAGGATCTACAGAGCTGGCTGGAGCATGGAGCAGCCTGGTGGAGTCTGGTGCAGTCCTGTCTACCCTGGTCTGCCATTACAGTCACTGTAATGGCCTGGTGGAGTCATCTAACTACCCCCCTTCCCTGGTCTATACTCCTATTGGGCAGGACTGGGCTGGACTTAGGTTTGCTGGAGTCTATTGGGCTCTGGTAGGCTGTATTGGGCTCTGGTGGGCCGTGTTGTGCTGTGATGGGCTCTGTTGGGCTACACGAGACAGTACAGTACTAAAGCCTGAACATGTTCATGTAAAACTATTGGCTGTGTACACAAAGTCATGTAAAACTATTGCCCGTATACACAGGGGTTAATTATTATAATTGAATTTAAGGACACAACTGTTCAAGTGTGGAGAGCTACAGAGCTGGCGAGAGCCTAGTGCAGTGTTCCAGACGGATCCAGCCTCATATACTCCCCTTATAAGTCAATGGTTCAACTATGGGACCCCTAGAGGGGTCTCCATACTCCCCTTATAAGTCAGTGGTTCAACTATGGGACCCCTAGAGGGGTCTCCAAATGATCTTGGGTGGTCCCAAATGTTTAGCTTAATGTGAAACATTGTTTTTCCACTCAACAGTGTACAGAGGCTATCTGCACATTTCTAAAGAGACAATTTAAGGACTTTTTAATACTTTTAAAATGATAAATTAAATATTAGGGGCAGAAATTGTGAAAATATCAGATCTACATGCTCACGCCGCCCTGCGTTGTGAGGTGTTGTGAGCATGTAGATCTGCTATTTTCACAAGGCCGTGTTTTACAAAATGTAACGCCTCAACTCTTTGTCCAAACAGTGAGGCATTGTGAGCTTGAAGATTAGCTATTTTCGCCATCTGTTGGAACCAAGTCAAATAAATGCAAGGCCTACAATTCTCTGTCTGTCTGTCTGTCTGTCTGTCTGTCTGTCTGTCTGTCTGTCTGTCTGCCTATCTATCTGGCAATATCCTCAGGGTGTCCAGTCAAAACACCACAAAACTGACATTCAAGGAGTAGTTCACCCCCAAAATGACTTATTTTTTCAATGTATTACTCACGCCATGGAGACTTGAGTTCAATAGAAAAAAAGTCACTTTGGGGGTGAACTACTCCTTTAATGAAATGTTTTTCTTCTCTTCACCCACACCAAATGATCACCACTCTGTTTTGTTACACACGTGTGGTTCTAAAGATGAAAGAAAAATGCAGGGCATTCACAATCCGGCTAATTAAACAACAAACAAATTGGAATTATCAGAAATATGTTAGTCGCACGCATACTGTACCAACAAAACACAGTAAGTCCAAATGGAAAACAAATACACTTGCACTGATCTGAAACATATTCTCTCCCAGTGAACTTGACTGACCAGTGAACAAAGACAGACTGGTGCCACTCATCAAGCAGAAGCCACTGATCAAAAGAAGGCACTAATTGACCACACCTGGCTTGGTGGCCTGAGTGGTGTAGTATAGTGTGTTGACAGCAAGGCTTATGCAGGCCAACCTAACTCTGTCCCTGGCATGTGCGAGGTGCTTGTAGATCTGTGAGGTGCTTGTAGATCTGCTGTATTGGGTTTTTTAACTAGTTTGAAGTGTTGGTGCCGTGCTGTGACAGCTTGAAGCAGGGATGGCTCCCCACAAACCCAATTGTGATGAAAAATATTTATGAAATAAATAAATGAAATATATATATATATATATATATATATATATATGGATCAGTGACTTGACGCCCCAAAAAATGTGTTTTTAAAAAAACTTTAAATTGCAGGCATAAAAGTTATTTACTTTTGTTCTACTCACTCTCAACCTTAGGGAGATACATTTTGTTTTTAGATATTTTATTGGAATCAGACTTTATTCAGCAGTTTGTTGTACTTGTGCCTAAAATCGTCATATGGTGTGACATGAAAATAATTGTTCATAAAATGAAAATGGAGTACATCTTTCTTAAGTTACTCACTTTATCAAAGTCCTCTATCATAACTAACCAGTGATCCACTATAGTTTTTTGAAAATTAATTATATCTGTATATTTTTTTCATAATCGACACTCTGTGTGAGGCCCATGTTCATGATCTTACAACATATTTTAAATGTATTCTGTCAAAAATTGTGACTCTTCCTGATAATATTCTCTATGTAATCCATGAACATTTTTTTGGTTTAATCATTAATAAAGGTATGATTTTTCACTATTTGGAATGTCACACCAAATGATTTAGTGTCACACCGTATGATCATATCTTCATGTGTCAAAGCAAACTGTGTTTTAACCTACCTATTAGTGAGTACTGAACTTTACTGATTGATTAAACAATTACCCAGGATAACATGGCCTTAATATTTCTGAACAGGATATTATTGTAGGGCTTTAACATGGGATAAGAAAGAATTGTAGTAGTAGATGGATGATGAGGATGTAAACAGGAATGCTACGCACACCTAAGTCTTCTGCCGGCCCACGGCAGAAGGATCCTAAAGAGACAATAAGGCGCATAGCCACACTTGGAGCCAAGGCAACATTTTATTAACACCAATTAGTGGAAACAGAACTCAGCATTCAGGTAAATTGCTTTTTTCAGAAGTCTCCTGAACTTGAACACAGCATTTTGTGTTGAACAAATGTAATTAGGAATCATGACATTACACCACATCTCCACTAGCTAAAGAGTGCTGGGTTGCGCAACTCCGAAAATAGCTGATCTACAAGCTCTCGCAGCACAACGTGTTGAGAGCTTGTAGATCAGCTATTTTCGCTAGTTTTGTCTCGGGTCCTACCTTAACACTGTCCACTGTCCAGTCCAGTGAGTGAAAGTACAAAAGTATTAGATCAGATTAGATTATACATTTAGACTGTATTGTACATCAGCCAGTCATATTTGGTGAGGGTAGTAAAACCGGCTGCCTTGTTGCGGTTCTGCTATGCCACAGACAACCTCCTGCTCTTCGTAGAAAATGCAGTCTCGCCCCTTTGGCTCCTCTCTCCTTGCTGGGTCATTGTTTAGTTTCTCCCTGTACTTTCTCGTTCTCTCAGCACTTGTCATTTTCCAGCTGACAAAAGAAAATGGAATGTATAGTTTAAGACAAAGAGAAAATATTGTTTAGATTGAAACAATATGTTAAGGTTTCTGTGAAGGGGTTTCTGCTCTGTCTGATGAATTTGAAGTATCACTGAATGAAGCTAAATTACATTTTATGTAAAAATGTTTAAAACAAATGTTTAAATGTACAAAAGAAACATGGAACTTTGTTATTTATTGTTATATCTGTAGTTAAATACAGTATAAATCATATGGTGTGACAATCAAGTCATATGGCGTGACAAGCAGACATGTCACACCATTATGATTAAGTGTCACACCATATTACGTTTTCTGCATTTAGGTTTACCTTGAGGCTACTATGTACACATTAGCATGCTAACATCATGCTAGCTATAACAAAGCAACCTAGATCTACATGGAAATATGACCAAAACTTCAAATAACTTAAGCTTTTTTTAATGAAAAGGTGTCACACCAACAGACATCCAAAGTGGTGAGTTTGTCAAAGTTTCAACTAGATGGCATTTCATGAAAATGTTAAAATCATAACTCACCTCAGACACCTGTCTTGCAGTTGTGCTGGGAGTGCTGAATAGCCTTACAGAAGAAGGACCTCTCTAGCCAATAGGTGTCCAAATAATTGCCTGTTTAATTTGTCCAAACTAGTGTCACACCAAATGATTTTGGTTTGGGGGACAAAATGTTTTTGATCAGAAATGACTGAAAACATTATGCTTTGACTTTGAAAAGATATAGGCTCACAAATAGACATTTTTTTAGCCTAAATTCATTTTCAAATGATTTTTAGCAATTCTTTTTCTTAGTTTTATTCAAGTTCCCACTTTGAGAAACAAGGTCAGGACAGTCACACCATATGAGTTTTGCCATGTTTGGTTGAAAATTCTGAAGAAATGAGGAATGAAATGTTTTAATCTTGAGTAAGTTCACATAAAGCTTAATGTCCGGCACAATATTCAGAAGGTTTTTGACAAATATATTTTTTATTTATACATGTTTGACACCGAGGACAGCGAAAACGTTACGTCACGTCACCCACCCATATATATATATATATATATATATATATATATATATGTATATGTATATATATATATGTGTGTGTGTGTGTGTGAAAGACAACTGACTTTTATGTAAACCATACTATATGGACAGTTTGTTCTGCATGTCACTATGCTGGAAAGTGTCCTAATCGGGAGATAAGCCCTGGGGGTCCCTGGAGCTCCAGGGGTCCCTGGAGGGGTGGAGGTTGTGGATTGGCAGGCAAGGAGTGTGTGTGCAAAGTTTGGCATTGAGTAATATGCTGGCTGTGTACACATAAGGTATGGCAACATGACTGGTGTCTTGCAAGACACCAATCATGTTGCCATACCTTAGCAACAGGCACGATGAAAAGTACATTTAATTATTTCCCCCCTGTAGCCAAGGTATGGCAGCTGCCATAGCTTGCCATACCCAATTGACGCCCCTGCATGTTCACCTCCAGTAGGTTGGGAAAGTAGCCTGCCACCCTGTGGAAATATGCTTGAACTGCAAGATAGGACCCTAAAACAAATAAAATGGAATAAAAAAGCATCCGTAAGACGGATGGGCGAACAAGTGGTGTCCATACGTAGATGGGGTCCCAGAGGACATGTATAGCCCACCCCCTTATTTATCACGCCCCCAGGGAACACACAGTGGGGTTTGGAAATTTGTCGTGTACACCAGCCCTAGGACCTCGGCTTCGTGAACCGATTTATCGATAGTGGGTAATAATAATAATAATAATAATAATATAAACTTAATTTGTAATGCACATTTCATACAGGGTTGCAGTTCAAAGTGCTTCACAGGCAGGACATAATTCAGAGGCTGCACAAAAGATAACTTACACATGAAATGTTAGTAAAGCAATCAACACACATGACATAGAGAATGAGAATGTATAGAGTCCTGAGCTTAAGAGGACAGGCATAAAATAGTCCATGCAATGTGTAAAACGTAATAAAATTAAAAGTTTAATAAGTAGATCAAAAATAAAATAATACAAAAGCTGCCTCTCCTATTTACTTTTTGGGGTTAAGGTTTCTTTTACTGGTGTCATGTAAGCCTGCTGTGGAGGATCTCACTGTTCTGGATGGAGTGTATGCTGAAGAGTCTGTGACGTATGCAAGGCCTCGGCTATGGAGTGCTTTGTAAATCTTTAGTAGGACATTTAAATCTACTCTGTGAGAGACTGGGAGCCAGTGGAGGTGACTGGTGTGATGTGTTCTCTTTTTCTTTATAGTCTAACAGCACAGTGTTTCATGAGTGGTAGTCTGTCTATGGTCATTTTTGGTAGTTCTGTGAATAGAGTATTGCAGTAATCTAGACGGCTGGTGATGAAGACAAGGATATTTCTTTCTGCATCTGGTTGTGACTGGAAGGGTCATACTTTTGCTGTGTTTCTGAGATAAAAAAAAAAGAAAGAGGCTATTTTGGTTAGTTTGTTTATGTGCTGTAAAATTTTAAGTCAATTATGACTCTTTTTAAGTCAATTATGACTTATGAGGCTGGTTACATGTAGTTACCCCATGCTGCTAGATGTCCTAGGGAGTTCATCCCTTTTGAGTTTTGGACCTACCAGAAGCACCTCTGTTTTGTATTAATTTAATTTTAAAAGGTGTGTGTTCATCCTGTTGGTTATGTCAGTAAGGCAGGAGGTGAGTGAGATACTGCTTCTTTTGTCCCTAGAATTCTGGGACTAATATTGAGAATAAATTGCAGATCTACAAGCTCCCATTTATGTGCATGTCTTAAAACATTTAGACCCGAGGATGATTCAAAAAATAAAAACGCTATAAAGCCTTGTTTAATGTTTATACTTAACGGTGCAACTTGTCCTTTGTGGGGAAATTGGCAGACAATACACACTTTGAGCTTGCAGATCTGGTATTTTCAACATCCAAGTCTGTCATATGGTGAAGTATAAAGGAGGCTTTAAGAGTTTGAAAGATGAATGACTTGAACACACGCACGTGTTCCCAGATTGAAAGGTGTAACAACATATAGGTTATACCAGTCTGAATGTGTTGTGTACATTCTTCAAAAATATCCAAACTACAAGCTTATAGAGCACCTGGGATTCAACCAAGTATAGGGTTTAAGTGGTTAACCACTTTGAACTTGTAGATGGGCTGTTTCCGCTGAATGTTCCCTGGGAAATGCTTAAGGTGTTTAATCTAATTATGGGGCTTTGTGTGTGAAACCCAGATGAGTAATATTTGTTTGCCAAATACTAGGGAGAATCTCACATTGACACAAACTTCTTTATTTATTTTTTATTTTTTTGTATTGCATTTACATTTGAAGAAAATAAATAAATAAAAATAAAAGCATTGCATAAAAAAAGATCCAAACAAGTAGGTTTAGAGTCTAGAGTCTCGAGAAACCTAAACACGGTTTTGTTAAAAAGGAAAGTCTTTAGTGCTCTCTTAAAAGCCTCTATGGGAATTCGATAGATGCATTGGTGGGTTAACAGGGTGATTTTGTATTGTCCAGGGGGGCGATGGGGAGCCAGTGCAGTGAGGGTAGAATGGGAGTGATGTGTTTGGTATTTGCACACTCTCATCAGGATCCTAACAGCTCTGTTCTGGATGTATTGTAGCTTTTGAACACTCTTGCTACGGATCCCGATGAAAAGTGCATTTCAATAATCCAGCCTAGTGCAGACAAAGCTTGGAGCAGCTTTTCAGCATCAGGCAGAGTGAGGTTATGTGCCTACCTCTGCTGCAAACATCTCAGAAATATTATTTCTGAGATGTAAGAAGGAAGTTTTGCAGAGGTATTTGATATGGGCCTCATAGTTGAGGTGGGGTCCATTTTAACACTTAGGTGGGTGACAACTCATGAGAAGTGAAATTCCTGGCCAGAGAAGGTGATCAGTATACTAGATCTTACCCGTCCGATCCTCGGCCGCTCGCGTCTAAAGATCGCCTATTTAGAGTCTTGATAAATACCCATACAGTCTTACCCGTTTAAGCCTCACCCGTATATTTATAGCCTGGATCATCAATAAGGATCCCCTCAAACACACACAGAGATTTTCTTAATTGGCCTCATCCACAGCAAACCGTTTATATCGTTTTACAACTTAAAGCATTAACCCACATTGTCATTGTTTTACAGTAAGACATTATGATGTCATGTGAAGCTTGACCAATCATGGAGACACCACCCTTTGACCCTCTCTGATTGGCTATGGGCATAAACACAGACACAGAGATTTGGCCAATTTATAGTCATGTAAAATATTGCAGGTATTTATGAAGCATCATGGCTTAATTAATGAATTGTCTTTATCCTTTAAGGTTGCAAGAAATGTTGCAAGGAAACAACTCTGGCCATATAAGGATGTCATAGACACAAGGACACATCAGGTACAAAATATAAAACCCTCTCTCTCTGTCTCTGTCTCTCTCTCTCTCTGTATGTACACACACACACACACACACACACACACACACACACACACACACACACACACACACACACACACACACACACACACATATACATAGGGGGTATTTCTGTTTGGTTGATTATTGCTCTTGTAACAAAGCTTCTTGGCAATAACTGTTAGGGTCGATTCATACTTTAATAAGGAGCCATGTTTTTTTTTCTTTTTTTCGTTTCGGCTCTGTCTAAACTATGATATGGCGTCATTCGGAGCCAAATTAATGACGTTAACCCAGCGCTACCCACCACCCCAATCCTCTGAATGACTCCATATCATAGTTTAGACAGAGCCAAACCGAAATAAACTCTGCTCTAAAAGTGGAGTACGTAGCGACCCTTAGGCTGTTGCTATGCATGTTTATTTACCATTTAAATTGTTCCCCATTTGTAGTGAAAATGCAATTATGGAATGACCGGAATTTGTGTTGATTTTCTTTTAAAGAGAGTGTGGGGTATACCCACTCTTAACAGACGTCTGGTAAAGCCCCTGATATGCGTAGCAATTCTTTCATCAATACCAACCAACAACGACCAGAGGAGTCAGGCCATTGGCTGCGTCATTGGATGAATCTTTTTGTGCCTTTGCGCGTGCAAGACACATAAGTACATTTTCCCCCCTTTAGCCAATACCCAATTGATGCCTTTGGTCGTTGCTGGTTGATATTGATGAAAAAAATGCTACATCTATCAGGGGCTTTAGAGTGGGGTCCTACGGGGTGACACAGAGCCCAGGAGGTGCGTGACTTTTGAACTCTCCCCTCTTTGGATAACCCTCCATTAGAAAATCTTTTAAAGGGTGAATGTATAAATTAAAGCCTGTCTCTCAGATGAGATTATAATGTCTGTTATGCTCCGTTCAGACTGGCAGATACAACAGAATATATAGACAGGTATATGGCATATCAGTGTCTTTGTATCTGCCTTTGTGAACAAAGCATTAGAGTGGGATCCCCTCCATAAGATGTTTGCCATTGGCAGGAATGTATTTTCTTTTTTCTCTCCCCCCCCCCCCCCCCCCCCCCCCCCCCCCCCCCAACATACTACTCGCTGTGTTTAATCAATCTGTACATTAATTATCTTTAATGTGGCCCAGATCAGACACAGGTCTAAATGGGTTTATTAAAACAATCCACTGTTAGTGTAAGTTAACTTCACGTCACCAGGCTTTTTGCATAGCGGTAGTGTTTGGCACTGTAAGGTAATTTTAGTGCTCAGCACTCAGATCTCAGTTAGACTACTGTATCCAGTAATTTGCACGAACCAATTGTACACCAAGAGAAACCAATCACAATGGTTTGATGTGCAGATGAATATTTAATTGACATTGTCCAAGCCTAATGGTCTCACAGTGTAAAGATACAGGAAGCTGGGAGATTGAGTATGGGAATGACATGTAGCAACTGGGGACTCTGTGTCAGGGGTGGTATTTCCCAGAACCACTTGGCTATCGGACCCACAGAACCATGTTAAGTTGTATTTTTCTCTTTAGGCTGATCATCACTGAGACAAGCAACAGTACTAAAATATGTTATGCCTTAACCAGTGATTTCTTATACTGTGTGTGTTTGTTTTTAGGGGAAACGATAAGCGCTGGTGTGTTGGCAGCCTTGCCCTGCATGGTAGGAACATTTTGATATTATTCAATTTACACTATTGCCCTAGCAGAGGGAGTAGCTTCTGGTTGATCCCACAATTTTTCCTTTCCTCTCAAATTCGCCTTAAATTAATATTTTGGAAGGTTTCACCTCATCTATGTGGTGTTGCAGAATTGTCGACTGCCCACATTTTCACACCAAAAATGTGGAACTTTCGATTTTAAGGTCTCCATTCAATTTCATTTGATTTTCGATACAATATAGGATATACTTTTTTGTATACTCTTTTTACAGCACTGAGAGCTATATGACTATTAATTTGACTCTGAGTCAACTCCTTTGTTTGTGGTCTGTGCTCGGTGGGTGTTGCTTCTCTTTTTTTATTGAATCCGTAGGAAAACGGTGGGGGAAAGATCGCTTCTTTTCGCCTCACCTGCGTCAGGGTTACTGTGATTAGGTTAGGGAGGGAAGACTTCAATATATTGTCCTAGGCAAAGTCAATGCCTAAGATGCAGTATAGAGAATAGTGCTTTCGCCATCTTGTTTTTAAAAAGAAAGAATGTTGCAATTTTAGATTGGGTTGGTTCCCCTGGTTCATAAAATCATACAGGTCATCTTGTAGTTTATGTCCTGTGTGTTTTATGTGTGAGACTGTGCATGGCACGATGGTCAATGATGGTCAGTTTTACTGATATTAGGGTTTGGGTTAGGTTTAGATATAGAGGTTAACATTCACCCGCGCGGTCCAAGTGACCAACGCCGAGCACTCCAGACCTCCGCTCCAGCCAATCACAAGCCGCCCCTTCTAATTTATTCAACTCTGTCTCCTACGGATTCCATTATCGCCCCCCGTTGCAAGCACACGTGCCGAATGCACAGAAAAAAACATAACAAAAGCCTTGTGGTTCAAATTCGTGCAAGTGATTCGCAATTCGGATTTCAATTCACTGAATCGAATGTCAATTTCGATTTGAATTGCGGTTCGCATCGGAATCATAACAGCCTTAACTGTAGGCAATAGGCTGCATGATACTCATGCAAACCCTTTTTTTGCCCTGGGCACCAAATCTCTTCACCAAGTAGATGATCTACAAACTCATAACACATCTCAGTGTGAGGCGTTGTGAGCTGGTAGATCTTCTCTGTTTGTAGAATGCTTCAAGTGGTTAATGTAAGAAGAAAAGAAAATGTGTCCCGGACACACATTTTCTCTAAATGAATTCCTCTAAATAATGTATTTTTACTTTACAGTGGCTGAACCTGGGATGACACATGGGAGCCTGCTGATAATTATCCAGAGGCCAACCAGTAGGCGTACGGCCGTTCACCTTTGTTGAGGATATGCCAGCCAAATGACCCCCCGACAGGCACACGCCCCAGCTCACAGCACACCAGCACCTCACGCGGTCGGGTTTACAATACTGTTCGGCTGCCGAGCGGGGGCTTTTTTGTTTATTGTTACAAAATATACATGAACCAATTCAGCCTTATTCCAACCATTTGAAAATAACGATCTACAAGCTCACATTGCGTTGCAATGCAACACATTGTGAGCTTGTAGATCAGCTATTTTCATGTTTACATTTGGAAACTTGAAATGGGACCTTCTTGTTCCTTCTTATTTTATTTTATTTTATGGTTCTTTGAATACTTTTTGATGCTAATAATTTTGCACTTTTACTGATGCCAATTTCGTTGCACGTTTACCCAAGTGAACAGTGAATTACAGACTTTTACTTGTAACATTATATTTCTTTGTAAAAGATGTGAGTACCTCCACTGCCCTTGTGAAAGGCTATATTTTGTTCTGTGATATATTTGATTTTTGTTTCATTAAAATACATTTGCACATTGAATGCTTTGTTTCTTCCATGATATCAATCTAGAAATACAATGTATGCAATTATTGTTGAACTTGTATTGAGTAACAAAGCAATAGGAACCACAGACATGTGTTTGCCTGTATACATAATTTCACTAGCCATGTTATTTAACTTTTCTTTCCCCATGGTGTCTCCATTTTAGCCAGTGACATGTAATGTTACACTAGTGTGTTTCACACACTTGGTTTGTGTCACATCAACATAATAGTTACAGTATATCTTTGACTTTACAGTAGTGAAAATGCCTTGTATACCAATCTGCAACTATAATGTACTATGAACAGTGATATTAACTATTTTGTCAATCAAATGAATGACTAGCCTACTAGATATACTAAGCCAGATACTCTAGAGTCTAGGGAATACAGTCACCTACAGATACACTACAACTCTATGGACAGTTGAATTAATACTATGTAAGCTACACTACATAACTATTAAGAGGCAATATATAGGCTACCATCTCTGCAGTGAAATAGCTGACACGCAACTATCCTGGCGCTGTAGTGTAATACCTGTTTGCGCCTGTAAATGTGATGTCATTCTTCAGACTCATCCAAGAGAACATGGTTTATAAAAATAAATGAAGTTGATGCAAGGAAATATACAAACAATGAGAATGTAAAGCCATACACCTTTATGGCTTTAAAGCTATAAAATTTAGGCATCATATGCCACTCATCTATACTGAGTGGCAAAACATAAATCATCGTGAAGCATTTGAGTATGGAAGCACTTGTTGGGAAACCCCACACTCCTGACTGAATCCTCATGACGCTGCTTGCATGATTTATGACATGAAAATGTATGTTTTCCGGAGGGGTAGTAGCATGCAGACAATAAACAAGGTGATCTAGGATTGGAAGCCTCGAGAACCCTGTGTAGCCGTAGAGGAAATGGCCTCAACAAGTGTTACAGAGAATGACCTGTTTGACCAATTTATTTTGTATCATAGGCCAAGCCATAAACAAAGAACAGACTGAGCTGTTTTCTGACCTTGTCATTTGTCATTTTAAGAGACATGACTCTCCAATGCAGAATGTACTAGTCGAGATCCATCCTGTCAGCCTGGAGAATAGGGTTCTAATGGCCATATTAAGTAAAGGGAAGGTTTAGGGTTATGTAACTGTAAACCTATATATCAGGTCTGTTATGTCTTTTTCAAAATTGTAATGGCTGACTATATAACGTTTTGACCAGATGAAGAGCTAGAAACGCTCGAAACGCTGTCAATACAAATTCAGTCATTGGAGCAAAGTGTGCGGGTTTCTCTTCAATGTTTACTATATAAGGCACACATCAATATCCTGAGCACATTTGGTTACTAAATCCTGAAACATGGTTTGACTGGTTTTATCTAGGATAGCTCTGAAATGGTCTGACTTTGTCATAGGTCAACAGCAAAGCCATCATTTGAAAGGGCTTGCCCTACATAGAAACATATTACATTGTGAATATTATGCATGGGTTATTCCTGCTCATCACAGATGCCCTTTGAACATTGACACTGACACATTTGAAGGCTTAGACCAGATGTCAACAACAGAATGTGTTTACATGTAATTGAATCTAACAAGACAATTGGGATTTTGGGTAACTGCAGACAGACAGATAAATTGATTGTTAAACACCAACAATTGCAGGTCGATAAAAGTCAGCTATTGAGCAAGCAAGTTATTCCTCGTATAATGGTGTTGTGCACCTAAAACGGACAATATCACAATGGGTTATGAATACTACTCATTAGAGCTTGTGTGGAAGGTTATTTTTAGTCAAGTTCACATTCCTATGTGTTATTCTGGATCCCACCAATGTTATAAAATAGACCTGCCTCACCTGTATCTTGATTGGCTCCTTGGCAAACCAAGTTTTACTGAGGTTGGGATTGAGGTAAGGTTCAGGCATAGTTTAACTGGTGTTAAAGGTTAGTGTGCTGGTCAACGCTAGACAATAGAGGTTATGTCTGTGACACCATATTCATCATACATGGAAGTTATGCGGGAACACCTATTTAGTGGTAATAAAAAGAGCCAGCAGGAGTTATGAAGAGTCAGCAAGAGTCATGAGTATTAGTGAGGAGTCAGGAGGAGTTCCCCAACGAGCGCTATCAAACTCCAAAGCTTCTTGCTACTTTATCTTAGTGGCATATGATATGATGCATACCCTCATTTAGTTATTACACTATAACAGTAGGAGTCATGAGGATTCAGTAGGAGTGAGGAGTCTGGAGGATTTCCCCAACGAGTGCATCCAAACTCCAATGCTTCATGCTGCTTTGTGTTTTGCCACTCAGTCTAGAGTGGCATATTATGCCCACCCTCTATTATTGTATTACTCTATCACACTGTTACACTATTATGTTATCACAATATTACTATATGACACTATTACGTTTTTAAAATATTACACTATTACGCTATTACATAATTACACTATTACACTATTACGCTATTACACAATTAGAATATTACACTATTACACTATTACACTATAACACAACCCTTGGTGTCAAGTTTTACACAAAGCTCCATTTCGAGATTCCCAGGCCCCTTATGTCTTCCCCAGCTTTCTGATACTCATTACTTTCATACAAACACATTGTTAACACTATGTTATAGTTAAAAAGCATTATAATCTGCTAAGTGATTATATACTATAACAGATTCCTGTAATTTGGTGTTGTAGTATATTTACACTGCCAGCCAAAGCCAGTAATCACCTTTTAAAATCATATTTTGGCAGTGTGTGGTAATAGACTGGTCTACAATGATTAACATAAAATATGTTTATTGTGCTCAAGAAATGTCCCAACTCCACACCTTGAATGCTGTCCGCAAATTTGCCCTCCAGCTATTGTGAATGAAAGCATGATTTGCAGTTTTGAATGAACTAAATGTTATGAAATTGCTTCATAAGAAAACAGACATTTACATAAAGTAAAGTATTACTTGCATAGAATACAAAATATACAAGCTGTCATTTCCTGTTCTACAAGTAGCTTTAACTCATTTTATTCAGAATCAGTCTTATTGCACATTACATGCTATACAGATGCCTGTATTATGTCGCCCAGAGGCACTCCAGTTACAAGATGACAGATAAACAAGTACTTTCAGATACAGCAATAGAGATGAATACATTCTAGAAGTATAAAAAAAGGAGGCATTGGAGCAACAAGGAAGGTTTATCTGGCTTTTATTAAGGTGCAGAGAACTTTATAAATCGGAACAGCATATCCGTGTTAATCACACCTTCATACGGTACAGAAGGAAAACAAAAGTAAACGAACAAGTTTCGGCAAGGTAAGGTAAGGCTTCTACTTAGTATGAGTACTGTAGTGTCCACCTTTAAGTTTCTAAAGATTCACACTTGCAAATATTAATACTAAATGAGGCTCTCATACAGGATTATAAAATAATTATAAAAAAGTGTGAGCAGAGGATATTGTGGCGTCCCTGTTACATTCCAGACAGAATAATAAAAACCATGGTTGACCAGTTAACTGAAAAACATTAAAGGACCACTTCACCCATTCATACAAACACTTCAGAAACATTTCACCTGCCCCCGCAATGTTCTCACAAAGAGACTTCTGTGCCAGGGACACTAAGAACACATTCAAATGAATACTAATGTTCTCAAATTCCAAATCAAAGCCTGTGCCCCAAGCCTGGAATTTTGTCATTTTAGAGGCAAGGCCACTTGGCCTTTGGTGTTGTCCATTTTTGGAGGGCACAAAGGCCAAATGCCAGGGCAGGAAGGCCATAAAATAAAACAAGATTTTAGTCCATTGAAAGAATTTGTTGAATTTAAGGGTTAGATGTGACAACCTTATCTGCAGTGAAATAGATAAATGAAGCTATTTACTATCTGATCTATACCCAGCCCTGCAACAAAGTCACTGGATTGGTTTAAAGATGGGGACTCGAGGAGTTAAGATTTCAGAATCTCAATAAAAGAAACTGGTGTCTCCATGACTAGAAAGAGACACAGCTGTCTACATGACAAGAAAGACACTGGTGTTTACATATACACCAGAAAGTGACATGGTGTCTAAATATTAACTAGAAAGAGACACTGGTGTCTACATATTAACCAGAAAGAGACACTGGTGTCTGCATATTAACCAGAGAGAGACACTGGTGTCTACATATTAAACAGAAAGAGAAACTGGTGTCTACATGGCTGGAAAGATACACCAGTGTCTACATGACAAGAAAGAGACACTGGTGTCTACTGTCAACATATTGACCAGAAAGAGACAGAGGATAAAGTGGTACAGTCAGCTGGGGCATTAAGGCCACTGTCGCCTCAGGTCATGCCATTGAGGGGCACAAGGCCAAACTGAGGTTTAACATGCAGCGGCCATAGCATTCATGGCCTACATGAAATGCATCCCATTTGATTCTCAAACATCAAAATGCGTAAAGGTATGAATGTAGGTGCCAATTGTCACAGTTCATATTTTCTGTAATTTCATTATTAAGATTAAGAATACTTTTTGCTAAAAAGGTTAAAAATGTATATTTATGTGAATTTGATTGCATTTCATATTGCATATTGCATTTCATTGTGTGTTTAAAAACGTATAATTGCCTTGCCCTGGTAAAAAAGGTCTAGCTGACCTGATCTCGTTTAGATCTGTTTGATGCTCTAGGTCAAAAAGGTTTAGCTGACCTGTTCTAATTTTGTGCTGTTTGATGTTTAATGAGTGCCTAGTTAGCCCACTCTTTGATGCACCTGTGTATAAATATGATGATGTGAGGCTTTCTGTTCAGTTGGAGTCTGTCAAGCAGTGAAGCAACACAGTTTTTTGACCGTACACTTGACTCTGTAACCTTTTAAGTTTTTCAAGTAAAACCTTTTTTAAGAAAAGTTTATTTTGTCTTGTCGTTCGCGTATGGATACTGTTTTGTGCTTTTTATGGGACTACTCCACCAAGTGGTACATTTTTTGAACATTTAGACGGAGTGCCACTACAATGAAGCTGTCTGTAAGTCACCATGTCCATTATGGAACCTATTAGTAGCCTACCTACAGCACATACTGTGCAATAGACATACTTCTGTACTGTAGCACAAAACACTGTTTAGCAGGCAACAAGCTGATGTAACAGGTTTTGGTTAACGGTAAAAAAAAAAAGAAAAAAAAAAAAAGTGTTGTTCCAGTTGGAATGTGAAACAGGGCAACAAGAAAACAAGACATTTGGCCTCTGGGCCTCCTGAAGAATGTCAATGGTTTAGATGGATGTTTACTGTGATATTGTAATATAAATCTTATTTCAGGGGTTGACAGTAAGGTCTCAGTCCATGTCATGTTCTACTAAACAAAATAGTACATTATGGAATAATAGGTAAAATTGTAATTACTGTTCTATTTTTCTCTCTCTCAATGTTTCCGGGGATGTGCAATAACAAATGTCATACCTCATTTCGTTAAGCCAAAAACCTAGCTATGAATATGACAATGGGTTCACAATTATTGTTTTATATTTTCAAGTGTAGCAACAGTGACAACAGCACATTAGGCAAACAGTGCTCTTATTTAACATTCCCCAGGCAAGGAGAGAGGGCGAGATCATTTAGCGACCTACAACCGGTTCGCAACGTGGTCGGTAGTTTTCAGCGACCGGGTCGCTAAATCGACCGACTGGGACGCTAAAACCACCGACCGGGACGCTAAAACCACCGACCGGGACGCTAAAACCACCGACCGGGACGCTAAAACCACCGACCACTGTCTTGTAGCTGCCATGGCCATGCTGTTTCAACAGATAGGATGGTTTCCATGACCAGGGCTTCTGTGCCAACCTAGGATCTCTTTCTCCTTCCTTATCTTTCGAAGGATCCTGGCTAGTGTTGTCACGATACTGGATTTTCAACTTCGATACGATATTTTGAAATATTTCGATACTCGATACCATTTTCGATACCACGCAACCACAGAGAATTTAGTGCAAAATGTATTTTTATTTAAAGAAAAATACACAAATAAAAAAATGAACTATCAAGTGTCTGGAAGAAATAACTACACTTTCTTTCACAGTAATATTTCTTTCACAGTAACAGTGAGTGCATGGCATGCATTGCAATTGTAAAGTAAATATTGAGGTAGTGTGCATATTCAAAAGCCTCAGATTGTCACACTGTAAAGGCCAGGGCTCCAGACTAACTTTTTTCACCAACGTCCCAGGACCGTCCCAAACTTCAAATTTAACTGTCCCCAAATTAATGTAACCCGTCCCCAAAAATGATATTAAAAAATATATAAATTCATGAATTAATATATTATTGTTGTAATATGTATTATTATTATTATTTAACTATTATTATTATCATTATTATTGTTACCCATATGCTGGTGAAATTGGCTTGGCAATCCTTTCCGTTTTTATACTGTCATCAGTATCAACAAGCAACCCCCCTGGTTGCTTGTTTCTCTCTCAAAAACAAAACCTGGCAACATTGGGTGATCACAGTCAGACTCAGAGATGTGTTTATCTTAGCACAGGACGCTAACAAGCTGGCTGCAGTGGACACACATGCTGCTCATGATTAAATGCATTTATGTAGTGCAATATTGTGGATATGTGTGGCTGGCTACCAACAGGGAGGAAACATCGGGAAAGCACTGTTGATAGCACGCAAAATAGACGCTTGGCACGGGAAATAAAATAGACGATTCACGGACATTTTTTAGCGTTTCTTCAGCAGCCTTTGATTTTAGCACTTTTGCAGGAATAGCATGGTGCCCTGTCCTTCAGCACGTAAAGCGTGTGCATTAATCTGGCCATTCTTTGGCATGATGTGAGTTTGTATGCCTCTTAGATTAGCTCACGCAGCCACCACTAGCTGCAGTTGTGTGTGTGTGAGAGTCAGAGTGTGTGTGTGGAGGGAAGAGGGAGGGACGGACGGACGGACGGGGAGAGAGAGAGCGAGAGAGAGAGATAGACGGAACACTACACTATAGCCCCGTTCAGCTCGCATCGTTGTTTTAGTTCAGATGAACTGTAATGAGATGGAGTTATTTATTTGAGCGAGCGGACCTGTTGTTGTCGAGAGTTAAATAAAAGAAAGAAAATAAGCCGCCACAGCTCGGGAACGCTCCAGCTTTCATGGCCGTACCGAACTGTAAAACGTAGTATCGATACTACCGATACTACGGAAAAGTCGTATTGTACCGAATGGATTTTTTCAGTATCGGTATTTATCGATATACCGATATTTTTGACAACACTAATCCTGGCACGAGCTTTGGATCCGTCAGTGTCTTTCTGCAGACGCTGAGACCTCCTCTTGATCCCCAGCACCAGCATCTCTATCTTGTTGGACAATGCATCTGGGCAATCTGGCTCATCGGCAGTAGTTGTTGCAGCTGCAGGGAAGAAATAGATGGATACAAAACCACAGTATAAGACATGGATTAAGAAACCAAATGTCAGTGAGCTCAGGAAATGTTACCATATCACCCCCATTTTAGCGGTCTTCAATGGTTACCCGCCAGAATCGATTTAAAGATTTTACTTTTAAAGCTGTGAATGGACATGCTCCCAGTTGACATGCTGGAACCTTACAAGCCTGTGCACAGCCTCAGATCCTCAGACAAGGCACTCCCAGGGGCTCCCACCCCACAGTTTATCACAAAGGCTGCTGGGGCTTTTGAACGGGAGCGTGTCGCTGTTACTACATGTCATCTTTTCGACACCCGACTCTAACCCTCACCCTAACCTCCGTGGAGTGAGTCGCTAACCCTCCGGTCTAAATGTTGGTCGTTCGAAAGAGCGAGATTTCCCACTTTTGAACCCCCTACCAGTCGACCTTGCAAATTCAGTCATCTTTTAAATCCCCTCTTAAAAAACATACTCTATGTTAAAACCTTTTCTTAAATTCTTTCTGACATTTTTTTTAATAATATCTGCATGTGTCTGTTACATTTTCTGCCTACTGTGTTATTTTATTCATTGACCTTTTGAAGTAGTTTTTCCTTAATTGCTTATCATGTTGCTCTTTTACCCTGCATTGTAAAGCACTTTTTGGCAATGTCTGGAAATGTGCTGTATGAATAAATTCCATATCATTATAATTTGTTTTGCCAATAATTGTACATACTTTAACCCCTGTGCTTAAGACGTCTCCTCGCCCTCCACCACCCCAGCTAGCACTTTGTCGTTTTGGATGTGCTTTTATGCACAGGGATTCAGAGCCCTATTGGTCTGGACGATGAATGTATCAGTTGTTATGACTGAACATACAAGATTCCAGAAATATAACTTTATAACACATTATGCAAAGCCTAGATATGATTCTGCCAAATAATGTGTGCATTAACAAAAATCAATTCCTCACCTTCTGCCCACTTCTGGACATCCTTTGCCCAATCCTCCAACTGGCTCTCTGCCACTGCGAACTCGACCTTCAATGCTTCTAGGTTCTGCAGTTGGCTTTGAAGACCTTTGACGGCCTACAATGACAAAGAATCAGAGACAAGAAAACAATGTTGTCTCAAACAGGTCAAATACTGCCACATGGAATATTAAAGATCTTAAATAACATCATTGTTGTCATTACCTTCTGATATCGGCGACACAGTGAAGTGGTTAAAGCGTCAACCTTTTGTTGATTCCAGTGGATGGCCATTAAGCTCAACATATCTGTGCAAATATAAATGTATGCAAATTTGCCAAAAACATTGAAAATGCCAATATTTTGCTGATTACAGCACATGGTCATTCGAGTCAACATGTCTGTGTGTGCTGCATATTTAAATTCATGTTAACTTATATGTAAGTATTATTACCGGTATACTAGTATACTTTTTTGATGTGGTCATCTCACCTGCTTTAGACATATGTTTTGTGGTCACTGCAATCCGAGAAAGGAAGGCATTGCATTGCTCTACCTAGATAGATAGAATGATAGATACCTTTATTATCCCAAGGGGGGAAATCGGTTGCCCAGAGGCAGCACAGCAGTTAAGGTTACACGCAACAGTATGAAAAGGAAAAAGTACTGTTATGCAGAGTGAAAAAAGGCAAAAAAAATATGAAAAATCAACAATACAGGTCAGTAGCTAATACAAACCTAGAAAATAAAGTGTCTATAACAGTCAATGCTCCATAAATGTCACCTCAAACATTAAGTAATACAAATGGTAAAACGTAACAATGCATTGCAAAACACAAGAAGTGTCCTTAGCCCCAAAAAGTGTCCATAATAGTCAATGCTACATAATGATATCACGTATCTCACCTCCTCTCCCAAAGTTAAACCAGCCCCGTCTTGATGATTTCCACTCCATTTCACCTGGGAAAATTGTATACAACAAAAATACAATGCACAGATTAGGGTGACATCCATGTGGTGATAAAGTCATTAAGTAAGTAATACTATCACATAACCAGTAAGACTCCCTAATCTGGAGATAAGCGACCGTCAGGTCGCAGCGTGATTCTAGGCCAAAAAGTGTAGGAGAAGTGTCAAAAAATGTGTTTGTAAAAATCAGCCTGATGGTGGCGCTATATGGGACAGATCCATGTTGATGAGATGAGAGTAGACATACTGTGTACCGATTTGCGTGATTTTATGGCAAAATCTGTAGGAGCAGTGTCCAAAAATGTGTTTAGCAAGAATCGGCCTCATGGTGGTGCTAGAAGAGGTATGAAGAGAAGCAACCCGCACTCACGTTTATAGGAGTCTTTTTTAATAAATAAACAGCAGCAGCAGTAGTCAGGACATGCATTTTTTTTTTTCACGTTTATAGGAGTCTTTTTTAATAAATAAACAGCAGCAGCAGTAGTCAGGACATGCAGACGCGTTTCGGCCCTCAGGCCATCATCAGTGTAACTGAGTTACCAGTGCAGGAAGTGACGTACATATAGTTTCCAATGCTTTGTCATGCAATCATTACAGCTGTGTCTCATTATCAAATGACATCATTAGGTAAAAAATAAAAATAATAATAAAAGCGGAAAACAATCAAGGTGATACAAAGTCAGTAAATATCATCCCACAGAGAAAACCCACACTTTTGTTATAGAAAACAGTTAAGTTGCAGTTCTTCATTTAAACCTTTAGGGAACTCAGTGTTCATATAGTGGATCCAATAAGCCTCTCTTTGTAATAGCAACCGGTCTCTGTCTCCTCCTCTTTTTAAGGGATTTACTAGTTCTATGCCTTGGTATCGCAGTGTACAGATGTCATGTCCTGTGTTATTAAAATGTCGAGCTTTAGGGGATTTTTCAACTTTGGTTCTGATGTTACTTTTATGTTCTGTAATTCGGGTTCTCAATTCTCTCTTGGTTTTGCCTGTATAGCAAAAACCACAGGGGCATTTAATAAGATATACTACATACTTGGTCTTACATGTGATTCTACCTTTTACTTTGATTTTTTGACCTGTATGAGGGTGTACAAAGTACTCTCCTTTTATCATCGCGCTGCAGTTAAGACAACCATTACAGGGAAAATTACCTGAGGGTATAGTGGACATAAAATGTAAAGGCTGAGTGTAAGTATCGTTTTTGACCAAAGTATCATTCAGGTTCTTAGACCTTTTGTTTGCAAAGATAGGGGGGGTCCTAAAGGCTTTGCCTAAAGAAGGATCACTAGAGAGAATGTGCCAATGTTTTTTGACAATTTGCTTAATGTTTTGAGAAATAGGAGAGAAAGTAGTAGACAAAATAAACGTGTGGCCTGCAGTAGCAGTAGGGGGCTTGGGGGTGAGGAGACCAGTTCTATTTAAAGGTATAATTCTAGTCATACAAGTCTTTAAAATAACATCATCATATCCCCTTTTCTTAAACCTGGCACTCATCTCTGAGGCCTGTCTCTCAAATTCAGACTCAGTGTTACAGATTCTTCTTAATCTCAACATTTGACTGTAAGGCAACCCTTTTTTTTAAACCAGAGGAATTGTAACTGGAAAAATGCAAGTAGTTATTTCTGTCAGTTTTCTTACGATATACTGTGGTTTGGATTAGAGGATGACATTTTATTCCCGTTCCCGTGATCCCGTGGGTCCCGCTGGATTCCCGTGGGACAGGAGTCAAATTTGTATTAATGCCAGGATTGGGACGGGACAGGATTGAAAATCAACAGGAGTGGGCAGGAGCGGGAATCATCCCAGACCAGTTCATCAAATCGCAGAAATAAATTGCACAGGAAAGTGAGGTCTTTGAACTGCGAACATTATAAAATTATACATTATATAATAATAAACATGATATCAAATATAATATGGATCAAAATAGAAAAACATCTGCACGATTTTATATATATTTTTTTTTTCGGGAGCGGGATGTGAACGGGAGTGATTTTGACCAGGAGCGGGATGGGACCAGGAGTCATTGTACAGGAATGGGACAGGACGGGATTTTTTTCCCCACTCTAGCCCAGGATTGGGATGGGACAGGATTTTTTCTGCAGGAGTGGGACGGGACAGGAGTGAAAATTCATCAAAATGTCATCCTCTAGTTTGGATACCATTAGTAGTTTTCTTAACACTTACATCAAGAAAGGAAACAGTTTCTAGGTTAGCGTCAATTTAATAGAGGGTAATCTGGAGTAAGTGGTAAAACTGTTAAGCATATCTGAAGTACCATTGAAAACAAAAAAGATATCATCAATGTATCTGAACCAACACTTTATGCAGGGGTGAAAAGGGTTATTATTATATACATAGTCTTCTTCAAATTTACCCATGAATAAGTTGGCATAGTTAGGTGAAAAAGGGCTGCCCATAGAGACACCTTGTTTCTGAAGGTAAAAGTCATTCTCAAATATAAAGTAATTCTTAGTGAGTACATCGTTGGCTAGAGTCATGATCAGATCAGTAGGAGGTGACTGATTTTCTCTAGATTGCATATAAAATCTGAGTGCTTCCAAGCCTTCTTTATGGGGTACATTGGTATATAAGCTAGTTACATCCATAGTGCATAAACATTCTGAAGCAGTAACATCTCCAATAGAATTTAACTTGTTGAGAAAATCGGAAGTATCTCTTAGATATGAGGGCAATTTAAAAACAAGGTTTTTGATATGAAAGTCTACAAATTGAGAGATCGGTTCTGTTAAAGAGCCATTACCTGCCACTATAGGGCGCCCTGGAACAGGTACCGTGCAACTCTTGTGAATTTTAGGTAGAGTATACAAAATAGGGCGTACAGGGTGTTCGTTGAACATGAAGTTATACTCATCTTTAGTTATAGATTGATCAGACAGAGCTTTATCTAGAGTCATTTTAATTTCTAAAAAAAAAGTAATAGTAGGATCACAGGTTAGTGGAGTGTAAAATTCTGAATTACATAGTTGCCTTTTTATTTCGGCAGTGTAAGACTCTATATCCTGTAGAACAATAGCGCCTCCTTTGTCGGCTCTACGGATAACAATGGACTGATCGCTTGACAATTCTTTTAAAGCTTTTCTTTCTAGGACAGATAGATTAGAATGGCATTGGTTAGTTGGCTCATCAGGGGAAAATAATGTCATCACATCTTGATCAACTAGTCTGCAAAACGTGTTTACAGAAGGATTAAAAACAAGGTGCTAGAAGAGGGCCATGTGAGACATATCCATATTGATGAGATGAGTGTAGACATACTGTGTACCGATTTGCGTGATTTTAGGGCAAAAATTGTAGGAGCAGTGTCCAAAAATGTTTTTTGCAAAAATCGGCCTCATGGTGGCGCTAGAAGAGGGCCATGTGGGAATTGATTGTGTGTGCAAAATTTGGCATGGATCGGGGCAGCAGTTGCGGAGATATGAGCAGGGCAAAAGTGTGACGTGTGACGGACGGACAGACAGACGGACAGACAGACAGATCACATAATAATGTTTTCTTACTTCACATTTAAAATCGTGAGCCTTGGCGTGAAATATGCTGAGAAAGGGTTTCATGTGAAGCAGATGGTTTAACTCTGGACATTTCTTTGCAACTCTTTGAAGGTATGGCCAATATTTGCATGCTACTGTACGTCCATGCAGAAGAACTTTATTTGCCTATCGGCCAGCTGCTTCTGCAGGTACAATGGGTATGCAAATATTTCTCCCCTGTACATATTCAGAGCACCAAGTAGCAGTCCATGACGGCACGCCGCAATCTCCAGTCCGTGCTCATCAATGTTGCTTGAGGAACGGCTGGATACCTCTCTGGCAGCTGTCCACCACAAACACCTCTCCCAGGGACCTACAATATGGAAAATTGAAGATGAAAAACCTTTCGTAGGAGCCAACTAGACTGCACTCTGTCGAGTTGCCGACTTGCGTCTTGTTATTTATATTAGGTCGCACTTCATGTTGGTGATGTCTGTCACGTCACCCTTTAATTTTTTAAATGGTTTTCCCATTGAATGACCAACACAGACACAATCACAGCCACAGAAACACTGAACGCAGTACTTGCGCACTCTGCTTGCACAGTTAACAAAAATCAAACATCATCATCCAGGGTGGGAACACAAAACAAATGTACAACAAAACAAAGCATATATATGAAATATACTGTTATACTGTTAATTTGTGAAAGCATAGATAGATGATTTATTTGTCCTTACAGAAATTCTTTTTTCACAAAGCAGCCATCAGGACACAAAATCTCAACACATAATACACAAACACAATACGTGAATGACAGAACCCACAAATCACCACTCTAACCTAACACGGACCTGTTTGTGTAGGGCAGATGGGCGGGCGCGGTGAGTCTCTCCGCGAGTCTCTGGCCAATAGCATGTGTTCTCCTTCCCCCTTCCTCCCTCTGCTCCTCTGCTCAGTGCAGAGAACGCTGCTGTGTCATGACATCAACACATTCGGTGTGACGTTCTCTGCACTCTGATTGGTTAGGGAAATTCTACACTTCCTACAACAGTGATCATAACGCGATCGCCCAGGCTTCTTTTTCTTCCGATCGCCTAAAGAAGTCTGGGTTTCCGAGGCTAACAAATCACTGACATGATACAAAAGTAGAATAGGCCACCAGTCATAATATAAACATTTTATGCGCTGAACTGAGATGGGACTTTGTTCAGAAGCCCTATACTTGTGGGAACAAATGTCCTCGAAGCCCTAGCTTGCAACCAAAGTACTTGTATTCTTCCACAGTTTCTACCCCATAGACCAACCAGCAAACTAATCCACTCCTCCTCGATAGCTTATCTCATCATGATCCTCAATCAGACCAACGATAGCATGAACAAGTAACCTCAAAGTGAGAGGAGAGCGCATTTTGAAATATAATTATAGTATGCAATCTTACATGATCGGTGCTCTGGTGTATGTAGTCCACAAATCTGGTAACATCTTCATCCCTCGCTATGAAGACTCCATCAAAGATGGGCTTTACCTCAGATCTAAATAATAAAGAAAATTAAACGAAAAAGAGAAAGAGAAAGAAAGAAACAAAGAAAGAAAGAAAGAAAGAAAGAATACTCAACATTTTAAAATATATTTCAGCCTAAGGTTCTTGTTAATATAAATGCTGTTACATTATACTCATTTTGAAGTACCTGGATGCGCTCTTAAAGCGATAATGTTTGCGATTTCCATCGACTGAAATTGCAACCATTTCTGGTGTGCAAGCAGGACACACAAGGGGCTTCTCCTTGCACAGGTTTTCGACCTCATACTGTACAGCTGCCCACTGAAAATAGCTCTTCTGGAAGGCATCTGCAGAGATCTTCCCTGTCTATTTCAAAAGAACAGCTTATAATGTGCAGGCAATAAATAAGAAACAAATTAAATGCACATAAAAAAGAGATATCCTGTAGACTAAATAAGTTAGATACTCACACGGCCAAAATGAACAGTTCGCTGATCCAGCATTTAAAAAAATGCTTGGCAGGACATTCCTGGTGAAGCCATCTTAATTTTTTCAAAAGAGAAAAATATATCCTGGGCATAAACTGTTGCAAACTGAAGTGTTGCAGGCCAGTAATTGCTACGAATTAGATCGTTCACTTCAGCAGTCCAACTGGCTTGGCATGACTCGCAACGTAGGTCAGGCATGCTGAGATCATATCGCCCTAGAAAAATCAAGGAGATGCCCAATGTAATGTAAAACTTAGCATGGCATACATTAGTCAATGGGCATTTGTTTGATTTCATAAATACACCTATGACAAACCTTGTGGGAATTAATAAGTACAAATATTTTTAAGATGCTTTAAAAAAAAAAGAAAAGAAAAATTACATCCTTACCGTCCATTGTGATCACAGTAACAGCCTTTCCTGGGTTGACCCTCAATGCCTCTTTAGCACAACAACATATACTTTCTGGGATCCGCACGGGTACAAAGCGCTCTGAAAAAGATCATACATTTGAATATAGATCATTTGTCTCAAATAGGAAATACAACATTACGATTGCTTGAACCACTTGAAGAGAGTGAATCTTTACTTGAGAAAGGTTAAAAAGAGTCCATGGCCGTAAGACAAATCAAAAAAAGGCTTTGTTAAAGTAATGAGATTAATGATTATGGTGTACTCACAAACAAGAACTTACCACAACGGCAATGAACCTTGTCTACAATACACGTCGTTGGAGGCAAAGGCTGGAAGAACCCTGCCGTCATGGCATCCCTGTTGTGCATCACGTTTCTTGTGTCTGTGTGTGTTTTGATGTCACATTCGGGACACAGGAATGGCCGTGGTTCACATCCATGGCAGCAGACAGCAGCTGGACTGAGGGCACATTGTTGGCACATGTGTGTGCCTACATCTGCCCTCGCTGCAACGCTGTTAATCAGCCAGGGTCTCTCTGTAAGCCATCTCTCTAAGAGAGAGTGGTTCCGTGTACTCCAGTCAGAGGAAGCCTGGAGGGGAGCTGTTGGGGTGGGTGCTTGCTCGATGGAAGCGGACACAACGCTCAGGGAGTGCTGGAGCTCTTGTATGAAACGCTCTGTTAAGATAGTATGGGATATTGAAAGGCAACATTGTTATGTTTTACAATATAATTTGTATAATAATGAGTATAATAAGTATAACAATGGCTGTGAAAAGGGTAGTTGCACATTTAATTTGGTAAATGTGTAATACAAATATAATTAACATTCAAACTCATTGACATATTATTATGAACATATTGCTTTGCACTAATGAAATACACTCCAACAGCATCTGCAGCAAAGGAGACCTCAGAGATTGTGTCAGGAACATCGTTGTCAGGAACAGGTTTCTTGCCACCTGGATGAGCCTTCCCCGCTATAACAAAAACAAAACATGTCAACATTTACTCTCTCCTCAGTGGCCTCCCGGCATTTGCGCTTAAGCCATTTCAAATTATCAAGAATGCCGCAAAGCATGATTGGTCTTCAACCAACCAAAGATTTCATGTCTACCCCTCTTCTTTGCTCCCTCCAGTCACTAAAACACCCTGGACAAACCACTCGTCCTAGATGCTTCTTAACTCTTCCTAGACTCTTCTCCTCCTAGCCCCCAAACTGTGGAATAAACTCCCCATTGCAGTTAGAATTGTTAGAAAAGCAGACTAACTCCCTAGCTCCCGCCGTAATCTGAAGACACCTCTTCAGACCCCACCGTAGCCCATAGAACGTACTATAGCATTTGCCTTCCCTTGACCACCGTACAAGCTTATGCAATTGCTAAAATGTAATTTAGATTGCATTTTTACAGTATATAGACTGATGTTGAGGCTATAGTGTGTATAGCTTCAATGTACATATTATTGATGTGTGTTGTTGTTTTGATTGTTTAGTTTTATTGATTTTATTGAAAGATTCTTGGTCGATTACTTGTTCTATGAATTTGATGGATTACCTTGTGCTTTCCTTGTCTATTGTAAATCGCTCTGGATTAAGAGCATCTGCTAAATGCATAAATTGTAAAATCTATAACTATATAACTATCCTTTTTGCTGTGACGGTAGTTACTGGTTATTATCCTGAGAGGACTAGACTATTTCCCAAACCATGCACTATGGGGTGTTGGAAACTCGTGGATAGAATTATAATTCTCAAACAGCCGCTCTACCTACCAGCCAGCTCAAAATGACACCTTTTATGAGGTTGAATTGTATACTGCTTTACAGTATGTATATAATATTACACGTATCTCTCATTTATATTACTTGCAGTGGTTCTCACTAAGATTTAAAAAATGATAATTAATATTAAAATGATTAATGTTAAAAACGTAAAAGCTTGAAAAACATATTGAGTCAATCTGGATCGATTGATTGAACACATGCTCTGAAAATGCACGCGATCCACCCAAATGACCACGGAGCATGGCAGCTGATAGGCTGCCGGGTGAAGTGGTCAGATGTTGTGGTCCTATGATTTAGTGTTTAGTTCAGATTAAACAATGTATTTTATATAAACAAATGGAAGAGAGAAAATGTCTTGGTCTTACCGCGCCGAGTTGAAAACAAACCGCAATGCATTATGGGAGGAGCAGAGCAGACGTAGATGCGCAGAAGTCCTTGCGTCATGACGCTTTTACCATCACCATAGCAACCCCAGTGTACACTGCTCTGTCTGTCTGAGCAACCCGCGATAGCAACAGACAACCTTCAGAATCAACTTCAACATTGTTTACGTCCTAAATGTAACAAAAAACATGACATCGTTTTGAGAAAACATAAATGCTGCTATTTGTTCCAAAACGACTGCAAAAGATTGCTGCTATCTGTTTCAAAAAAATTAAAAGCAAGCCAAACCCAACGTTGGTTGCTATAACGCCAAGAGAGGATACGGAAACGTTGTGTTATGCGGACGTGGTGACAATCCGGATGCAGTAGGCGGAATCTAATCAGTAAATGTAATCAGGAAATGAGAAATAACGATGTATTGCTGTACATTTTCTTAAATTAGGCATTTCAGTGCCAGAATAATTGATTTATGGACAGGCGCATCTATTATATAGATATATTATATTTTTAAAAAAAAGTTTTGATCAAAGCTTTACTACTGTCAATCATGTTGTGCATGCGGAAGTAATGTCACGTGACGTCACGGGTTGGAAACGTTAAATAAAAGTGTCGTTCTCAGAGAATACTCAAAGATTAAATACAAAACTAGGATGGAAATGCTCACAAATATTTACAGGTTTTTGTGTGTGCTGGCGTGTGGTTTGGTGCATTTTAAACAAGCTGCTTAGCGCACGTTTTGGATTTTTATCCTCCAAAGCTGACGTTAGCACCAGGAAGTTGCTGAGAAATTCGCTGAGTGCGCATGCGTGGGCGGAGACGGAGCGGTCTGCCGTCTCTAGACCTCAATGAATGTCTACGAGTGGACCCTGGAAGGCGGATATTGCTGTCGCTGGCTGCCAGAGAAAGCATGCACTGCCTTCCCCGGATTCTGACAAAAAGTAGTTATGTGCCGTACTCGGTGTGAGACTGTGTTGGTAGCATAAATAGAAAGGGAGATACATAAAAAAAAAGATCTACCCCAGATATTTGCCACAGATACTTTTATCTGTGGCAAATATTTTTTTTTATCTGTATCTACCATCCACTTTGAATGGAAAAATATCTGGAGAAAGAGTTTTTTTTATCTGTTATCTGGCCCAGTGGGAATGGGCCTTTACCCCGACGATAATGAACGTCTTTGAATGAATGTCAGATAGGCTAAACCCAGAATTTGAACAACACTTTTGTTTATTTAGCCTATGACAATATTGTGCTACTGTAGACCTTTCTGTAAACAACTTTGGGTACTTAGAAGAGCCGTATATATATTGTGGAAATTATATACCATCTTTTTTTTATATGCGGGTTGCGGTGCGGGCGGATTCGTAGATTGTTCTGCGACACGGGTGGGCTGTGGGCGGTGGGGCCTATGAAAAAAAGCTGACCCGCGCATCACTAGTGCCCAGTCTTCCTCACCCTTATTGTGAAGGCAGACGTTTCTAACTGTCCACGCTGGTTAAAAATCTTAAAATAGCTGATCTACAAGCTCACGTTGTCTCGTGAATGCGATGCGTTGTGAACTTGCAGATCAGCTATTTCGGCATGCAACACACGTCACACGACGAAGTATAGTCAGGCTTTACTTGGGTGGGAGACAACGTAACGAGGAGGAGACTCAGCGCTTCATGTAGAGAAGCACACAGCTGCAGACAGCACCGCTCAGGCGCTGTCTGCCGTTCACCGACGTCAGAATGAACGCGCTCGACAATAACGTTCATCAAGCAGAAACACAGAGCGTTCAGTTCACGTTCGCCCAAAATATGAACGTGTTCATGAACGATCGTTCATTGAACGCGTTCGGGTAAAACGTTGTCAGCGTGCGTGCATGCATGCGTGCACACGCACGCATGCATATTACAGTCAGTCAGCCCATTTCTCAGAAACAGGCCTCTGCTCTCTCTCCTCCCCTCCCTGTGATGTCACTGCATGAAATCACAGATAGGGGAGCATAGTTTCCCTGTGCCATACAAGGTAAATAAAAAAGAAGGTATGGACGCAATTCCACTCGGCAGATTCGTTGCACCATGGGAGCCAAACTGCAGCCGGAAGTTCTGTAGAATGCACTGTAGCAATGGAAGCCTTTGGAACAGAAACACTATTTCTGAATGACTGAGGCCTCTGTCAAATGATCACTCCTGGAAAATAAAAGGCATCATATAAAAGTTTTTTTTTTCAACTATGTTACTTTTCAACCAATCTGAGTTCCCAGGGGTTATTTTTTTACTTTTCAATGTGCGCCCTGTGCAATTTTATAGAGGCATCTAAAGAGTACAAAGTACGTTTCTGAACGTGCCGAAGTATCGCGAGATTCCCTGTCTGGCAACCAAATAACGCGATACCAGAAACCGGCAGTTTTAGTGTTGCCATGTTTGCTAATTATAAGTGACTTTGGGCTTATTTGACTGTGAAGTTGCTTGTAAATATTGGTAGTTGTAGGTGGACGTGTGTGTGTGTTTGTGTGTGGGGGGGGGGGGGGGGTCCACGACCCCCAGGGGGTCCGCGGAGGTACTGCAGGGGGTCCGCAAAATTATTGCTTGATTAATGGAAATACATAAATAAAAGCACTTCTTTTTTTATTTTTCCATTTGTCTTCAAATATTTTTAAAACATTTTCCACATTTATGTTCAAAATAAAACATGATTCTGTCCATTTTGCATAGCTTGTATGCTTACTGTGCTGTGCAATTGACAAATTATTGACAGGTCCCTGGCAAGACCCCTGTTCTTAAGTGAACAAGTTGCTTATTTATTTACTTTTATTGATTGAAGAATGTATTAGAAGCCTGGAAAATGTACAGTTTCATGACAGTATAGCCTACTTGTAATCATTGGTGCAAGGTCAACTAAAAGGAGATCCTAAGCTTCCCAGCTTATTTACACAGGAACCACTTTATTTTATGTATCTCATATAACATTGAAAGACCGACGGATGGAGCACAGTAGGCTACTCTCCATAGGATATCAGTAACAAGGCTTTTCATTGTTTTAAACAGTGGTTCTCAGTGGTGGTTGTACCAACGTACTGTACTGTAGCCTACTGTAGGTCTGCCTTTGTCTCTGCAAACTCTAAGTAATCAATCAATCACTACTGCAATTTAGAAATAAACTCAGGAATTAAACAAAGTATTGGTTTCAAAATATAATTAAAGCAGGCTGCCAAAAGTAGAAAGTGCTCATTATGCAGAATGTGGTATTTGACAAGTTATCAAATGTATACAAATCTTTTGAAAATAGCAGATCTACAAGTTCACAATCTGGCACATTGCGATGCGTTGTGAGCTTGTTGATGGTTATTTTGAATACATGCAGTAAGTGCTCATAAATAGCCTAGTGCCTGGCCCTTATTGGTTCTTTTGGGCTTGTTGTCCTAGGCCTGTTTCCTTATTTCTCAGAACCTGGCAACACTACCAGAAATGATACATGGCGCTGTTTAGATGCCTCAATACAATTATACAGTGTGCAATAAAAAAAAAAGAAAACAGGGTTAGGGTTAGAGAACGGGGTAAGATGAACCGCTGGGTAAGATGAACCACCCCCTTTATCTTTAAAACTATACACATGAGTTGTCATTTGACCTTAAAATAAGAACACAAGCATCATTTCCTGGCTGTGGAGTTTACAGACACCTGGGCAAAGTGGAAAGCATATTTCTACCCCCAAAAGTGTTTTTTTGCTGGTCAAAGTCAATTTTTGACTTTTATTGTATAATGATTTTTATGTTAAAGCAAATTTACCCAGGTCTAAACTTATATAGCATGTATGTTGGTGATAGCCCAATGTATAAAACTATGTGAATCATTTAGCTAAAGATGAGCCTTAAGCATTAAAGGGGAAGACCACCCATTTTCAATATTGAACTGTGTCATTAATATACCTTAGAGGAGTTGTGTGGAAATAGAAAAAAAGTTCCCCCCCTTCTGTGTTGCCTAGAACTGGAGGATTGATTTGGGGGTTTGTATTGTAAAGTACAACTTGATGACATCACACATTGTAATTTACAATACAAACCCCAAAATCAATCCTCCAGTTCTAGGCAACACAGAAGGGGGGGAACTTTTTTTCTATTTCCACACAACTCCTCTAAGGTATATTAATGACATATTTCAATATTGAAAATGGGTGGTCTTCCCCTTTAAGCTAGCCAGGTGTCACTCCCTTCACAGATGAGTCAGATGTTCGTTGTACTGATGTTTTATTTACAAATAAAGCACCATCAAAACTGTCAAACAGAAAGTAATAAACAGGATAAGGATAACATAAAAAGTAACCATAGAAAATGTGATAAAGAAAATAAAGAAAAATACAAAGAACTTAAAATCACCTCTCTGGCTGCATGTACAAATGAATAGAATGAAACAAGGTCCAAGAATCCCCAAACAATAGCGAAACAAACTGGAACAAAAAATATACAATCGATCAATTAAACTCATAAACAAATAAAGAATACAACTTAAATAATGACTTCAAAAGTGTATAAATGTGGTCATTCAAAGGAAACAAACCTTGAAAGCGGCACCACACTGCATACAAACAATCCGTCTACACGGAAGACATGACTAGAGTGGTCTTGGTGAGCAGCTCTAGACAGACACTACCATAAATGGGCATAGCCCGGAAATTACATGACGCAACGTCCGGTGGCCTTGAATTAATTACAATATAGAAAAAACAAAATAACAAAATGTCAAATAATAGCGGCAGTCACACTCCCACCAAATCAACTTTGATTTCTTATACCAAAAATTAAATTCAAATAAATTCAAATAATCACTTGAAACAAAAACAAGTTTGACCTTGACCTTCTGCTTTAAGCAGTACAAATTTCTCTTGGTCATCAAATTGAGACACTCATTAAGCACAATACTTGTGGCTCCACTTTGAAGTGAAAGACCCTTGAACTTTCGATCATGGCGCTTTAATCTTTCCAAATAGAGAACCTTTAAGCGGGCTAGCAATGTCCGTACTTCCTTTGCCTGTACATTGTACCTTGGGCCTTGTGAAATTTAGGATCTTCAATGAACTCCCACGTGTTTCTCTTCCATAAGTTATTAGGCCAATTAAGATTCCATTCATCAAGCATTCTTAATTTGCATATCCAAACTTGTCAGTCCAAAAACATTTAAGATTGTCCATTGTCCATTCGAGTCAATGAGCCAGTCGCTATGCCCCTCCTAAACCCGTCCTTGTCCAATGCCACGTTAGCAACAGGTTACTAAGGCAGGTGACTTGGCAAGCTGCCATGGCGGCGTGCATCGGTGTACCGAGTCTGGCTGCTAGAGTTGGTAACCCCAGGAAATAACAGCTCTGGTGAATCGTGATGTGATGACTTACTCCAGTGGCATCTCCGTCATACTCACAGGGGTCACCATAACTTATTACACTCCAGCCTAGATCTGTTCTTTGCGCAAAAGGCTGATTTCCTTCTCCACAAACCACTTCTCGGGGCATGAGGGCGAGTGGGCAATTGTAGCCAATCAAAAGAGCAATTTTGCATTCTTGGTAGGGGGCAACGTGGCTTGAAAGATGATGTAAATGTGGCCATGACATAACAGTTTGTGGAGTTGGAATATGAGATTTGTTAGCTGAAATGAATTCACTTGTATAAAGTGTTGGCACTTCTTGTCGGAAAAGAGTCCTCTTACTTGTAGACCTTCAAGTCTCTTACATGATACAACTGTTCCTTTGGATGACATGGTAGACAATTCGAGTTTGACAGGCTTTAAGATGTCTGCAACCTCTTCAAGAATGAAAGATGAAGCACTTTGAGTGTCAAGCAGAGCATATACAAGTACTTCTTCCCCATCATGTTCTGGTGTCGATACATAAACTGGTACAATTGAGGTGGTTTGAGTGGGTGTTCCTTCTTGAACTCTGTTAGATTTCATGGCATTGGTATGAATTGGTGTTGCTTGTCCAGTCTCCTTATGGGAACTTGATTCTTCTCTGGATTCCAAGAAGAAGTGATCATCATGAATAAAAGTAGGATGGCGTTTATTGCAAGTATCACATGTCATTCGATTTCTGCATTCCTTTGACTGGTGGCCTGGTTTAAAGCAGCCAAAATAAAGTCTCTCACTTCTTATATACTGGACTCTGTCAGCAAGAGGCATAGATGTAAAGTTATGACAATTATGTAATTCATGTCCCGGTTTATTGCAAAGGTAGCAGATTAGTTGCTTTTCAGTAGTGGTGGAAAATGTTCTTGCATTTGCTGTTGGCGACGGGGTTTTGTAAGCTGCTGTCGTTTAATTTCTGGGTTTGCTGCGATTCTCATACTCACATTGTCGCAGTGCACTATACGAGGTTATGGGATTACAAGCGATGCTTGATTCAAGTAACAACATAGCTGAAACTAGGAAAGTGTCCATGTTGCAATTGGTAAGTTGTGGCTGCACGGTTCCATCCAGTAATTAACCAGTCTGGCAACTTGGTGGTTAGCATTTGATTTTCCATAGCATCATTTAAAATGTTCAAATGAGGATTGTGCACAATGGCTGATTCACAGCTTCTCAAAAAGTCAACATATTTCCTCAACTCAATACCATCTCTTTGTCTGACTTTTGGCCAACCTTGCAACTTGTCCCGATATGCTTTGGCAATAATAAATGAGTCTCCATATCTTTCATCCAATAAACTCCATGCAGCAAAATAAGCACTTTCCATTAAGAAATAACCATCAATAGACTCTTTGGCTGCTCCACCCACGTATCTCTGTAGGATTTTTTTTTTCCACTGTTGGGACATTCTTTCTTTCAATTAAGGTTTGAAATTATGCTTTCCAGATATTATATTTTAAGGGATCGCCTGTAAAAATGGTGGGTTCTGGTATGGGCAGCCTGTTTGCTGTGATGGCTTCTGCAAGCACTTTAACTATAGTTGACATGTCATTTGGTACATTTACACCCTCTTGTGGTGGTGGGTGTTGCTGACCCATATTGCTGTGTATTGAGATTGCATGATGGACTGGTAGATTGGCTTTAATTGCAGTTTGCTTTTTTAGTTGTTCCAAACGTTCCACTTCTCTTTTAACTTCTTCCATTTCTTGTTTGTGTTTAAGGTCCTTGGTTTCCATTTCTTGTTTGTATTTGAGATTTTCAGCTTCCATTTGATCTAATTTCTGCTGCTGCTCTTCTTGCTCAGCAAAGTCTCACCAGGTTTTGTCAAAATGGTGGCTCTGAGGTAAGATGAACCATATGCCTTGGGGTATTTGCAACTCAAATTATTCTGAATCATCTTTCATTTTGATGAATACACTCATTTAAGAGAAGTTTTTAATATTATATTAATAATTGCAAATATTAAAAGGTTCTAACAAACGTTATTTAATTGGTTGTAATATTTTTTCTTACAGTTTAAATAACCATAAGAAAGGAAATAAGACTATTTGCAAAAGGGAAATGTGTTATTAAAATATTTCTGATAAGTACATACATTCTTTGTTCAAGTTTAAACTGTTAAAAGTTAAGAATATCACGTGGGTCAACTTACCCCTTTACTTGGATCAACTTACCCCTCACCTGGGGCAAGTTGAACCACATGACCACTTTTTTTTAATAGGTCAGATTTTTATGGTCCTTTGTCATAGACACTTACTTAAAATTTCAAATGATAGCAGACATCCTGAAATATGTCTAGATGTTTTGAATTTACTGCCATCTCACTTTTTCTTGCTTCCAGGTCAACATAAGCAAAAAGTGGTTCATCTTACCCCGTTCTCCCCTACATATCTATCTATCTATCTATCTATCTATCTATCTATCTATCTATCTATCTATATATATATATATATATATATATATATATATATATACAACCTGTGATATGCATTCTTTTAAATTCCTGGACCGATTAACTGACAAAGGACACAATTGTTCAGAAATAATTTATTCACAAGCATGGTCCAGCTGATGGCCATCCTTCTGCCATATAGACCCCAATGCATTTCACACAACTTCCGGTCCCAGTTTTGGCTCCCATGAGCGTCAATGGCGCATGCCCGGCCAGTTTTTTCTTATTATAAAATACCTTGGTGCACAGCACACACACACACACACACACACACACACACACACACACACACACACACACACACACACACACACACACACACACACACACACACACACACACACACACACCCTGCTGCTCCCACCTTACAGTATGATTGACCCATTATTATCAGAGAAGGGAGTGGTTTTCTTTTATGATCCTTAACATCAGGCTTCATAAAGACAGGTGCAGAGAACAGTTTCCTCATCTCTCCTACTTTTAACAAGGGAACACGGTAAGGAAGTCACTGAATACTTTATTACAGTTTCAATAAATCTGTAGCCGTGTTGATTTGAACCCTAACGCTAACCCTAATTTAATTTGACCATAGTTTTTATTTATCTATTCATAATTTTATCAGTGATAAAAGGTAGTCGACAAACAATTTTCGTCATAGTTTTAGTTTTGTTTGGGTCCACTGCTTGTGTGGATGTTATAATTGAATTGTATTTCTGTTCAGGTCACTTCATTCATCACTGACACCGGCTGTGACCAACATCTACGTTTATTAAGACCCAGTAAGTAACAGTTTATTGATTGCTATCTACTGTATACAAATTGTATCCTTCAGTAGAAATAAGTACGGATAAATTATGTTGCAGAAAAAGTGCTGGTGTAGAAAGGCTGTGGCTGATCCAATAAAGAGCCATTAGCCATAATAATTGGTATTATTATTTGTGCCAGGGGAAAATGCATGTGCCCATTCTTATAGAGCACTTTGTTTGCGCTCTCATAACCCCTTCATACTTTCACCTAAAAACCTTGTACAAACTTTAAAATGTTCAGCTATGTTTGAATTTTCATTGGTGATTTAATAATATAAAACGTTTATACTTTTTGAAATATTTAACTTTATTCATACATTTTTCATCCTGTATAGAGAATAAATGGGATCTAACCTTCAAATTTACCTAACTTTACAGCCTTGTTACTCTGGCATACTTTTGCGTAAGTTATTTAAACTTAAAAGTTGCTCACGCAACGGACTTTTTCGTGGTTCAAGCGGTATTCTAATTCGTCATACAGTTCTTCCACAATCGCAGTCCAAATTTAGGATGTTTTGGGGTATTTTTGTCCGGAAACAGGAAACTACATTGAGAGGGGAAGAGATTTTATTATAGCCCTGATATTTTACAAAATAGGCCTATATTGTCCTCACGGCCAAATTATTCAACTTACTTGGACATTATTGTAGCCACACTTGTCGTCTTTCACATGATGTGACTAAAAAAGCACAGAGACATTTTCTCAGGTTCTCTTATCTTTTCTTTCTTTTTTTTTTCTTTTTTGTGAACCAACACCAAAATCGCAGAGGTCGTACCTCAAGGTCTTCGGCCACTCACGGTAAAAACAAAATGTGCGTTTGACTTTTACTTTTTGAGAAATAGCCTAGGTGCCTGCCAGTTCAGACTGGCAGGCACGTGAAAAAAAAAGAAAAAAAGTTTATTTGGTGTTGGCATATTGGAGTTATTTTGCATAATTTGACCAATTTAATTTGAAATTTGAAACGAGGGATCATGAGATGTTTTTATTTTTTTATTGTTTTTTTTAGACCAAATTTTTATAAATTTTATATTTTCCAGTGAAAAGAACAGCCACCTTTTCACAACATATTTGGGCAGTGGAAACAGTATTCATTTTGGACATTATGCAGGGTACAGATGCTGATAACCAAAAACAAGACAAATACATCCACAGATCACGTTCTGCCTCTTGTATCTCTTGCCTTATGTTTGTGTGTAGGGCCATCCTCTCTCCACATTCTCCTTCTTCCCTCCCCCTGAAACCCGCCCTCCCCTTGGTTCCAACATGACACAACCTACGAGACATTACAATGGATTGATACATTTACATCATTGTCTATATAAGGCTTATGATTGCAAAAAACACAAAACACAAAATACCTTGTATCACAGTTCATAATTGTGCCTTGACCCTTTCTATAGCAAGTGTAAATGCATCAATAGATTGCCTTTTTGCCCCATTGGCTCTTGCGATTGACGCCTCCAAACCTAAAACATTGAGAAAGGATAGTTTGCATTTTTGAAACTAAATATAATGTAGAGGTTTCCACCTAGACACAATGAGTTTCTTTGCGGCAGTAATTCCAGCAAAGAAGACCTTTTTTTGTGACTGGTATGGAGAGTGTGGAGTCATCATTTAGTAACATGGTCTGGGGTAAACATGGGATCTCTAACTCAAACAACTGTGACAGTTCTCGGGCCACCTGAGACCAAAATGTCTTTACACTGGGGCAGTCCCAAAACATAATATGCATGTATGTGCCTACAGCTCTTAAAGGGCACAGAGTGCATAGGGGAGTTGGTACCATTTGAAGTTGACAACATTTTCTTGGAGTTAGATAGAATCTGTGTATCAATTTATAATGGATCATCTGATGGTTATAATTACGTGAAGTTATAGCAATGTTGCTCCACACTCTTCTCCAATCTACCTGTCCGTGGTCTTTTAGATCTATGCTCCAAATTGTTGTAATTCCCATGAAGGTATTCGATACTTTTTGTAGTTCTCCATAAACATGGGAGACAAAACCTTTGGTGGTATTGGAAGTGACCATTTCTACTATCGGGTGTCTAGGGAGGTTATCACTCCAGGGTACTCCATAGGGGGAGGGGGAGCGTTTTAAAGTTTAAATCACGTTGCTAGGCAAAAGTATGCCAGAGTAATGTGGTGCCAAAGTTGTTTTTTTTTTTTCAGAGTCCCCCATTCAAAGTCAATGGGTTTTTTGGGCGTCGTTTTATGCGAATTACTTTGCCGCGGTAACGCGGATCGGAAAGGAAAGTAATAGCACACCATTCCCGGCCGAGCCGCACGTTTCGATGTATATATTACGGGGTTGGTGTATATCGTAGGGCAGTTATTACGTGCCGAAATTTGCAAGAACATGATTATTATTAAGTGTGCCTGCCATGCAATGGCAAAACACTTATTGTACTCCTCCATACTTAAAGAAGGACTGTCATCTAAAGGGGTACTGTCACTTTAAAGGCCCAGTTCACCTCTGGGACCAGATCTTATTTTATTGTTGTTTGGGACACGATCAACACAATCCTGAGTTATTTTTTGTGTTCAATCTGTGTTTTGAGATATTTTAGTATTTCAGCATGTACTAGTGATGCATTTTGCATCATCAGTGATGTTTTTTGCATCATATGATGCAAAATTCATCACTAGTATGCTGAAATATCTCAAAACACAGATTGAACACAAAAAAATAACTCAGGATTGTGTTGATGGTGTCCCAAACAACAATAAGATAAGATCTGGTTGTCCCAGAGGTGAAGTGGTCCTTTAAGAAATCATCTTAAAAACAAGTTAATATTTTTGTTGATGTCATTGTGGGGATGCGCGATAAGCCAATCCAATTAATTAATTGACTGTTACTTACTGTATGTCTGTACAATGTACATTCTCTTCCCATTGCCCGCAGGGTCGCTCTTGCAGCCCTCAGAAAGCAACTTCTCTACCCCCACAGGGCTACTGGGCTAGCACTAAAGCTAAAGCTAAAGACACAAATTTATATATAAATCTGTGCATATGAAAATTATATTTCCCCCCAAGATAGGTTGTTACTTCCCCATTGTTCATGTGAATATGCTTGTTTATGTTTAATTGTTGAAATGGAAAACACAATGTTTTCACCAAGAGGGGATGTTTCCCTCTCGCCAGGCAGCGGGGGTCTACATGCGGGGGGCTTGCCAACTTCCCTCCGCTGCCCGTAGCCCCCGTTAGCTGTCCTCACACGCTCGTTGAGTCGCCTCGCACGGCGACACGCACACACACACACACACGCACACACACACGCACACACACACACGCACACACACACGCACACACACACACACACACACACACACACACAGCTGATAGCTCTGGTTAATCCTGTAACACGTTAGAATGCGTTCTCCATAACGTTAATAGTTTCAATATAAGGAACGATTTTGGGGTAAGTAAGTGATTTGAAGAAGGATATAGCCTATATATTGATGAAATGGAAACGTTGTATTTATCAGCATTTCTCCAGACTGAGGCTCTGTCTGTCTGTCTCTCCTCCTCCCCGGGAGTGGAGGGGGCTGCACTACGGGGGATGGGATCATTTGATTCAGACCGTTTTAAGAAAGACCGGACCACGTGACCTAATGTATAATACTATGATAATTTCGGGCCGTGTCAGGACATCTTTGAGTAATTAAGTGTGCATGCCATGCAATGGCAAAACACTTATTGTAATCCGCCATACTTAATAATAATAATAATCACCTCACACAATTTCGGCACGTAATAACTGCTGCACAAGTTACGCCACCCCCGCAATATATACATCAAAACATGCGGCTCGGCCGGGAATGGGGTGCTATTACTTTTCTTCCCGATCTGTGTTACCGTGGCGACGCAGACAATTGTACAAGTCCCTCTGATCCGAGTCCAAGTCGAGTCACAAGTCATTTGGTCCAAGTCTCAAGCAAGTCTCAAGTTGTTCTGTTGTGGGCAAGTCAAGTCGAGTCGAGTCACAAGGTTGTCAAGTCAAGTCGAGTCGAGTCACAAGGTTGTCATGTCAAGTCGCGTCGAGTCAAGTCGCGTCGAGTCGAGTCGAGTCGAGTCGAGTCGAGTCGAGTCGAGTCACAAGGTTGTCAAGTCGAGTCAAGTCAAGCTTTTCAAGTCGAGTCACAGGTTATATCTCAGGTTTATATCTTGAAGAGCGAAACCTTTCTTCCTAAAGTAAATGTCAAAAAATACCATGCAGATTAGTCTGCAACTCTGCATGAATTAAACCAGTATCCATTACATGTCTGATCATTTAGATTTAGAACCTAGGTAGATGGCAAAGGCTACATTCCATTAAAGAAGTGGCATGTTTGACACAAATGTTTATTTTCAACATTTTGCAACATTTAAATTGCAAGCTTTTTTGTTTTTACATTTGAGGTGGCTAAAATTTAAATTTAATTCTGAGGTCTCTCCCCTGGAACCAAATGGATTTAGTTGGTTGTACACTGTCAGAGTTACAGACCTGTAAGGGTCAATTTAGACCCCTGGTATATCCACACCATTTTTTTTGAGAAAAAAAAATTGAGAAAAAAAAAATTGAGAAAAAAAAATTTGAGAAAAAAAAATTTTTTGAGAAAAAAAAAATGTTCAGAAAAAAAAAAATTTTGAGAAAAAAAAATTTGAGAAAAAAAAATTTTTGAGAAAAAATTTTTTTTGAGAAAAAAAATGTTTTGAGAAAAAAAAAATGTATGACACCAGCCGCGAGTCTGTACGACAAACGGTTCATGAGTTATAGAGGCACTTCCTGTTTGGTGAAGGGCACTTCCTGTTTGGCGAAGGAAGCGTAAATTAAGGTTAAGGACTATTAATCAAGTCATATGATACCAGCCACAACTCTGTACGATAAACGGTTGATGAGTAACAGCCAAAAAAGGAACAATCTAGTTTCGGCCAATCAGAAGAGGGGGCGGGGCTTAGTTAAACCAATTAAGGTGAAGGACACTTAGTCAAGTCATATGATACCAGCCACAACTCTGTACGATAAACGGTTGATGAGTAACAGCCAAAAAAAGGAACAATCAAGTATGGACCAATCAGAAGAGGGGGCACTTCCTGTTCGGTGAAGGAAGTTTGACCCTTCGCCACGGGCACGCCGTTTTACGAAAACTCACGATTTTGATAACTTTTTATCGTTAAGGTGTCTTGAGTATGCCGAGCGAACTTGAAGTTGATCCGATTAACCCCCTAGGAGGAGTTCGTTAAATTGCGACCCCTGAAAACGGCCGAAAATGCGCCAAAACGCCACTAATTAGTCAAAATGGCTGACATGATACAGGTGTGTACCGATTTTCGTACGTGTAGGTGAAACCGTCTAGTGGGGCTGTTGCGTTGAAATTTTGTAGGGGGCGCTGTTGCGCCATTAGGCCCCGCCCACTTTGTTTTTTTTTTAAATACGTAATTTTTCGCCACTTGTGATGTGCTTGCAAAGTTGCGCAACTTTTGGAGTACGTTTTGCGCCTCAAAAACGCGATTCATTCGGCGGAAGAAGAAGAAGAAGAAGAAGAATCTTTGCAAATACAATAGGGTCCTCACACTGTGTGTGCTCGGGCCCTAATAATCTTAACGTGCATGCTTTGTTTTGTACTACTAGTACTGTATTTTAATGTCATTTCTCATCAGGCACAAATTTAGCTGCCTACTCCACGTGCAATTGTTTTGCTGGCATGGGGTCCCATGCATAGAGTTATGGTCCCATGTTCCAAAAGGATACGGGGAAATCTCACTTTTACGAACGGACATTATTTCGACCATAGTGTGTCGAAAAGATGACATGTAGTAACAGCGACACGCTCCAGCGACTAACTGGATAATAACAGAGTGAGTGGACTGAATTCAACTATAGCTAGAGCAAAACTTGTCAGAGGCTAAATGAGAAGGAATAAAGCTTTAGCGTGGGAGTTATTTAGTGAAGTTCTTAACCCTGCTGACGACTGGATGTATGTTATGAAAAGTGAAAAAGTGGTGGAAGACGGAGGCTTGCTAGTAGCTACCACGAATGGATATTATTTATGCAGTCACAGATCAACATTCGTGACAGTGGTGGTGAGTGACATTGTTGTCTTATTAATGTTCAAAACACGATCGACCGACAGTATATCACCAACACACACATGCACACGCGCGCACACACACTTAGTTATAATGTTATACTTATGTTTGGTTTCACTTGTCTTCATGCGCAGTCTTCAAGTGGCGGATAAAGTTTGATGTCGTTCCCTCTTTGTCTTTGATTTTAGCGTTGCATATCTTGCATTGAGTGTTCCTCTGTTTACCATCGGAGTGGAAGTTTTTATATACAAACTGTACTTTTGGAACTGCAGCAGCAGAACCGGCAGTGGCTGCACAGCAGACAGCCCAAGTGTGAATCATAATAACGCGTGTCGCGTGCCCACTCTGATCATAGTGTTTGGCTGCTTCCGTGCTTGTGCTCTCGCTTACATGCCTGTCTCCAATCAATCAAATCAATCAATCAATATAAAAGTGTGAACCTAGCGTGGCGTTCACGACTGCTTTGGTGAGTGGCGCAGTGGCAAGTCGTCCGAGTCAGCGTGTCTCAAGTCGAGTCGAGTCGGGAGTCATTGTCTTCCAAGTCAAGTCGAGTCTCAAGTTTTTGTCCTTATGTCCGATCAAGTCGCAAGTCGTCAAAAATATGACTCGGGTCCGAGTCAAGTCGAGTCATCATGACTCGAGTCCAATTGTCTGTGGCGACGTAATTCGCAAAAAACAATGCCCAAAAACCCCATTGAGTTTGAATGGGGGACTCTGGAAAAAAATAGAAGACAATAAGAAAGTGTGCCTGTAGCTCGCTAAGTGTGTGCAACCTTTTGTAGTGGTTGGTGTTAGCATTAGCAAAAACATTTGTACATTAGCATTTTTAGCATTAGCAAAAACAGTAGCATTTTTATTAGCATTAGCTTTAACAATTTTAACATTATCATTAGTATTTTTTGCATTATCATTATCATTATTAACATTAGCTATCATTAGCATTTTATCATTAGCGTTAGCATTTTATCATTAACTAACATTAAAATTAGCAGTTCTAACATTAGCATTTCTTAGCATTAGCATGTTTAGCATTAGGCCTACCGTTTTAGCATTAGCATTTGTTGGCATTAGCATTTTTAACATTAGCATTTTAGCTTTAGCATTAGCGTAAGTAGTGGTTAGCATTAGCGGTTAGCCGTTGGGACTGTGGGACCACCCAACGAGTTTGAGACCAGTAACGTGTTGGGAAGTGGAGTTATGGATGTTTAAAGCCCAGCCAATAGGAAGGCAGAGGGGGCGGAGTTTAAGCAATTATAGATCATTCCTATTGGCTGTGTAAGTACTCCCACCAAATTCCGAGACAGTACAATGCTGCAACCTGAAGTTATGGATGTTTAAAGCTCAGCCAATAGGAAGAGATGGGCGGGGCTTAAGCAATTACAGCTCATTCCTATTGGCCGTTTAAGTCCAGACACCAAGTTTCAAGAAGGTACCATGCTGTGAATTCACCGTTTGTCAGCCTTCTGATTGGTCCCTGAGACTCCCTGACTGGCCAACCAGAAAAAACCATTCACTTTTTGCTATCGGGGGTGGAGTTTGTGCAGTGGGGAATATTGAATGTGGCTTTCAACAACTGTCCGCACTGCGCGACACGGAGATCGCCCGGTACGGCCGCGGGAGGTGATAGCGACGGCAAGCGATCTCGCTCATCATAACGAATAAGCTTCAACAAACTAGTTCACATGGACCTTATCAATGGTCTAAGAGTCACGATTGGGTACATATAATTTAAATGGGCAGAATTACGAAAAGCCAGCCTATTATGTGAGGAGAAACATTATAGTTCTGTCCTCTTCCTACCCAAGATGCAATGCGCTTCTCTTTCTATTTCTATTCTATCTCTGATCCAGAGGATTAAACTAATTAAAACATTTATTTTCGGGGGAAAACTACTGTTTTGCTATGTAATTACTGTACCTTTTTCTTCCCTTTTTATTAATATCACGTAGATGTGGTTTTTTTTGGTACTTTATATAGCTGTAATGAGGCTATGAAGAAAAAAAAATCCCATCCACTACCACTATAAAAGAATCTGCAAAGAGGATTCTGTCCTACTGGGATTAAACAAATTAAAACATATATTTTCGGGTAAACCCCCTGTTTTGCAATGTAACTACTGTACCTTTGTCTTCCCTTTTTATTAATATCACCTAGATGTTTTTCCTTTGGTACTTTATATTAGTCCACTTGCCAGAATCTGAACCCTGGCATATTGAGTACAGTAAGGTTTTATGTTAGAAATGTTGAGTATGGGTCCCCAGCATGTAGAAACTACCGGATGCTAACTTGCATATGTTGAGCAATTTTCATAATTTGCATAATTCGATTTATTTAGCATAATCCCCCATAATAATGGATACTATGTCAAAAACTGATTGGTCGATTTGAACAATATTAGAGTGGTTTTGGGGGTTATTGAGGATGCTGAATCCATTTTTGACATTTTCTAAATTCAAAATGGACGTTTTAAACAGGAAAAGGCCATATACCAACTGGAAAATCAACACAAAAGTATCAAAATCACCCACTTTAAGTTGGTATAAGGCCATTTCCGGTTTAAAACGGCCATTTTGAATTTAGAAAATGGATTCAGCATCCTCAATAACCCCCAAAACCACTCTAATATTGTTCAAATCGGCCAATCAGTTTTTGACATATTATCCATTATTATGGGGGATTATGCTAAATAAATCGAATTATGCAAATTATGAAAATTGCTCAACATATGCAAGTTAGCATCCGGTAGTTTCTACATGCTGGGGACCCTTACTCAACATGTATAACATAAAACCTTACTGTACTCAATATGTCCGGGTTCACAATGGGGCTCTATGGGCTGGCAAGTAGACTATATAGCTGTAATGAGGCTATGAAAAAAAAAAAAAAAAATCCCATTCACTGCCACTATAAAAACAATCTGCTCAGGGTCAAATGTCCCAGCATAGTAACAGGGCAGAATGGGGCGGGATTTGCAAAAGCCTGAATTGGAGTTATGGCTGTTTAAAGCCCAGCCAATAGGAAGACAGAGGGGGCGGGGCTTAATCAATTACAGCTTGTCCCTATTGGCCGGAAAAAGTCCAAAGTCGTGTGAGCATTTTAAATCACGTTGCTGGGCAAAAAGTATGCCAGAGTTATGTGGCACCAAAGTATCCGTTTTTTCTGCTTTCCCCCATTCAAAGTCAATGGGGTTTTTGGGCATTGTTTTTTTGTAAATTACGTCGCCATGGTAACACGGAGCGGAAAGAAAAGTAATAGCACACCATTCCCGGCCGAGCCGCACGTTTTGATGTATATATTGCGGGGGTGGCGTAAATTGTGCCGCAGTTATTGCCTGGTTAATAAACCAGACCGAACACAAGTAGTGGTGTTGTAGTACGGTCTGCCACCGATCCATTGAGATTCTATTTCCTCAACCAGCTTCAAGAGTTGGCCAATCAGGGTTCTATGCTTGGGGCATGTGGTTTCTGTAAGCTTGGGACACGTGGTTTGGGGCAAACCCCAGAAATGAAAACTCTTCCTGAAATCCCAGACTCTCTTCCCAAAACGAAGTGTGTGATAGAGGCTGGCAACGCCAGGCAACCGCAGTTATTACGTGCCGAAAATTTTGTGGGATCAATATATAAGTATGGCGGATTACAATAAGTGTTTGACATTGCATGGCAGGCAAAAAAAAACAAAAAACAAAAAAAAAACAGAAACTTTGGCACCACATTATTCTGGCACACTTTTGCCTAGTAACGTGATTTAAACTTTAAAACGTTCACACAACTTTGGACTTTTTCCGGACAATAGGGACGAGCTGTAATTGATTAAGCCCCGCCCCCTCTGTATTCCGGGACGAGCTGTAATTGATTAAGCCCCGCCCCCTCTGTATTCCTATTGGCTGGGCTTTAAACAGCCTTAACTCCAGTTCACAGCATGGTACCGTATGGAAACTTGGTGTCTGGACTTAAATGGCCAATAGGGACTTATTACTTAAGCCCCGCCCCCTCTTAAGCCCCGCCCCTATCTTCCTATTGGCTGAGCTTTAAACAGCTATAACTCCAGTTCGCAGCATGGTACCGTCTCGAAACTTGGCATGAATACTTAGATGGCCAATAGGGACGAGCTGTAATGATAAGCCCCGCCCCCTCTGGCTACCTATTAGCTGGGCTTTAAACAGCCATAACTCCAGTTCTCAACATGATACCGTCTTGAAACTTGGTGTCTGGACTTGAACGGCCAATAGGGATGTATTACTTAAGCCCCACCCCCTCTTAAACCCTGCCCGATCTTCCTATTGGCTGAGCTTTAAAAAGCTATAACTCCAGTTTTAAGCATGGTTTACGACGATTTACGCCACCCCCGCAATAAATACATCAAAATGTGCGTCTCGGCCGGGAATGGGGTGCTATTACTTTTCTTATTTTACCATGGCGACGTAATTTGCAAAAAACAACGCCCAAAGATTCCATTGACTTTGAATGGGGGACAAACAAACAAACTTTGGCGCCACATTACTCTGGCATACTTTTTCCTAGCAACGTGATTTAAACTTTAAAACGCTCGCATGACTTTGGACTTTATTTTCCGGCCGATAGGGATGAGCTGTAATTGATTAAGCCCCGCCCCTATCTTCCTATTGGCTGAGCAGCTATATCTCCAGTTTGCAGCATGGTACCGTCTCGAAACTCGCTGTGTGTAGTTACATGGCCAATAGGAATGATCTGTAATTGCTTAAGCCCCACCTTCTCCGCCTTCCCATTGGCTGGGTTTTTAACATCCATAACTCCACTTCCCAACACGTTACTGGTCTCAAACTCTGTGGATGATCCCTCAGTCCCAACGGCCAACTACTAATGCTAACCACTACTTGTACTAATGCTAATGCTAACAAATGCTAATGCTAACACATGCTAATAAATGCTAATGCTAAAAATGCTAATGTTAACAAATTCTAATGCTAATTCTAAAAATGCTAAAATGCTAATGCTAATTCTAAAACTGCTAAAATGCTAATGATAGCTAATGTTAATAATGCTAATGTTAGAAATGCTAAAAATGCTAATGTTAAAATGCTAATGTTAGCTAATGCTAAAAAAATTATAATGCTAATGATAATGCTAAAAATGCTAAAACTAATGCTAATAAAATGCTAATGTTAAAATGCTAATGTTAAAGCTAATGCTAAAAATGCTAATGTAAAAAATTCTAATGCTAAAGCTGATGTTAATGTTAATGCTAAAAATGCTAATGCTAACACCAACCACTACACAAGGTTGCACACACTTAGCGAGCTGCAGGCACACTTAAAATGTCGCCGACATTTTCTTTTCTAATTTATCTACTATATTATATTCTCCTCAAAACATTGACACGATTTTACTCCTACATACTTACACCATTCAAGCTTTAATATGTTCAGCTTACTGTGGAATTGTGTGTTTGTACTTTTCTTTGTGAAATGTTTTGTAGTTTTTAGATATTTAACTTTGAAAATGTACAGTTTACAGTTTACAGTTTAGGCATTTAGCTTTTAATCCAAAGCGACTTACAATACGCAAATAAACATCACAATAATAAACAAGATTAAGTGTCAGTACATCAACAGCAATATAACAAATGTGAATGAATATATATCTAGAAAAAAACTATATAATCCGTAAAAAAGGTTTCTAAAAACCTAAAAACAAATGCTAACTAGCTTGTATGGTCATTGATTTTTCCAGTAGTGCTAAGGGTTTCGGTGGAGTCTGAAAAGGTGAGTCTTCAGTCCTCAGCGAAAGCTAGCGAGTGAGTCCGTTGTTCTAAGTGCGACGGGGAGTTTATCCCACAACTTGGGGGCCAGGAGGGCAAACTGTCTCGGACTAGTGGATTTTTGTCCTGGGGTTTTTAGCGAGGGTTCTGTCAACATCCCTGTGTTGGTTGATCTAAGTGCACGGGTGGGGGTGTAGGGGTTGATCAGGTTTTGGAGGTATGGAGGAGCCATACCTTTGGCTGCTTTAAGGTCAGCATCAGAGTTTTGTATTCCGTGCGGGCCACAACCGGAAGCCAGTGGAGGCTGCGGAGAAGGGGAGAGACATGTGAGAACTTAGGCTGGTTGAAGACCAGTCGTGCCACGGCATTTTGGATCAGTTGGAGAGGTTTAAGTGCACATGCCGGGAGACCAGTGAGGAGAGAGTTACAATAGTCAAGTTTTGATATGACAGATGTCTGGATGAGGAGCTGGGCTGCCTCCTGGGTGAGGAAAGGTCTGATTTTACGGATGTTATAGAGTGTGAACCTACAGGACCGTGTGACTGATGCAATGTGTGCCTTGTATGAATGTAATTGATAAAACTTTGGATCCTTCATATTTAAGTGTGCCTGCCATGCAATGGCAAAACACTTATTCTAAAATGGCTAGTTCCATTCCTTGATTCTGATTGGCTGGTTGCCGTGCTATATGAGACTGTAACCCACACCTTGAATCAGTTTATATCAAAGCCAGGTGCATTATTTCTTTCCATGTGCCGTGAGGCTGAACTAGAGAAGCGAGCGTTTGATTCTCTCTCAAATCCTGCTGTGCGGGTGTATCTAAGCACCGCCCGCATGCATAGGACAGTGACTGAATGGCCTCTATTCTCCAGGCACATACTCGGCTGTTAGTTTAGGTTGCTATGCTAGCGTTTTTGATGTGATGTTCACCCACATAGCAGCTAAATCTGGATGAAAATAAACATGTGTATGGATCAAATATTGTTCTTAACATGAGACTGATCTAACACATAAGTGTTGTTTCCCTATTTTTTGGCAAAAAGAATGACATGACTTTATAAACACACACTGGCTTACGTAAGTTCCGTTCCTGGATGTGGCTGGTAAACAAGGAAATGTCTGAGGGGGTCGGAAACACTCGGCTGTCGCCTCGTGTTTCCCAACGCCTCTCAGCCGGTGTATACTACCCCGGTAACCACTCGCCTCTTGTGGCTTATTGCTTTATTGTAATCCGCCATACTTAAGTAAGTAAGCAATCTGGGAACCCATTTTCAAGGAAAGGGCGACGCCCACTCGGTCTGTCTCTCTTCCTTTGACTCTGGGCTTAACAGAAGAAGGGGCACTGATACTTGGAAATCCCCGGTTGAGAACAAATTTGCATACTAGTTCTGGCTGTAAGCCTGGTTCTGTTCCCTCCAGAAACTACTATCGCGGAACTGCTACTCTACTCACGGAACACAACAGACAACAACGTAACATGCCATGGATGCAAGTGTTACTGCTGGTTAGCTCTCGTAGGCTATACTATAGCGTTACTTTGAAGTATTTAATTTTTAATAGATCGGCGGCGACGGCGAGATGTTTTGGCATATTTTGCCGCCTGGATTTGGAAAAAGCCTGTTATCCTGCTTTCCCAGAGAGAAGGAGCAAGGACCCCATAGTTTTTACCCTGCTGCGCTGAATGAAGTTGCTGACCAGTGACCAACAACGACAAATTTACCTACAATAAGCAAACGTTTTTATAGCCTCGGATGTCATGGTGTGTTGCAATACAGTGGATTATTGTTTTAAATCAATATGGGATGTTATATGATAGTGTACAACTGTTTGGCTAACTGCAGTAAGCTAGTACATTAGCATACGGCCGTCATGTTTTCAGGTCGTTTTTTTACATAACAAAAGACTCCTGCAGCAACTACTAACTAATACTAGCGTGCCTAGGCAGTAGTGGGAAAAGTACTCGCATTCTTTACTTTAAGTATCATGCAATACTGCCTATGTAAGTGGAAGTTTTGTATTCAAAATGTACTTTAGTAAAAGTATAAAAGTATTGGTATCAAAATGTACCAAAAGAAGAAAGTACCCATTATGCAGAATGTAACCAAAGGTGTTCAAATAAGTGTAGTGAATGTATGCTATTTGCTATCAATATTGTGTCTTGTGTCACAAAAGATGATAATGTTATGCTATGAAATAAGCAGGTCGTTTTTATTTATAGTATAATCTATCAAGAACAGACTCCTTTTCCCTTTCTTTGATGATGGTTAGCCGTAATGTTTATAGAATAAACCCTAAAGTTAACTTAAGTTGCATTTTTTTGTATGCCTACTGTTATACCACATTTACAATGTGTATGATTCTCTCTGTATAATAAACATTTGGTTGAATAACAAATGTATTCGTTTATGCACAGATAATGGTGCTTAAAGGTATATTCAGTGATTGTATTTCATTCAAATAAAAATATAATTGGTACATTTCCATTCATTCTCCTCACTAGAATGTGTGCTGACCATATACGGACTTCCAACATGGCCCGTGTTACGGGCATAGCTAGATTCGGTTTTCAGAGGTGGCCAGCCAGTCCTCGACCAATCAGGGTAGAGTATGGCCATAGTTATGTTATGATGTTTAGTTATGATGGTCAAAATAAAAGTTTTGAGAACCCAGGGGTTAAAGTTCTCAGTCCTGGGGACTGATTTCAGTCTTGAGGATTCCATAGGGTCTGTTTCTGAGATCAGTGCAGATCTGCAATAAAATAAGGGGGAGGTGTAGCGATGGCCACGGTGTGAATGACAAAGTTGTCAAAAAGTCTAGTGATTTCCAATCTAAAAAGCAGTTATAATTTCAAGATATGAGTATTTGAATTGGCCAGACAAGCAATAGAAGACAACAGAACTTCAGAAGATATTTCTATAAAATGAAGCATAGATTGGCACACATACATTCAGTGAAAGCAGTTCAGAACTTCAGGAGAAAAATAATAATAATATAATTTAAAAAAAAAGTGTGCGCTGCACATGCCATGTTTCAAGAAATCACATATTGGGACAAGGTCTGAAAATAATTTCAGTCTTGTGATTCTTTTTGGCTTTAACCCCTGAGAACCACAGTCGCTCTGAATTAAGAACGTCTGCTAAATGCCTAGATTGTAAACTGCTGAACGCATAAAATGCTACATTCTCATAGTAAATCAGTCTCATACATATCCTGAAGCTGGAGACGTAGGCCTACCGATATTCAGTGATTGGGTCTAATGATCAAAACGAGAACATTATAATGGTGTAAAGAAATCTATAAAAAACGAAACATTTCCACGCTGTAAGGCCAGTAAGGGACAAGATGACCCCCGGTCACTTTCATTATCACTGAATACACCTTTAATGTGTAATGGTACTGTTAATATTTAATGTTAGTATGAAGCTAATTATAAAGCTTACTTGGATGATGGACTGAAAAGCTAATGGGAAGTTTAATGTGACTCTGTTTAGCATACATGCAATCTGCATTTAAATAAGCTGTGTTGGAATGTGTCAATGACTTGTGAAAATCAAAGAATGCCACTTTCAATGTGAAACCCATTTAGATTGAAATTGTGCGTCAATGAATAATCAGCTTTAATTATAGTAGCCTACTTTATATCAGAAACAAAAATGTACAGTTCAGCTACATAAGGAATATGTGTACAACTTGATGATGGGTAAGATAAGATGTAGGCTATAGGCACAATCCGGAACCGTTATCGAGAAGTGTTCATAGAAATAGTAAAATAATTATCACTAAAAGCTGTGGGGAAAATGAAGACTAGTCGTCCCAGAAGGCCTCATGAAGCTGCGACCTCGAGTGATGCGTGAAGTGGGCCATTATAGAGGTGGGCCTGGGTCTCCTGCGAACAATGCTATGAATACAGAAGACGGCCAGAGCGGATTCTTTAAAAGAAATCGAGTGATAATGTACATGTTTTTGGTCATGTGCTTAATAAAGTTATGCTTTACTTTCTCATAAGACTGTACAATCGTAATCAGTGGCGTAAAAAGTACTCAATTATTTTACTTAAGTAAAAGTATCAATACTGCAATGTAGAAATACTCTGTTCCAAGTAAAAAAAAAAGTACAAGTAGAACATTTTTGAAAATAGCAGATCTACAAGCTATTTTCAAATAGCCTGGCTAGGAATAAAAAAAAGGGCTAGTTGATTAATGTATGGTTTATAATATAATAATTTTATACATGAGTCTTTTTATACTAGAAGTTGCAACATTTACTTCCTTCCATTTCATTCTATTGTTATGCACAACGATTTCCAAAAGCATTCTTTGATTGAAAGTGGCAATGTGAACCCCATAAATTGAGTGGAAAACCGGGTGGGTCAATGAATATTTAAATGGGGCAATTCGCTTGACTATACAGACTACAGAGGGATGTATTTAGTACAAGGAATATGTACAACTTGAAATATTGTTTGTTTCCATCCGTGAGGGGGAATGCATACAGACGCACACATTAGATCCCGCCCACTATGTTTGATTGGGCAAAAGCGCTGCCTGTCTCCAGACTGGGTTCCGCCCAACGTAGCCAACGAATCCTCTCTGTCCGCTCTGTCAGTGACAGAGTCAATGGCATGGCCATCATTGACTCTGTCTCGAGAGATTGGTAAGTAAGTAACTATATAATCTTCCCGCGAATTTCGGCACATAACTGCCGCACAATTTACGCCACCCCCACAATATATACATCAAAACGTGGGGCTCGGCCGGGAATGGGGTGCTATTACTTTTCTTTCCGATCCGTGTTACCATGGCGACATAATTTGCAAAAAACCACGCCCAAAAACTCCAATGACTTTGAAAGGGGGATTCGGAAAAAAAAACAGACAATTTTGCGCCACATAACTCTGCCATACTTTTGCCTAGCAACGTGATTTAAACTTTAAAACGCTCACACGACTTTGGACTTTTTCCAGCCAATAGGGACAAGCTGTAATTGATTAAGCCACGCCCCCTCTGTATTCCTATTGGCTGGGCTTTAAACAGCCATTACTCCAGTTCACAGCATGGCACCGTCTTGAAACTTGGTGTCTGGACTTAGGGACTTATTACTTAAGCCCCTTCCCCTCTTAAGCCCCGCTATATCTTCCTATTGGCTGAGCTTTAAACAGCTATAACTCCAGTTCGCAGCATGGTACTGCCTTGAAACTCGCTGTGTGTACTTAGACAGCCAATAGGAATAATCTGTAATTGCTTAAACCAGCCCCCTCTGCCTTCCTATTGGCTGGGCTTGAAACATCCAAACTTCACTTCCCAACACATTACTGGTCTCCAACTCGGTGGGTATTCCCACACTCCCAACCGCTAACTGCTAATGCTAACCGCTACTTCTGCTAATGCTAACCTAAAATGCTAATGTTAACAAATGCTAATGCTAAAAATGTTAATGCTAAACATGCTAACGCTAAGGTTAAAAATGCTAAAGCTAATGCTAATAAAAATGTTAATGCTAAAAATGCTAATGTAAAAATGTTAATGCTAATGCTGGATGTTAATGTTAAAGGAGTAGTTCACCCCCAAAATGACTTTTTTTCTATTGATTAGTCACGCCATGGAGAGTAGAGTTCAATAATATTTTTTTGGTTGTTGTCACATTCCTAAGACAAAAAATTGATTTGAGTAAATTTACCCCCATTGATTACGGATGGGGACCCGTTTCGAAACGGGTCCCCATCCGGAAAGAATGGGGGTACATTTATTGTTGTCACATTTTTGTCTTAATATTTTTGTCTATAATAAAATATTATTGAACTCTAGTCTCCATGGCGTGACTAATCAATAGAAAAAAAGTCATTTTAGGGGTGAACTACTCCTTTAATGCTAAAAATGCTAATGCTAACACCAACCGCTACAAAAGTTAGCACACACTTGCGTGTATCAAAACAACGTCCCGCTTCCAACAATGGAACAAGGGCGGAGCGCTTGTTTTTGGTAGAGATGACAGAGGTGCGCCGGCGTTATATTATAAACACAATCTGATCTAGCAATCATGACATAAGCTATTTATTATAATCACTAATTCACTATGAAGTGTCTTTAATTATAATTAAAGTAAAAATAGTCAAATAAAAAGGACACATTCTTCTGCCCACAACCTTATCAAACCAAAATGCCTAAACTAGCCTACTGTAAATGTAGGTCTATTATAACTATGATAATGGTTCTTGTAAGTCCCAATTATTAAGTAGAATATTTGACCTAATGTGTTATGATTATTTCTTGTGTTATATTTTATGAAACATCGCATGTAGGCCTATTATATTACCTATAACCTATACACAAGTGAGCTCTCGGCACCTCTGCGCGGTCCAGGCGAACACAACGGAGCGCTCCCTACCACCGGTTCAGCCAATCACAAGCTTCCACTGCTGGAAGCGGGATGTTGTTTTGATACACACCACACACTTAGTGAGCTGCAGGCACACTTAAAATTTCGTAGAAATGTTCTTTTCTAGTCCTTCATACTTTCACCTAGAAACTTGATTCACAGTAAGAATTCCATACAGCGTTGAGATGTTTTGCTTTATGGGTTTTGCATGTAGGGAGAGAGCAGGAGAGACTTTTTTGTTAAAGGACACTTTAGTTTTTTACAACAAGGGTTCATATTTTAGATTGTAATTAAAGAATATAAAAGATGAGTGTTAAATTGATTTAATTTACTTCAATTGTTTTAGAGATTCTTATTTTTCCCCTTATAGGCCCATTTCCGTCCCATTTTCCGCGATTTAGAATTTTCTTCACATTCCTAAGACAAAAATGTGATAACAATAAATTTACCCCCATTGATTCCGGATGGTGACCCGTTTCGAAACGGGTCACCATCCGGAATCAATGGGGGTAAATTTACTCGAATCAAAATTTTGTCTTAGGAATGTGACAAAAACCAAAAATATTATTGAACTCTACTCTCCATGGCCTGAGTAATCAATAGAAAAAAAGTCATTTTGGGGGTGAACTACTCCTTTAAAACACACTTTTTGCTCATTTTCCTAGATATTGTTTTCAAATATAAAAAAAAAAATCAGTAGGCCTACACATGATCTCCCATGCGATAAACATATTTAAGCAACATTTTGATAGTCCATACCGTTCGTCCGTGTAGACTTCCAAATTTGAATCACTCGTCGAGGGTTGTATAGGCTACTCAACAAATCCACAAAAGCTTTTTCCACTTTGATACGTAAAATGTAACCGTTTCATGCCAAAACATGTTTTTTGGGGGGAACAATCCTCCCAAAATGAAACATAAGCAATCTCAGGAGTGACGTGACAACGCAATTAGCGTCTTTGTGGGAGGAGCTCTTTTCCTAAAAACAAGAAACCATATCCTAACATCTCGAAATTCATAATCAGTCAGCCCAGCTCCTCATCCAGACATCAGTTAGGCCTATATCAAAACTCGACCACGGTAATTCTCTCCTTACTGGCCTCCCAGCATGTGCGCTTCAATTGATCCAAAATGCTGCAGCACAATTGAGTACCTGAGACAAATAATAGTCTAAGTCCGTATTTTAAAATTTTGGATAAAGACATTTTTTTTATTTACCAGACTGTAAACCACAAACTAGAAGTTTTTAATTTCTTAAAGTCTTAATGTACTCCCCCCTCATTTTGTTGAGTTGTATTTGTTTTACTTAACTCATATATATATTGGGAATTATAAGACATAATACTTAAGGAAAGTGGAAAAACAGTATATCTCCAGCAGTTTGTGGAACAACAGTCTAAGTCCGTTCAAGCAAACAATATTCAGGGACAAAGGGAGCAGATAACATTAAAACAGACAATTAAACAGACAATTAAACAAAATGAGGGGGGATTGCATTAACAATTTAACAGATTAAAAATTACTAGTTTGTGGTTTACAGTCTGGTAAATCCAAAAATATATATACCGTAAATCCCCAATTAATCGCCCGATGGCAAACTGCCGCCGGGTCCCATATATCCGCCCGGGGTCTGACCCCATTTTGCGCAATAAACGCCTGTTTCAAATAAGCGCACGGTTCGTATAAGCGGCTGGGCCGTTATTTGCAATTAATATTATCCTTATTATGTTTTATGTAAGAGCCCGGGCTATTATTTGTTTGGTTGTTTGGTATTATTTGCTATTTATTCAACTTAACTGGTCATTTATGTTGCATGGCAGTGGTGCGCTGAAAACAGCAAATCTACGACTGACAGCACGTTGCAACGCACCGCACTCGCTGTGCGTCGCTACGGGTCATATGTTGCATGACGGTAGTGCGCTGAAAACAGCAAATCTACAAGCTCACAGCCCTGTGGACAGACACTTCTAAGCCAAATGTATATGGTGCCCAGCCCAGCCCAGTGCTGCGCTACCATGACGCGCAGGACGCACTGTCTGTGCGTCGGGGAACAGATTGCCAAAGGACACCAAAAAAAGAGAGAGGAAAAAAGGAGTCTGCTGCTCTCTGCGAACTGACCACCATTCATTACTGTCTAAAACGTTGCTACAATGCCAAGTTTGCGTGAGTAGGCCTACTTTAATGGCAAAACGTTGTGATGGAGAAAGACTGGCCAATAAAGAACAGCTGGATCAGAATAAGTCATTACCTGTTGCTGCCTCTTGTTATCCAGTCCACATTTTGAAGAAGTAATCCATTATTTTGAGGTTCAAGGGGAATGCAGAAGGCTTAATCATAATGCAATACCAAAATGGTTTAATGTCAGGATAGTGGAGCTGTTCAGTGGTCATGTCAGCGAGTTTAGGTTTAGGTTTAGGTTTAGGTTTATTAGTCACATGCATATCCATACAGGTACAGACATACAATGAAATGCTTGTGCCAGGAGCACTCTCAGCCTTATTACACACAAAAACATCAACCCACAACAACAAGACAACAACAAGTCACCCAAGACAACCCAAAAACAACAAAAACCATACAGTGTAACAGTGTACAGTTTAAAAACTGCGTACAGTGCACATGACTACCTAGGTCTCGCTTTCATCTCTTCGTTAAGCAACCTGATTGCTTGAGCATAAAAACTATTACTGAGACGGGTGGTGTGCGATGAGATGCTCTGATAACGTTTTTTGGATGGGAGGAGATAGAACAGGGAATGGGCGGGATGACTGCTGTCCTTTAAGATGTTCTCTGTCTTTTTCTTACAGCGTGTGTTATAGATTGTGTGTAGCTGTGGTAATTCTGTGCCAATGATTTTGGCAGCTCTCTTCACAATTCTCTGTAACTGTTTACTGTCTTGAACAGTCACGTTACCAAACCACACTGTGATGCATCCTGTCAAAACACTTTCTATGGTACAGCGATAGAAATTTACAAGAGCCTTGGTGCTCAGGCCAAATCTCCTGAGGCGCCTCAGAAAGTACAATCGCTGCTGCGCTTTCTTAAGGATACCTTTGCTGTTTAGAGACCATGTGAGTGAGTTTGTTATGTGAACACCCAGGAATTTGAAACTGTCCACTATGTCTACAGGTGAACCATTTATGGTTAAGGGACTGTGATTGACTTTAGACTTCCTAAAGTCAACGATGATCTATTTTGTTTTACTAACATTTAGAGAGAGATTGTTATTCTGGCACCATAGGGTTAGCTCTTCAATTTCCCTCCTATAGGCTCTCTCATCATCGTTGGATATTAGTCCTATAACCGTGGTGTCATCTGCAAACTTGAGAATAGAATTATTGCCACAACACAATCATAGGTGAACAGACTATACAACAAGGGACTGAGGCAGCAGCCCTGGGGCGCTCCAGTCCTGGTCAATATCTTAGATGAATGCTTGTTCCCTATTCGTACAGATTGTGGCCTGCCTGTCAAAAAGTCAAACAGCCAGTTGCAGATACTACTGCCAAGACCAAGACCCCTGAGTTTCAACACAAGCTTAGATGGTACAATCGTGTTAAAGGCAGAGCTATAATCTATGAAGAGTAGTCTGACATAAGAGTTCTTTTTCTCCAGATGTTTCAAGGCAATGTGTAGTGCGAGAGAAATAGCATCATCGACTGATCTATTAACACAGTATGCAAACTGTAGTGGATCAGTATTGGCAGGGATAATGTGCGTTATATGTGATATAACCATTTTTTCCAGACACTTCATAAGAACAGAGGTCAGAGCCACAGGGCGATAATCATTAAGACAGGCGACAGGTTTTTTCTTTGCTATGGGTACAATTATGGTTTCCTTGAAACACAACGGTACCACACACAATGACAGGGACATATAAAAAATGTCAGTAAAGACCCCCGAAAGCTGGTCGTAACACAGCTTAAGGACACGTGAGGCTATCCCGTCAAGGCCGGCCGCCTTATGAGTCCCAACGCTTTTGAAAGTTTTACTCACATCTCGTTGTGTCACCTGCAGCTCCACTGCACCGGGTGTTCCCCGCACCGGTGTGACTGGGTCCGTGTTGTGAGTTTCAAAGCGGGCGAAAAAGTTATTCAATTCGTCCGGTAGAGAGTCCGAGGTGTTAATAACAGCCGGCTTCGGTTTGTAATCCGTAATCGCCTGCAGCCCTCTCCACATACGCCGTGCGTCACAGCCACTGTAGTTGTTCTCCAGTTTGTCCCTATATTGTCTCTTAGCGTCTCTGATCGCCTTTCTCAGGTCGTATCTGGATTTTTTATAGCGTTCCTCGTCCCCAGATTGAAAGGCGGCTCGGCGCTCTCTCAACTTCAGACGAGTGTCATAGTTCATCCACGACTTCTCGTTGGGATAGGAGCGAACGGTTCGCGCTGGGATGCAATTATCCACACAGAATTTAACGTAGCTGGTGACAGTGCCAGCGTAGTCATCCAAACTTGTGGCTGAGTCTTTGAAGATGGACCATTCTGTCGATTCAAAGCAGCCCTGGAGTTTAGATACATTATCTGTGGACCAGCACTGAACAGACCTCACCTTGGGTTGCTCGGACTTCATTCTCTGCTTGTAGGCAGGTAGAAGTAACACCGCTCGATGGTCAGATTTCCCAAAGTGGATCGCTCTGTAGGCAGCCTTGATGGTGGAATAACAGTGATCGAGCATCTTGTCGATCCTTGTTGAGCACTTAACGTGCTGGTAGAAGTGTGGCAACACCGATTTCAAGTTGCAGTGATTAAAGTCCCCCGCCACGATTGATATGGCCTCCGGGTGCTTATTCTCCTGCTTGCCGATAACATCGCTCAGCTTGTCCATAGCCTCCGATGCATTCACTTCTGGTGGGATGTATACAGCCGTTAGCAACACACAAGGAAACTCCCTGGGTAGGTAGAACGGTCTACACCGTAGTGTTAGATGTTCCAACACCGGCGAGCAGTGTTGGGAGACTATATCCACATTAGTGCACCAAGAGTCGTTGATGTGAAACAGAACACCGCCCGCTTTTGTCTTTCCTGTGTTTTCCCTGGAACGGTCCGTGCGGAACACAGAGAAGCCATCTAGCTGTACCGCCCTGTCAGGGACGTCAGCTTTCAACCACGTCTCCGTGAAACAAAACACACAGCAGTTCCTTATATCCCTTTGAGAGCGCACCCGGTTTCGGAGGTCGTCCATTTTGTTGTCGATCGCTTGTACGTTGGCCAACAATATGCTGGGAATGGGTGGTCGAGAGGGACGTCCTCGTAGCTTCACTAGAGCGCCACCTCACCTTCCCCTCTTCCTCCTGTGACCACGCCATGGTGGAACCGGGTTGTTGTTGTTGTGTAGCTCTCTCGGCAAATCCCGAGGCATCAAAACGTCTGAAGCAACTCATGGCGATCATAGGTCATCGTACAAGACGCGTTTCGTGCAAAGACAGTGACATACAACATTAAGACATGGCGATCATAGGTCATCGTACAAGACGCGTTTCGTGCAAAGACAGTGACATACAACATTAAGACAAGCAATAAGGCGAGAGCAGCTCTCAGCGTGTCGCCCTGTAACGGCGCCATCTTCGTCCCCCCGACTTCCGGCAGCAATCCAGTCAGAGCAACAGCTGCAGGACTTCTGCGCTAATTGGGTCGTTAACGACTTCTAGATGCGTCTTTGCTGGCATGCGGTAATTGATTCTTTTGGAGAAAGTTTCCCATAGTATATTAGACCTATATATATTTTTTAAATGAGGTTTGGTCTAATAGATCGAAATGTGCTATTTTCTGGGTGTTGGTAACAATTAAAATAATAATAATAATCATAATTATAACATTTATTATAACATTTTGATTATTAATACTATTATATAGTTTGAGAAAGAAAAATTTACCAAATAATGGCCCAGTGCTGGCCAGTGCCAAAATAAATAAAAGCCTGTTACCAATAGCCGCCTGGTCCCTTTTAAGCGCCCGGGGTCCGACCCCATTTTGCGAAATAAACGCCCGGGCTACTAATTGGTGATTTACGGTATTCAAAAAAATTCAAATATGGACTTATGCTGTTATTCGTCTCAGGTACTCAATTGGTCTTCAACCAGCCCAAATTCTCACGTCTCCCCCTTCTCCGCTCCCTCCACTGGCTCCCGGTTGCAGCCCACACAAAGTACAAAACACTGATGATGGCCTTCAAAAAAGCCAAATATGACACCTCCATACCTTCAAAGCTTGATCGAACCATTCAGCAAGGGTTCTGTTAGCTACAGGGAGGCTAACAGAACCCTTGCTAAAAACCCCAGGACAACGATCCACTCTTCCTAGACTCTTTGTCCTCCTTGCCCCCAAAATGTGGAATAAACTACCTGTTGCACTCACTTCCTAGTTCACTCTTCAGACTCCACCTTATGGCCCAAAGCACGTAACGTAGCACTTGCCTACCCTCAATGACCATGTATTTTACATTTGTATCTGTTCTTTCTGGTTTTAGTTTTTTTTTTGCTGGTGCTTGGTCTGCCTATATTATTCTTAGATTACTATTGCTGTGCATTTGATGTATTGATGTTGATATATGTATTACCTGGCTTATTGTAAATCGCTCTGGATTAAGAGTGTATGCTAAATGCCTAAATTGTAAAGTGTATAATATAATGGAAAGATTAAAATTGGGATAACCCTTGCGTAGCAGCCAACACAGCTTTCTTCAGGGTAGCCAATCTTTAAGCTTGTTGTGAGATTGTACATCTGCTGTTTTAGCTGGTTCTGAAAGTGAAAGTGGTTAAGTGTCTGTTTATATATATTCAATCTGGGAACCCATCATCAAAGAAAGGGCGACGCCCACTCGGTCTGTCTCTCTTCCTTTGAAGAAGCCGACACTGAGGCTGTCTCGAGAGATTAATATACTGTATATTCAACCAACAAAATGTATTAGAACCGAGAACCGAACCGGTTCGGGTTTAAAATATTGACTTGAATCTCCGGGCAGGGGTAGTAATTGCCTCAGGTCCGTTTCGGGTCATTCCAAAATGCATTTCCCGCAGGTGTCCGAGAGGACCCGAGCTTTAGCAGCCGAGCAGGAGGAGGATTTGTTTTTCTTTTTTTTTTTAAGTGAGCTGTGAGTTGTTGACTCTGACTGGACAGTAATGCTGGATTGTCACTGGACAGGTTTGTGTTTGTTGTGGATGTCACAGTGATTGCTGAAAATGTAACTGTCCTGCATGACACACGCACACAAACCTCTGCAACAGCGAGTGATCGAGGTGTGCCCTGCGCTCTGTCTACAACCGGTCTCAAAGTAATGATGAAAGACAAGCGAAGTATAGCATCAAACACAGTTCGGGCCAAAGACCCAGGCAGATCGGGTCCATTTTCCCCGGCCCCATTTTAGGGTCGGATCCAATTTAATTCGGCTCCGTTTCGGATCGGATCCAATCACTCTCTGAGCCATTTCAGGCCGGTTCCACTATTCTTATTTTTTTTCCTGTCTGGGCTTCGGTCCAAATATCCTCGGTTCCGTTTTTCCTGATAAGTAACAGTTTTGGACATAACAAGGTTTCTACCTGACAGCAATGACATGTTGCCAATTGTTTTTCAGGAGATTTGAAGACCTCAGTGTTGATGTCCTGATCTGCCTTGGTAGTTCAACGATTGATTCCAGAGTTCAAAAACAGCACAGGCAGCCAGCACAGGTATGAAGTCTTTCAGTAACACACTACTGTCCTTAGACGATATTTGACAAATTTCACCACATTTGATCATTTACTGTGCTGGGCAGGACTAGGACGCCCTCTTGATCACACTGTCATGACATTGTAATTGTATGGTCTCTAGTGAGAATGCTAATTACCGTTTTCTAATGTAATGCTTGAGGAGAATATACTGTATTAGCATCCCAGAAGTTGACTTGGGGTTCCCACACACCAAGCAGCTGTACTATTCTTGGCTAAAAGGCCAGGCCTTCTAGCGAGCAGACCTGCAACTGCACATGCTGCTACATAATGAATTAATAATTATTATGTTAGAGACCCAGATAATCATAAAATAGCTTAGATATGTCAGATTGCATGAATTCATTTATTTACTTATTTTTTGTATTTGTTTATTCATAACAGGGGCCATGCACAACATAACTGTGGGACCTGTGTTATATATCCAGCTTTTATTTGGATCAGTGGCCCAACATTAAACACTGTACAAAATATATGCATAATTGACACTCGGTCACATATGCCAGGTGTATTTCAGAGTGTACATCCCCAATTAGTAAGGGGAACATAAGTAAATCGTTACCAAGAAATGTCTTCACCAATGTGTTTCTAAAGGTTTGTAATAATATGTACTAAAAGGTTGAAATTCAACTCCCGGGGGAAACCTCATAAAAAAGGATTTGTGTTTGTGTCCCATTAACTTTACTATACAGGAAAAAAATACAAAAAATACATCTGCTTTAAGTAACATGTGAGGAGTCTAACTAGGGGTTTTTCATGATGCTGAATCCATTGTAAGCATTTGTTTTGCACGAAAAACATTCCATGGGCTACAAATGGCCCCCACAAAATGGTGAAAAGTGATGATTCATCACTAAACCATCGTTTTGCGGGTCCGATTTTAGCCGAAGGAATGTATTTCGTGCAAAACAAATGCTTGCAATGGATTCAGCATCATGAAAAACCCCTAGTTTAACCCCTCACATGCTACTTAAAGCAGATTTATTTTTTGTATTTTTTTCCTGTATAGTAAATTAATGGGACACAAACACAAAACAGTTTTTTTATGAGGTTTCCCCCGGGAGTTGAATTTCAACCTTTTAGTACATATTATTACACACCTTTAGAAACACATTGGTGAAGAAATTTCTTCGATTTACTTCGCAGATTGGTCAAATATCTTATAAAATCCCCTTACTAAATGTTCTTTTGCTAATGTAGGGTCATTCACATCGGTACTAAAACAAAGGGTGGTAATATTATATTCTTGATTATTTTGACAGCCTGAACACGGAAGCACGCTCCTGTTTTCAACAGCAGAGTCTGCAGACATCTGTAGTGACATTGGAATACAGGTCAGAAATCGCACACCACTCAGAGGTGGTAATGCTTTTTGTTGTATGTAGAGTAGGAAGCACAAACAGTAGTCCCAATAAAATGTTGCTGCTTGTTCCTGTATAAGTCAGTGACAAATAAAACGTCTTAAGTATTGAATATTGAATCGTCACTAATCACACACAAGATTAACCGGTAAGACTCCCTAATCAACAACAACAACAACAAAAACGTAGTGTCGGCAGGAATGATAGCGCCTAGGGTTAGGGTTAGGGTTGGGCATAGTTTTACTGAGGTTAAGGTTAGGGTTAGGGTTAGGCATAGTAAGCTAATGGCTAAACATTGCTGAGCTAGGCTAGTAGATAAACAAAGAGGTGTCGCAGACAAGTGACGTCACCGACTACACAAGTGAATGGCTGTGTTGTCACCATCTTGTGGTGATTACGCAGAATTACACAGGTGTGTTGATAAGTGACTATCAAAGTGAATTGATCCAGGTGGTGGTAAGGGTGTGTGGTGAACTACAAAACGGGCGCTCTTACCCCAAACTAACTGTAGCATATATAACAAATGGTCAATGGATGATGACTGTGAAATGCGAAATTGATGATGCCGTTGATGTCACAGACAAAGTGGTGGTTTGACAGACTGGTTGAGATTGAATAGATGTTTTGTGTGTTGCAGACTGGACCAATGAACACCAGAGAGGCATACACAGACGACTCAACATCATCTTAAAGTATTGACAGCAAGACTTGACAACAATTTGTAACAGAGAAAAAATAATATCTTTGTGCTTTAACTCTATATTGACTACTTAGAAGAAAGAAAAAAACAGTGTGAAAATGAGTAGGCTTTTGTCCATCAAAGAGTACGTCAAAGATTTAATCTGGGGCCCCCAAAAAATGCAAGAAAGCATTAAACAGATTAGAAAAGAACTAGTGGATCATAAAGGACCCCCCATTATTTACAACATTCCCATGGAAGAGGAACAAATAAAAATTGATGGATGTAAGCGGTTTAGTGTTGGTAAAGACTCACTTAAATCTAATCACACCGTAATGGTTCTTGGAGCAACTGGGGCAGGAAAGACCACCCTCATTAATGGGATGATCAACTACGTCCTCGGTGTCCAATGGGAGGATTCATTTCGGTTCAAGTTAGTTGATGAGGATCAATCCAAATCTCAAGCTGAGAGTCAGACATCTGAAGTCACTGTGTACAAAATTAACTACCAAGAAGGGTTTCATATTGACTATTCCCTAACAATCGTTGACACACCAGGTTTTGGTGACACTCGGGGAATAGAGAGAGACAGGCTGATCGAACAGCAGCTGAATAAACTCTTCAACGACCCACATGGTGTATCTGACATTGATGCAGTTTGCTTTGTTGCCCAGGCCTCTCTTGCACGGCTCACAAAAACACAACAATATGTGTTTGACTCTGTGCTCTCAATATTTGGCAAAAACATAGCAGAGAACATCAGGATTTTGGTGACGTTCGCAGATGGTCAGTGCCCATTAGTCCTAGAGGCAATCAAAGCCGCAGATGTCCCATGTCAAACCAAAAACGGACAGCCACTTCATTTCAAATTCAACAATTCTGCATTGTTTGCAGACAACAAATCACCTGCTGCAAACAGTAAAGGTGCATGTGATGATGAGGAGGAGGAGGAGGAGGAGGACCATAAAGATGGCTCCTTTGATGAAATGTTTTGGAAAATGGGTTTCCAAAGCATGAAGAAGTTCTTCAAAGCTTTAAAGCAAATGCCTAAGAAAAGTTTGAATTTAACAAAGGAGGTCCTAAGGGAACGACAGACTCTTGAAAACTCTGTTGAAACCTTGCAGAAGCTGGTCAAAGTTGGATTAGCTAATATCGAAGAGAGAAGACAAAAAACTCAAATACTTGAAACACACAAAGCAGAGATCGCTAGAAATAAGAACTTTAAGGTGATAACCAAGTACCAACAGGCTTTTCAAAACAATAAAACTGGATTCAACACCAACTGTCAGCAGTGCAACTTGATAACTAAAAAAACCTGCCACGATTCCTGTGCTTTTGGCAATGATGGAGATAAGGCTCGATGCATAGCCATGGGAATAGATGGGTACTGCAAAGAGTGCCTTCCAAATAAATGTCACTGGAGTGCACATTTTAATCTAAAGTATGTTTGGGATTATAAAGAGGTTACAACGACAGAAACAGTGACAGAGTTATTTGTCAAACATCAGACAGCTTCAAAGGCTAAGATGTCTGTTGAGGATCTGATCGCTCAAATAAGAGCTGAGTATGTTCGCCTGCTGGCTGAGGTGCTAATACTGGTGAAGAGGTCAGCCAAGTGTTTAGACAGACTGAAAGAGATTTCACTGAAGCCCAATCCACTTTCCACTCCAGAGTACATTGACATGCTCATTGAGGCAGAGAAGTTTGAAGCCAAAGAAGGCTTTATGGAACGCATGAATTCCCTAAAGGAAATGAGAAAAAATGCAGAAACCAAAAATGTGATTATCCGTCTCAATCTGTAGTAAAGCTGTAGTATAGGTTATTGTCTCCACCAGCTGAAGGCATGGGGGAGAGTATGTTTTCCTCTTCGTCCGTCCGTGTGTCCGTCCGTCCGCGCGTCCGTGCGTCCTCGCAGTTTGTGACCACCTAATCTCAGTCGCCGTTGGCCCGGTCGCTGCCAAAGTGAGCACACACATTCCCTGGATGCCAATTCAGAACCTCTGCCCTACATTTTTCAAATGGGCCTGTTCTAGCGCCACCTAGTGGCCGATGTTTGCAAAACACATTTCTGTACACTACTCTTACAGATTTAGTCCAAAAATCCTACAAATCGGTAGACAGTATCTCGACAGTCATGTGATCGACACAGATCTGTCCGATTTTGCATATTCCATCCTGATTGGCTAAGATTGGCTTCCAAAGTTTGTAGGATTGAGCCGCTTCGAACAAAATGCCTCAAATCACAAACGCAAAGTGCAATTATCATGAAATCGCACACACACGTTCTCACTAGGCCGAAGAAGAAATGCCACTTACATTTTTGGAGCGGTGAAAGCGCTCCCAATGAACAGGTATATCCGTGGGTATGTGGCTGGCTGGCTGGCTGGCTGGCTGGCTGGCTGGGTGGCTGGCTGGCCCTGTCCGTAGCCTGGGCAATACCTTGAGTGGCCACACACAACACACTAGTTAAAGGAGGGGCGCTGTTTTGTGCAGGCCAGGCACACTCACCACTCACTCACAGGCACAGTTTACACTCACTCACTCACTCACATAGGGTACAGCTGCTCAAATTCACCGCTCCACTTCGAACTGAGGTTTGATTTTTTTAATCAGTTTCAAACTTTGTAAGCGCACTCCCTAGAGGCCAAGGAAAAACCCTTTCCCTGCATTTTTCACATTTTTCACATTTTTCACTAACCCTAACCCTTTTATAGCGCCACCTTTGAGCCGACTTATGTAAAACACATTTTTGGATATTACTTCTTCAGATTTTCTCCAAAAATAACACACATCAGTACACAGTATCTCTATAGTCATGTGATCAAGTCTGATCCATCTGATATTTGTCTCCACCAGCCGAAGGCTTGGGGGAGAGTATGTTTTCCCCTTCGTCCGTCCGTCCGTCCGTCCGTCCGTCCGTCCGTCCGTCCGTCCGTCCGTGCGTGCGTCCGTGCGTCCTCGCAGTTTGTGAGCAGCTAATCTCCGGCGCCGTTGGCCCGATCGCTGCCAAACTGAGCACACACACTCCCTGGATGCCAATTCAGAACCTCTGCCCCACATTTTTCAAATCAGCCTCATGGTGGCGCTATAACAGGCCGATTTGTGTGGCCTGGTTGTTACCAGCTAATCTCCGGCGCCGTTGGCCCGATCGCTGCCAAACTGAGCGCACACACTCCCTGGATGCTAATTCAGAACCTCTGCCCCACATTTTTTAAATCAGCCTCATGGTGGCGCTATAACAGGCCGATTTGTGTGGCCTGGTTGTTACCAGCTAATCTCCGGCGCTGTTGGCCCGATCGCTGCCAAACTGAGCGCACACACTCCCTGGATGCTAATTCAGAACCTCTGCCCCACTTTTTTTAAATCAGCCTCATGGTGGCGCTATAACAGGCCGATTTGTGTGGCCTGGTGGAGACCTGTGCTCGGAAGAGCACTGCTTCTAGTTCATATTCCATCCTGATTGGCTAATATTAGCTTCCAAAGTTTGCAGGATTGCTCCGTTTTTGAACAAAATGCCTCAAATCATCAACGCAGCTTGGAATTTGCCACACATATTCCCACTATTTCAAGGAACAAATGCTACCCTTTATAGCGCCACATTTTTGGAACACAATGCTTCAAATCATGCATGCAGCGTCCGATGCCATGTAAGGTCTAAGGTGAAGAACATATGCCACCCTTTTTACACTGGCCTATTATACAGTAGCACCACCAGGACGCCTGGCCTGGTGGAGACCTGTGCTCGGAAGAGCACTGCTTCTAGTTGTTGAAAATGCTTTTACTTTTGTAATCTGAGATAATATTGGGGCGGCCATAGCTGAATTCTGCCTGGGGAACCAGTTCCCCTGGTTGTCCCTGGTTCGATTCCCGGCCAGGATAGCAATGTCGATGTGTGTCCCTGAGCAAGACTCTTAACCCCTAATTGCTCACACGCTCCTTGTGGGCTGCGAAGCGGTCGGGCTGCAAATACTGAATTTCCCTTGTGGGAGGAGTAGGTAACTATTATTATTATTATTATTATGTAAAATGAATCAAATTGTATCCAAAATGAACCAATGTGACATGATGCGAAATAAAATGTAATATTTCTGTACCTGTATCAAAGCCTCAGCTGTCTTATTGTGTGGTAAATGGCTGGATGTAGCCTATACTTTATTGATCCTAATATATGCTATGTGTTCATACTGTATAATGACCTGAGCTAGCTTTGATAAAACCTATAGGTCACTGTTTGGTGTTTTAATATGCTGGTGCAAACAGGTTTCAGGTGCATATGAGATCAGAACAAGTATGGGTGGTTCTTAAATTACCTATGATCCTAGATTACTAACCTCTATGCATTTTATGAATTCACCCTTTGTCAGCCTTCTGGTTGGTCCCTGAATGACCAACCAGCAGGCTCTATCTGCCTTGTCAAAGCCAGATAGAGACCAAAGACCTTCTTCAGGCATCTGCTCAGCAGATTCTGCTGGACACGTAGTAGCAGCACAGCTAAATACATACAGAGATCTACCACACCCAATCGCAGACTCCCTTGATAAGGATGAGCCATGACAGGTGGTAATCATTAGACTAATGTAATCTTGTCACCCTCAGTATACTATACACAGTTAATACATGTACAATTCAACTTCTACTAAACAGTGGATCACAATGTATGTAAAACTATATACAATATAAGAAGAAAAAAAAACATCAATTCAACCAATATTAAACCTCAATACATACAAGATAGAAATACAAATAAAATACAGAAGGGAAATCTTTATTTTGAAAAAGAAAAAAAAAAAAAACTAAACAAAACACTCTCAATTCATTGTTCAGACAGTCCTAGTGCCTGAGACAATAGTTAGATTACATTACAGCATCACATTAAGTAAAAATTCATTGTTAAGCCCCTTAGGTAAGAGTTTGTATAGGTGGTGTATCCAGAACGCTTCACGTTGTTTCAATAGTACATCCAGGTTGCCACCCCTCTTGGGGAAGCAAACCTTTTTGATGCCTATAAAGCGAAAGCTCGACATGTCATGTTTACAATCATTAAAGTGAACTGTGATGGGATAATCCCGATCGTCATTCTCTGTTTGAGTTGCCTAGACCTTTTGCCTACATAGGCCAGCATACCACACTAGTAGAAGCACAGGTAATAGTCCCTCTAATCTTAAACTGTTTACCAGTTAAGTGTGCGGATGATTAAAATATTTATTTTAGACTTGAGGATATGCCAATGCTTCTTAAAAATAAACTGAATCTTATGAGAATTGGCAGAATAAGTGGTGACAGATGTAACGGAAAATGTCTTGTTGCTTTTCTTAACAATTCAGAGCAGGGTTTGTTTAAAGCCAATGTATAGGCTTTATGTGAAGGCCAAGTTTGAAATTAGAATTGACCACACAGAATAACAATACAAAGCAAACTGAATTAACATGGTAGTGGATGGAGTGTCCCACCGAGTGTCCCACCAAGACACAGCAACCAGTGGGTGTGAAGAGGGGCGGGACAATGGGTGGGACTTTACAAAGGGTGAATTACCTTGTGTTTTCCTTGCTTACTGCAAATCACTCTGGATTTAGCTGCTAAATGCCTACATTCATATATATTAAACTAGAAGCAGTGCTCTTCTGAGCACAGGTCTCCAACAGGTCAGGTATTACTTATTGTTGCCTCCTTGTGGCGCTAAATGTGAAAATGGTGCCATGTGTTCTTTGGCCTTTAATGGTGACACTGCATGCATGATCTGAAGCATTTTGATCAAAAAAATTTCACTCCCTGGATGCCAATTCATAACCTCTGCCCCACATTTTTCAAATGGCCCTGTTCTAGCGCCACCATGAGGCCGATGTTTGCAAAACACATTTCTGTACACTACTCTTAGAGATTTTGTCCACAAATCTTACAAATCAGTAGACAGTATCTCTACAGTCATGTGATCAACATGGATCTGCCCGATTTTCCATAATTCCTGATTGGCTACAGTTGGCTTCCAAAGTTTGCAGGATTGCTCCGTTTTGAACAAAATGCATCAAATCATGAACACAGCGTGCAATCTTGGTGAAATTGGGCTTGCACGTTCCCACTAGGCCGAGGAAGAAATGCCACTTCAAATTTCTCAAATCAGCCTCATGGTGGCGCTATAACAGGGCAATGGATGAGTACCGGGAGCTCCGCCCCCACCTCTCCGCCGAGACCATATACAGCGGATTTTACACATTAAATATTAATTCCGTTTTGGACCCAGAGCTTCGAAATCCCGTCCAATCCGTCAACAAAGGCCTGAATATGCATTGGAAAAATATGTAGACCTTTAAAATTTTAAAACAATACGACAAAGGAATATATAAGGACGCAACAGCAGAATGAGGAAATCGGCTGTCTGCTGGACCTATATAGAGCCGTTTTCACTTTTCACTGATTTGTTTAGAGGCTAGCTATTACTCTCCATTACACAAACAACCAACCAGAATAAACTGCTTCAAATGTAGGCTACATGTTTCTTATCATGCCGATTGCTTATAAATCTTATCTATAACATTTGATATCTCTGGCGTGAAATGTTCGCGATTCCTGACAAGTTTAGCTGCCGAGCTGCAGAGGGAGAGGCAAGGGTGTCGCACCAAATTCTGGGCCCTGGGTACAAGGATTCGCTGTGGGCCCAAAGGTGGCTTATCTAATTAATATTAATGTTTGTTTTATATAGATTTGTATCAATGGGGGGCGTGGTTTCACTGTAGGCTGCTTACAGCCAGAGAGCAGAGCTGGGACAGCGGCTGCTGTCTCGACCGTGGGGCAGGGCTGTTGATGTTAGACTCAGTGGTGGAAAGTAACACTTGTTACATGTTGGAAGTATATTAATACTGCGATGTAGAAACACTCCGTTACAAGTAAACGTCCAGGATTAAAAATGTACTTGTAAAAGTAAAAAATAGCCGATCTACAAGCTCACAACGCGTCGCGAAAGCGGCGCGGCTATTTTTCGTGCATGGACGCTAGGCTAGTGCTGATAGCTATTTTCTGTATGTGTGTAGTGTAGCCTATGTGTGTGTGTGTGTGTCGTGACACACACACACACAACGCACACACACACAACGTCCACACGAAAAATAGCAGATCTACAAGCTCACAACGCGTCGCTTTCGAGACGTGTTGTGAGCTTGTAGATCGGCTATGTAGCCGAGCTAAATCAGCTAATAGCCGTAGCAAGCAGCAGCTTCTCGTAAACACGTTGGTTTCGGCTATTTTGTGACTGTATAGTGTGTGTGTGTGTGTGTGTGTGTGTGTGTGTGTGTGTGTGCGTGCACTGTCACCACACACACACACGTGTCACAAGCACACACACGCACGCATACACTCTCAGAAAGAATTCTGTGGCCGAGTAAATAGCACTATTAGAAAAAGTTGTATCTACTCAATAAAATCACTGAATATCATGTATGTGATTGTTTGAGTAGGTCACACCAAACGAAATGAGTAAAAATCCAACTGTTCGTTTTGAGTTAGATGTACTTATATTATTTGAGTTAATTTCGTCAGAATAAATTAGTATTTGACCAACTGATTTTATTCATGAATTATACTCAATTTGTTTTGGTAATTTTCCTTCATAATATTTGAGTATGGAGTACTTATATGGATCAATTTAAAAAGACCCATAATTATTATACATTCCAACTAAATAATCTTTCATCTCTCACAACAACCTAAACAATTGAGTAGATATGACTAAGATTCAAAATTGTAAGGGTTCATGGGAAAAAAAGGGTTCATGGGAAAATTCTACTGGAACATTCTGTCAACAAACAGCAGCAGCACACAACCTTTTCAACAAGAGACCTGGAGAGTGTTTGCAAATAGTGGTAAGTAGATTTACTGTATCTTTGTGCATATAGGCTACACAAATGTATTGGGTATAACTTATGTTCTTTACAAAGGTTTGCAGCTAGTTAAGGTCACAGTGAGGGGAATGTGCAAGCCCTCTAGTCATTGTGACTTTTTGCATTTATTACAAGCTATGCACAGCTGCATACAATGGTGTATACAATGAAGATAAAATGCACAGGTAGGCCTACATATTATCTACATGTATCTTATGGTGTTCAATGAGGATTACATGTGTAAACATGGAAAAAGTATGAAGTAAATAAGCAACATGATTACCTTGATTTTGGTTTGGCCAAGTAATTATTGGAATCATAAATTGACTAAGCCTCACATGGTGTCAGTTATTAGGGCCCGAGCACACACAGTGTGTGAGGACCCTATTGTATTTGCAAAGATTATTATTCTTCCGCCGAATGAATCGTGTTTTTGAGCCGCAAAACGTACTGCAAAAGTTGCGCAACTTTGCACACACATCACAAGTGGCGAAAAATTTCGTATTTAAAAAAAATCAAAAGGGGGCGTGGCCTAATGGCTCAATAGCGCCCCCTACAAAACTTCGTGCCTCAAGCCCCACCATACGGTTTCACCTACACGTACGAAAATCGCTACACACCTGTATCATGTCCGGACTCACAAAAAAGTCTCTTGGCGCCACTTCCGAAACCAAACAGGAAGTCAGCCATTTTGACTAATTAGTGGCGTTTTGGTGTATTTTTGGCCGTTTTCACGCGTCGCACTTTAACGAACTCCTCCTAGGGGGTTAATCGGATCACCTTCAAGTTCGCTCGGCATACTCAAGACACCTTAACGATGAAAAGTTGTGCGAATCGTGAGTTTTCGTAAAACGGCGTGCCCGTGGCGAAGGGTCAAACTTCCTTCACCAAACAGGAAGTGCCCCCTCTTCTGATTGGTCCATACTTGATTGTTCCTTTTTTTGGCTGTTACTCATCAACCGTTTATCGTACAGAGTTGTGGCTGGTATCATATGACTTGACTAAGTGTCCTTCACCTTAATTGGTTTAACTAAGCCCCGCCCCCTCTTCTGATTGGCCGAAACTAGATTGTTCCTTTTTTGGCTGTTACTCATCAACCGTTTATCGTACAGAGTTGTGGCTGGTATCATATGACTTGATTAAGAGTCCTTAACCTTAATTGACGCTTCCTTCGCCACACAGGAAGTGCCCTTCACCAAACAGGAAGTGCCTCTATAACTCATGAACCGTTTGTCGTACAGCCTCGCGGCTGGTGTCATAATTTTTTTTTTCTCAAAAATTTTTTTTTCTCAATTTTTTTTTCCTCAAAATTTGTTTTTTCTCAAAATGTTTTTTTCTCGGGGAGTTCCGGGTTGCTGGCGAGGAGGAAGGACATGCACGCGTGAGCTCCGCGGGTATTCCTCAACAGATAACTTTATTTTGAGAATTTATGACCAAAACCACCTTTCCTAACTTTGATAAGTATTAATACTACGCACTAGTGCTGCTAATGGTGCATGATTACGACCTTAGAAGCAAGAAAGACACTTTACCGTCGCCGGCTGTACCAACAACCAACGCCACGGCCACGGCCACGCCACAACCTGTTAGCATGGCTGGAGCCCAGCAGGGAGATGCCCTCACGCTGGATGCGGTGCTAAAGGCTATTCGAGAGAGTAAAGAGGACACGGCAAAACACATTGACTCTAAGATGGCTGGAATTCAGTCTTCACTGAATAAAATCGAATCTGCGCTCTCAACCCTCGGCGACCAGGTTACAGAAATGGAGGGCCGCGTGTCTGCTAATGAGGACAACATCAAAGAAACTACCGCGGCGGTCGAAAAAGTTGATAAGGAGCTGCAAGCATTGATGGATTCTTGGACTCTTGGATTCTTGGACTCTTTGGAGAACAGAAGCAGGCGAAATAATATAAAATTATTTTTTTTGCCACATCAATGTGAGGGCAATGACGCGGTTGCATTTCTGGAGCGGGTCCTGCCACAGATTCTTGGCTGCCCTCCGTCCACTACCTTCCCCATTGAAAGGGCCCATCGCCTGGGTAGACTGGATGCTGATCGCACGGGCAGAAGCGGAGGAAAACCACCACGAGTCATGATTGCAAAGTTGCTCAACGGCAGGGACAAGGAAACAATCATGCGCCTGGCCAGGGAAAAGAAGGACATCTACTACGAGAAGACGAGGATACAAATTCATCCTGATCGGTCACAGGCTCTTCAACGTCGCGTCGATGGCTACAGAGATGTCAAGAAGAAATTAACCGACAGAGAAGCCACTTGTTCTATCCACTTCCCTTCCAAATTAAGGGTAAAATACAGAGGTTCTATTAAGTGGTTCACCAGCCCTGAGGCTGCTGCAGAGTTTGTGAAAGAAATTGACGACGCTACTACTCCTGTTGTTGAATAACACTTTTTCACAAGCGGCCATGTGCACCTAAAGGAGAAACGGTATGTGAGACTAATCTCTTCTCTCCCGGGATATTTTGACTTTTTTCTAAAGACCCTTTCTTTGAACTGCTGAGACCTTCTATTCGCTGTTTTTTATTTTTTACTTTCTTTTTGTTGTTGTCATTAATCATTACTTCTTGGTACACTTTCTTTGTGAAGAAGAGTTAAAAGTGATTAGAACGCAGATACACAAATAGAGTAAATAATTATGGTTCAAAGGATGCTTACATTCCAACCACCGTTTTTCTTTTGTTTTTTTCCTCCTTCCTCATCTAGTTAATAGAAATGGATTGAGGTTCATTCAGGGTCCTTCATAGTTAATTGTAAATATAATCGGTTGGTTGGCTATTTGTTTTATTATTATTTTACGCTGTCACTTTCTACCGGGAGTTAGACTACTTTTTTTTTCTCTCTCTCTCTTTCTCCTCATGAGCGCTTGATCACGCTGTGTCTCTCTCTCTCTCTCTCTCTCTCTCTCTCTCTCTCTCTCTCTCTCTCTCTCTCTCGTCATTGTTAGGTCCAACTTAGTTTAATACTTGTACAAAAAGCTCATTCATTATGATGGGGTAAATGATAATCTACACAGTTTATGCTATGGATGATGTTTGATGCCTTGGATTTTAATGTAACCCGTTAATACCTCTTAACCCCAATGCAAGTAGTTATTATTTTTTATTTAAATTCATGCTGTGTTATTTATTTGGTACACTTATCTGTCAAGGCTTTGTTTTTGTGTGTGTGTGTGTGTGTGTGTGTGTGTGTGTGTGTGTGTGTGTGTGTGTGTGTGTGTGTGTGTGTGTGTGTGTGTGTGTGTGTGCGCAAATTCTCTCATTGCCGTGGTTGACGGGGCTCTGTATGCAATAATTATTGTTGTTGTATGTGCGGCCCTGTCTCTCCACTCCATGTCAAACACTGCTACAGCGCAAAAAACGGTTTAAAAAAAGCGTACTGGTTATAATCTGTGCTGATGTGATACAGCTGAGTATTATTAATGTTGTCAATCTGTTCCTTTTATTCACATTGATACCATATGTGCTAAAAAAAGACCATTAATATTGTGTTTCGTTTGGATTAATGCTGTTATTTTATTTTGACACAATTGTTTTTGAGAGCTGGCACTTTTTACAGCATGTTTTTATTTTGTTTTTATTTTATCTATGGGGGGGGGGGGGGTGTCCTCTGCCTTCACGCAGTTTTAACATTGCGTGGGGGCGGCGGGCTCCTTTGCGTTGGTTATAATTAGGCCTAATAGGACCCAGCTTGATCACCTCTCCCTAATCCTTTGATATCTGAGCAGGGGTCGTTAAGGCCACTGATTAATGCTGTGCAATTGATTCGATGTGAACTTTTATTTTTAAAGGCCTTGGGGCTCATGGCTCATTTGGTTCTTTGGTTCTTTATAGAATTTAAATTATAAATTTAGACTACATTCAGGTGATGATAAATATTTCTCTAGAACCAAATTAAGCTCTCTGCTCAGATTTGATATCATTTCATAAAGATCTTTCAATATATGTCTTGCTTATAATTCATATTTAAAGAATAATAACTATAGAACAATAATGTAACGAATAATTAAACATGAAACATTATAATGACAATTACTTAACAAACAATTAATAATTAAAAAATAAAACGGGGGGTGATGATGCTGAGGATATCGATAATTGCATTGGGGTCCTGGCCATCTTGCATCTAAAGTAGACAACAGACTTTATTTTACTTTACTTTATTCCATATTATTTTCACATTGTTTCCTGGAAATGACAGAGCCCTATTTAACTATTGTGGTTAATGTTTATTTATATATATATATATATATAATCTGTTGAGGCTCCCGTCCTACTTGGATAGAGTAGTTTACCCAGTGGGTTTAGGTAAGTTTTTTGGCTGGGTTTTTTCTTTGGGGGGGGTGGTACGGTATGGTTCTATACTCTTACAAATTCTTCAAAAAATACATGTTCATTACAGGCATGGTTACACCATCTTAACTTATTATCCCAACATTAGCTTCTCATTGCCTACTTTTTATATTTTCCTACAGTCAAGGTATGGCTAGTCAAATCAAAATAATTTCTCTGAACGTAAGGGGGATTAACTCTCCAATTAAGAGGAAAAAAATTCTCACATATTTTAAGAGACACTCTACAGATATCGCTTTTGTTCAAGAGACACATCTCTCAGATAAAGAACATGCAAAACTCAGGAGGGATTGGGTGGGACAAGTTTTCTACTCCTCATTTACTACAAACTCCAGAGGAGTTGCTATACTTGTTAATAAAACATTGAGATTCAAATTAATCTCTGAAGAAAAAGACAAAAATGGTAGGTTTATTTTAGTAAATTTTTTATTGAATATGGTAAAATTCACATTTGTCAATATTTACGGTCCTAACCATGATGACCCAACTTTCTTTAGCAACTTAGTTCTGAAAATAGCTGCGTCTGGTGCCCGATGCCTGGTCGGTGGTGACTTTAACCTAATAATGCAAGCTAATGACCGGTCCTCTACAAGACCCTTTACGCGCTCTAAATCAGCAACAGCTCTTGACCAGGGAATGAGGGACCTAGGTTTATGTGATATTTGGCGGACCCTTAACCCGAATGTGAAAGATTTTTCCTACTACTCGAGCGTCCATGGCTCTTATTCCAGACTTGACTTGTTCCTGATCCCCCTGAGTGATGCTCATTCAGTTATTAAGTGTGCCTGCTATGCAATAGCAAAACACTTATTGTAATCCGCCATACTTAATTAATTAAGTCTTTCGCCACGAATTTCTGCACGTAATAACTGCCGCACAATTTACGCCACCGCCGCAATATATACATCAAAACGTGCGGCTCGGCCGGGAATGGTGTGCTATTACTTTTCTTTCCGATCCGCGTTACCATTGCGACGTAATTCGCAAAAAACGACGCCAAAAAACCCCATTGACTTAGAATGGGGGAAACTTCGGCACGTAATAACTGCCGCACGATTTACGCCACCCCCGCAATATATACATCAAAATGTGCGGCTCGGCCGGGAATGGTGTGCTATTACTTTTCTTTCCGATCCGCTTTACGATTGCGATGTAATTCGCAAAAAACAACGCCCAAAAACTCCATTGACTTTGAATGGGGGACTCCGAAAAAAACCCAGAAACTTTGGCGCCACATAACTCTGCCATACTTTTGCCTAGAAACGTCATTTAAAATGTAAAATGCTCACACAACTTTGGTCTTTTTCCGACCAATAGGGATGAGCTGTAATTGATTAAGCCTCGCCCCCTCTTTAACAGGAAGTGCCCTTCACCAAACAGGAAGTGCCTCTATAACTCATGAACCGTTTGTCGTACAGACTTGCGGCTGGTGTCATACCTTTTCTTTTTTTCTCAATTTTTTTTTCTCAATTTTTTTTTTCTCAATTTTTTTTTTCTCAAATTTTTTTTTCTCAAATTTTTTTTTTCTCAAAAATTTTTTTTCTCAAATTTTTTTTTCTCACATTTTTTTTTCTCAAAAATTTTTTTTCTCAATTTTTTTCTCAAATTTTTTTTCTCAAAAAATTTTTTTCTCAATTTTTTTTTCTCAAAATTATTTTTTTCTCAAAAAATGTTTTTCTCAAAATTGTTTTCTCAAAATTATTTTTTTCTCAACATTTTTTTTTCTCACATTTTTTTTACTCAACATTTTTTTTTCTCACAATTTTTTTTTCAAAATTTCTTTTTCTCAAAAAAGTTTTTTTCTCAAATTTTTTTTCTCACAAAACAATTTTTTCTCAAAAAACTGTCGTTAAAGTGCAACCCGTGATAACGGCCAAAAATGCTCCAAAACGCCACTAATTAGTCGAAATGGCTGACTTCCTGTTTGGTTTCTGATTGGCTGCTGGCCTTGTGACGTGGGTAGAGCTGCGAGGGCCTGGTCATCGCTGCTTGCAGCTTTAATTCATTAATCGTCCATGACCTTAATTGGGGCCTATTTCGCCAAACAGGAAGTGCCCCTCACCAAACAGGAAGTGACCCTTGATCTCGTGAACCGTTTGTCATACAGACACGCGGGTTGCGTCAAATGAAATAACGCTAATGCTAACACCAACCGCTACACAAGGTTGCACAGACTTAGCGAGCTGCAGGCACACTTAAAATTTCTTAGAAATTTTCTCTTCTAGTTGATTGTTCTTATCTAGCTGCTAATCTTTCTGACCATAATCCCATACAAATCATTATGGACATGGGTGATAGACAATCACCATCTCATAATTGGAGGTTTAAATCATTTATGCTTAAAGATCCTGAATTCATTGCATTTATGAATAGAAATATTGACATATTCTTGGAAGCTAACTCTAACTCCTCTTCCCACGGTAACATATGGGAAGCTCTGAAAGCATATATGAGAGGACATATCCTCTCATATAGCTCACATAAAGCAAGAGAGAAAAAGAAAATCCTCTTATCTCTAGAAAAAGATATTAGAAAATTGGAACAAGATCATGCTAATTCTAAAAGTGATGAAACCTTTAATGCATTAACCTCCAAACGCGTTCAATATAACAATCTTTGCACAAACAAGGGTGAAGCAGCATTAGCCAGAACTAATTACCATTATTATGAATTCGGCAATAAGACTAGTAAACTTTTGGCATGGCAAATTAAAAAGGAAGAAGCTGGCAGGATAATCCATTCTATAACCACAGATGATGGCAGGTCCCTTCTTAAACCACAGGAAATAAATCAAGAATTCAAGACATTCTATTCAACATTATACAAGTCAGATCATGACTCAGAGAATGTTAAGGCGGCAAGATTCCTGGATTCAATAACATTACCTACATTAGTTTCCGACGATAAAAACTTTTTAGACTCTGATATTTCGGAGGATGAGGTGCTTGAAGCCATTAAGTCCTTAAATAACAATAAAGCCCCAGGCCCCGACGGCTTCCCAATTGAATACTACAAAACCTTTTCGGACAAACTGTTAACTCCTTTAACAGATATGTTTAAGGAAGCGCTGGCTACTAAAACTTTCCCTAGCTCCTTAGAATTAGCAACAATAACATTACTCCCTAAACCAGGCAAGGACCCTGAAAAATGTGCTTCATATAGACCCCTCAGCCTTCTCAATTCGGACTACAAAATTGTATCTAAACTAATTGCATCCAGAATGGATGTTATTATCCCTAAACTTATCCATTCAGACCAAACAGGTTTTATCAGAAACAGACAGGGATCAGATAATGTTCGGAGACTTCTTCATATAATCGAAAAGGCGCACAATGAGAGGAGCCCCTTACTGATAATGTCGATGGATGCGGAGAAGGCATTTGACAGGATTGAACCGAGCTTCTTGTTACAAACGCTTAAGGCAATGAATTTTGGTGAAAAATTCATCCAATATATTGAAACCTTCTTGAATGCCCCAAAGGCCCAAATCTTAACTAATGGGTTCCTTTCTGGTGTCTTCTCCCTATCCAGAGGTGTTCGCCAGGGCTGTCCATGCTCTCCATTGCTGTTCGCGATAGCCATCGAGCCCTTGGCTGTTGCAATTCGCTCTGGTGCAGCTATTTCTGGCCTTAAAATCGGTCCAGTTGAACATAAACTTTCACTTTACGCAGATGACCTGCTAGTCTTCCTAACTGATCCATCAAATTCGCTTCCTTCTCTACTACAATGTTTCCAACACTATAGTGCTGCATCTGGTTATAAGTTAAACCTAACAAAAAGTGAAGTAATGCCTATCAATATACAAGACAATAATATCAAGAATTTGGTTGAGCCACTTAGGTGGTGCCCACATGGCTTTAAATATCTAGGCATCGAAATTAGAAAATCTGTGGATAAGGTCCTTAAAGACAATCATTTGAAGCTACTGGATAAAACAAAATCAGATTTCCAGAGATGGAGGGACCTGCCACTATCACTAATTGGAAAAGTAAATTCGGTTAAGATGAATATATTACCCAAATATTTGTATTTATTTCAGTGTATTCCATTTAAAATCCCTAAAAGCTTCTTTAAAGACTTAAATAAATCAATATCAAACTTCTTATGGAAAGGTAAAGTCCCTAGGGTCAAACTCTCCACTCTTCAGGCACCTTATGCTAAGGGAGGATTAAAACTCCCTAATTTCAGACTTTACTATTTAGCTGCTCAGTTTCGCTCAATCTGGTGTTGGTTGCATCCGGTGGGTGGTGAGAATAGATGGTTATCAATTGAACAGCAGGAATTAAAAAACATTCCTTTAAAAATAATTCCTTTTTTAGGTTCTAAAAAAATCCTTTTGAAAGCAACAAAGAACCCTATAATCCAGAACTCCTTCAATGCATGGCACGAATCCCATTCCATCATTGGTTTAAATATTTCATTACTTAGAAAAACTCCCTTTTGGGATAATCCAAGAATCCCCTACCCCGGATCAGACAACACCTTGAAAACATGGATTAGCAAGGGAATTAAGACAGTTGAAGACCTCTATTGCAATAACATCTTCGCAAGTTTCCAACAACTTTGTCAAAAATTCAACCTTCCAAGGCAATTTCAATTCAAATACTTCCAGATCAGAAATTGGGTTCGCTCTAATTCTTCAGACTTTCCAAACATGCCACCCGATTCCCCATTTGAGACTCGGCTTCTCAGTAGACATTACTCTAACACTAAAGGCTTGATATCTTCTATATATAACATATTGATTAATAATTTACCACTCTATAACACCATGCCTATAAAACAAAAATGGGAATCTGATCTGGGGTGCATCTATGATGATGTTGACTGGCGTAACATGCTTGAGGGTTCTCAGACTGTCTTGATCTCCACTAAACACAGACAAATGCAGTTTAATATTTTTAATCGAACCTACTATACTCCACACAGGTTACATAAAATTTACAATAATGATTCCCCCAATTGTCAGAGATGTAAAGTCTCTGATGGTGATCTACTCCATATGCTGTGGAACTGCCCATGTTTGGAGGAGTTCTGGAAATATATAGTTACAACAACTTCAGAAATAGTAGAGTCTGACTTGTTACCTGACCCTAGGATTTGGATTTTGGGAGACGTACAGGGACTTTCATTAAGTCAATACAAGAAGTACTTCATTTTGCTGGCAGGTACAGCTGGGAAAAAGTGTATTCTCCAAAAATGGAAAGCTGAAAATCCTCCTTCTCAAAGACATTGGTTGAATGAATTAACTTCCTACTGTACTCCTGAAAAGATCCTGTATAATGTCAGGAGGAAACCAGCAACATATAAGAAAATATGGGGCCCTTTTATGTCTTTGTTACCATCATTGCGCCCTTGTAACTAAATGGGATATTGTAAAATGTAATGTGCTGTTAATAATACAAATGTAGGGGAAGAAACTATACTGTACCTGGGGTGTGTTTGGGTGGGTGGGTTATTTGTCTGTTGTTTTTTGTTTTGTTTTATTGTTCTTGTTCTTGTCTTTTGTCTTTGTTGTTGTGTAAAATCAAAAAAAGAAATTGTGACTTTTGTCTAAATAAAAATATCTTTACAAAAAAAAAAAATGTTTTTTTCTCAAAAAAAAATTTTTCTCAAAATGTTTTTTTTCTCAAATTTTTTTTTCTCAATTTTTTTTTCTCAAATTTTTTTTTTCTCAAAAATTTTTTTTTCTCAAAAAAATTTTTTTTCTCAAATTTTTTTTTCTCAAATCTTTTTTTCTCAAATTTTTTTTTCTCAAATTTTTTTTTCTCAAATTTTTTTTCTCAAAATTTTTTTTTCTCAAAAATCTTTTTTTCTCAAATTTTTTTTTTCTCAAAAATTTTTTTTTCTCAAATTTTTTTTTGAGAAAAACTTTAAACTATCGTTAGAGTGCGACCCGTGATAACGGCCAAAAATGCGCCAAAACGCCACTAATTAGTCGAAATGGCTGACTTCCTGTTTGGTTTCTGATTGGCTGCTGGCCTTGTGACGTGGGTAGAGCTGCGAGGGCCCGGTCATCGCTGCTTGCAGCTTTAATTTGAATTATTATCTTTTTTTTTCCTTCAGAAATGCTCAAATGACCAATTTACAAGCTCAAGCTTGTGAGCTGTAGATCAGCTATATCCACTATTTTTGAATATTTTGAAGTATACAATTATTATTATTAACTATATCCCTGTAAAATTGGGTTGCAGATATTAAGCATTAGATGACATGATGTCGTCAGCCAGCAGACATCAAGGAGAGTTGGCTGCCTTGTTAGATGTTTACAGAAATGGTTACAGAAATTATACCTGAATGTAACAGACATCTTGTCATTGTAGTTAACCACTTGTATACCCTAGCATCCCTATCCTGGGGGAAAATACCAGATCTACAATCTCACGTCTTCTTTTTTACTCTCTTCCCCTCATCTCTGTCTTCCAGGTTAGTGAAAAGTTCAGGATGATCACCACACTGAATCTTGAGCCAAAATGTATGGCAATGTTGGACTTCTATACCCCCAAACTACTGTCTATGTTCCAGTCCAAGAAGGGCAGTTTGGGCACAAATGAGTATTCTACTTCAGGTATGAAACTTTCATTTACTCTAACTGCTTTAATTATATTTCACCTGGCTAATGACAATAATTACTATATTAATTTATGCTAAACTCATCTTTATCCCCTGCAACTCTCTCTCCTGATTATCCATTTCTAAATGTATGTCTTAATAGCTACTAAGGACAGTCTCCCAGCTTCCGTTGCTAAAACTGGGTTGCCAAATTTTGTTAGTTTATGAAAGTGCAGTCATACTTTTTCTTTATTGTTCAAATAATTATGTTTCTATTCTGCAGAGAGGAATCCCCAAGCAACGAACACGAGAGGTCATCATCCGATGTCTCGTCGACCATCTGGAAGAAGATAGTGTCAAGATCAAGGACTTTCAAGTTAGTAAAATAAATGTTTTGACGTTTTAATGTCATCGTGGATGAGACCATCACATGCAAAGGAACAGCATAGTGATGTCCAGAGAATCAGGTTGTGACATTGGCTGAATGGCTGTTGCATCCGTTGCATGTCTGGTCCAACTGATTCAAGATTATGCCCAGGGCTGCATGTGTGGAGACAGCTAGGATTGCTCAATGGGTGTCTGTGTGTCTTGTAACATTTAGCCTGAAAGTGAGCTCTAAACAATTATCTTCACAATGTGTGCAGGAAGGAAGCTGCTGGTGCACCTGTCAGAGTAGAAGAGAAGTTGACAGAGGAGGTGATGATGAAGATGAAGATATACCTGCTGCAGAACCAAGAGGACTCAATTAATGAACCTACTGATGTAGGTATTGTGATTAAGGGCATCACTGCCCTCAAAATCTTGGGGATCTGCTGCTATCTGTTGGGACTGTTCTATGCCTTTAATCTGAGATACCCCAAGAACCTCAGATATGGTCTTGAGATGTTCCAACAAGTACTAGTTGAGTTGGATCCTGGACACCTTTCAGCCAAAGTTCAGAGACTGAAAAAATGTCTGCTTGCCGACTACTGTTCAGCAAGATGCTCTCAGAACGTGGGTATAACCTACTGAAAGTGGATTTATTGTCAAAACAGCATTTTTGCAATGGTATTTGTTGCTGATAGTAATTAGTTAATGTAAAGTGTTTGTTTCTGGTGCATTCGAGTCATAATGCTAGTGATACGTACAGTATGCACAGTTCAATTAGAGGTACTTATATACAGTATTGTGCGCACACACACTGCTCTTTAGTAAACAGAACATGTTAAAGTGTCAGGGATACCCCTTTCCTGGTCATTATCTTTAAATATATTGTTTTTGCAGGCATTGTTGCATGTCATTTACATAGTAAAGTATGTTGAATGTTCATACTTGATGTGGTGTTACACTGGTCAAAATTAGTTGATTAAAACATAATTATCTGCATAATTATTTCATGTGTATTCATTTAACATCATGTACTCCTGGAGTAAAAGGTAAAGTAAATGAAAGGGGTAAATGGTACTATATGAATTAAATCAATAAAAGTAAATGAATAGAGTAAATGTGACATATTTGTTTTGTTAAATCATATCTAATATTCAATTATATCTACTTAATATTTCAATTTATTTACCTGTAGTCTTTTGTGGCATTGACTGAATAATTTAATTATATCTACTCAATTTCTTTAGGTCATTGTACTCAATTTTAGTTGTTAATAAGTACGTAAAAGTTTTGGTTACAAATTCATTGAGTATCATGTACCTGATTTCATAACAGTAATATTTACTCAATATTTTTGAGTGTAAAAATGTTTCACCAATAAAATTGAGTAGAGCCTAGTTTTTGTTATGAGAGTGTACACACACTACACTGTCACAAAATAGCCGAAACAAACGTGTTTACGAGAAGCTGCTGCTTGCTACGGCTATTAGCTGATTTAGCTCGGCTACATAGCCGATCTACAAGCTCACAACGCGTCTCGAAAGCGATGCGTTGTGAGCTTGTAGATCTGCTATTTTTCGTGTGGACGTTGTGTGTGTGTGTGTGTGTGTGTGTGTGTGTGCGCGTGCACGCACTGTCACGATACACACACAGGCTACACTACACACATACAGAAAATAGCTATCAGCGTTAGCCTAGCGTCCGTCCTTCTCCGGTTCCGTGTAAAACAGTCCAGAGCTGGAGAAAGTTAGTCCATGGATAAAAGCTCAGAAAGCTTGTTTGTAAAATACTTGCACATTATAATTGGTTATAGAACATGGAGTTGCCGAATCTTTATACTTTTTACACCTCCAATGGCTGGTTTTAAAAAATGTTTCCGAAATGGAAACAGCAACTGCCACTGCTGACTGCTTCGCTCTGTCTCTCTCTGATAGAACACGCATTACTCCGCAGTGGAGGTCCGTGAGGGCTAGCGAGCCCTTCTCTGCTAGCCCCCAGCACTTGCCTGATGAAGAAATTTATATTTAATAATATATATTTATTTTTCATTCATTTATTTTTCTGCTTTCATTCTCTCTCTCACTCAGTCAGGCTGGACACACTGCTTCCACTAGGGGCGCACGTCTAAAAAAGCAATTCGTTTTTTTTAACCAATCAGGTGTTTTCTTATGTTGTCTCCAGATAAGATAGAGCCCCTCTGAACCTCAGTTAGAGTGCCTGCTGCCTTTGATTGGCTTTGAAGTGAATGGTTGTTGGGCACTGTATTGTTATTGGCTGGTTCTTTAACCAATCACAGCCCTCCTGGGCGCATTTTTTCAGATAGGGTTACCTTCATAGAGTGTTCTAAAGATCCCATCTCTGAGAAGAAACATTGTCCAATCAGAGAAGAGAACTGCTGATATTCACATCCCAGTCCTGGGAGGAAACCAATCAGAAAAGTGAATTGCTTCCTGCTTCATATGTTGTTGTCGTTTGAGTTGAGGGGAGCTTGATAGCTACATTTATACATTTACTCACAACAATTCACAAATAAAGAAACGAAAAATGGCGGAAGGAGGAGAAGAAACAGATATGGATTTACTGGACAATTTGTCAAACTTTTTTCGAGGACGTTTGGACACTTGAGCGAGTCGAGCGACCGTGGTTGTTAATCAGGAAACCTACCGGAGTGTCTGGCAAACACCACCGGAGATTGATTCGGGTAAGAGAAACAACACTCACGCTGTGTGTGCGCATTATGGAATATTACGTTTCAACACAAGATTTTGGGGCAAGACTTGTGCTGTCATTAATCTAGGCTAGTTGTCTTAATGGATGATATTTTTTAATGCTGTTTTGGAAAAACATCAAAGTGTTTGTAGTGTGAAGTGGAGCTTCTCACTCACTGCGTTCTGCGCTCAGCAGTGGGTGGGTGGGTGTGTGTGCGTGCGTGCGTGTGTGCAGACTGCAAGTGTATAACTGTAGTCCCAGAAGCTTGGCTGGTATGTGATGAAGCCTGTTGAATCATGTGTGTATATCAACATATATTTTGCTTGCTTTCGTGTTGCTATGAAAATATGGTTGTTTGTGACTGAGTTTATTGTATTGGGCTCTTCTACTGGTGCAGGCAGCAGCACTCTGTACGGCGCAATATTGTCAGATCGTGGCTACGCGAGGGCGTGTGCATGTGCGCGGGCGTGTGCATGTGCGCGGGCATGTGCACGCGCGTGCATATGCGCAGCAGCCATGGCGAAGGCCCGGGTATTGAACCCACGGTCCGCCACTGTTACTCCGCCCCCTCCCCCCACAACGGCAGATAACCACGCCTACATTTTAGTAATCTTTTCATATTCTCAAGTCTGATAAAACAAATAAAGAGGCGGGGTTTCTTATCCCTTTAAGCATTACATAAGCGTCAATTCATGATGAAGTACAAGGAATTCATCATTACTTTAGTTAAGTATTAGTTAAGGGTGTTACTTAATATATTAATTCATATGAGCCTACATTGGGGGGGGGGGGGGTTTGTAGATCTACTTTTTTCGGTACATTTTATGCCCAGCATGAGTGCTCATATTAGGGGAAGGATCCAGGGCTAGAGGGGAAAATTGGGAGTTGGGAACCAGGCGCAAGGGGCCTTCACCGCTCCACTCGCATCCAACTCTGGGGCCTCGGCCTCGGACCGCAGAGTGGGGGACCACCCCTGGGGACCAACTCCAGGGACCCCTGGTGATATGACTGTGGACTATGGCTCTGGAGAACCAGGCGGCCGCCGCTCCACTCTTATCCGACTTTGGGGTCTCGGCCTGGGACTGCAGAGTGGCACACGCTCAGGGACCCCCCCCAGGGACCCCTGGAGGTATCGCAGAGCTCCGGGGACCCATAGTCGCATAGCCGGAAAAATGACCCCTCCAACGGAGCTTCTCACAGGGGATTCCCGGGGACCACCGCTCCGGGGACCCCCAGGACGGACACAAAGTGGTTTTGCCGCCTAGTGGAGGACCCCTGACCACTGCAGCCCACTAAAAAGGCAGTAACTCAGCCCCTTATACTGGTTGGTCCAACTGTTACTTAATAGTTAGTTAATTGTTAGTTAATAGTTATTTGGACCCCCAAGTAAAGTGACACACCCCTCATTATTAAGTAATGAGGAACTAATAGTTATTTGGACCCCCAAGTAAAGTGACACACCCCTCATTAACTAATGAGGAACTAATGAGGAACTAATACTTACTTGGACCCCCAAGTAAAGTGACACACTCTGCATTAAGTAATGTTGAACGTCATTAACTAATAAATAACCAAGACAACTTTGTTTCTCAATGATATTTATTTTCAAAAAGGAAAAAAAATAAAGTATATAAACAACAATGGCAATGTACAGCACACAATTCTTCTAAAGCAGGCACTGTCCATTTTTTGTACAAATACGGTGCACAAGTAGATACAACGGCACTTAAAAAAAACAGACGGAAGGTGCTGAAGCTTGTACAAAAAGGAAGGAGCAAGACCAGCGCTTACATCAAGGCTAAAGTTGACCATAATACCATTGTAAACCAGGAAGCTATTGCAGAACTAGCCTAATACCTTTACTTTATTACTTGGAATCAATATATTAAATATTACTTGGAATCAATATATTAAATATTACTTTCTCCCCCCACCCACCCCCACCAGCAACAAAAGAAAAAACAACAATAACACAACCAGTTTAGCCAGTTCCTTTTTTAACCGAATAATTTCTTTGAATAATAATCATAATAAGAATCACCAATCACCAAGTAATAAGTAATATTATAATAAAGTATATATTCTTTTCAAAATAATATGGTATGATATTACTGTTTTGGCAGCGGAATCCCTTACTGTACTCATTACTGGTTAAAGTAATATTATAGTAACATATTAGGCTACTAGTAACTAGGGGAACAGGTTTCCATTTCGACAACCCCCCACTTCGAAACCCCCCCACTTCCCCCCCCTCCCACTTCGACCCCCCCCCCATTTCGACCTCGCCTCACCCCCCCACTTCGACCCCCTCCCACTTCGACCCCCCCCCATTTCGACCGCGCCCCACCCCCCCACTTCGACCCCCCCCCCCATTTCGACCACCCCCCCCCCCCCACTCCGACCTGGGGTGTGCAAGCGACCTCCACGGATCCCGCAGTCTCTCTCATTCTCTCTCTCCATCTCCATCTCTCTCTCCCTCTTCTCTTTCTCCATCTCCCTCCCTCTCTCTCTCTCTCTCTCTCTCTCTCTCTCTCTCTCTTTATTATTGCTATTATTATAATTATTATTATAATTGTTATTATGGCGCAGGTTTTGTCCGTGCCTGGTGCGTAATAGGCTACTAATGACTAATTCCTGCTCTCATACTCTCTCTCCATCTCTCTCTCCCTCTTCTCTCTCTCCAGACAATTAAAACATGATTTATATACATTGAATGAATACAGACACTTCACAGATATACAGTACTTAAAATTAGAAAAATCCCTTGAGAATTGACCGAGCAATAAGGCTTTGTGCGTCCACCGAGGCGGCGCCAACACCCAGGCAGCATCGGAGCTTCCTCCGGGGGTCCCCGGGCCCCGCGGACCACCGCCTGTCACCCCGCCGTTCAGTGGGCACCTGGGCCAGCCTGCCAGGCCCACCGGAGCCCCGGGCAGCCCCCTACGCCCTACTGGAGCCACTGACAGCAACGACGCGCCATTCCCCGCATTAATGATTGAATAATATCCTACAGAACAGATGAAATCACGTAGCTGTAATGTAGGCTATATTGCTGGCTTAATTTGTTAATTATCAGGAGCAATAAATATAGTCTATATATGCCTACTTGATTTAACAATAAATAGGCTCAAGAAAGTTGCAAAATTACAATTGGTCACTGTGACATGGCTTATTTATTTCAAATCTAATCAAAGCTTTATATAGGCTATGGCTTTGCGTCGCTCACCGAAAGATCTGCAAACTCGGCAAGCATGTTGTGTAGAGTCTGTATAGACATACACCTCGTTGTGTGCTTGTAGGCCTAAATCGTCTATGTTTCGCTGTTTGGCGACCAATCCCGACCCTCCGCGGGTTCTGGCTGCACGGGGTCTGTCTTGTTATCAATCTTCGGCCAAAAACTGAAGGACATGGAATATAGGCTACTGACAAGGCGCACCTTCGCACGACGCTAATAGGCTCTTATTAATCAGAGTTTCTGATTAATAAGAGGCTATAGCGTCGTGCTCTATCTCCTCTGATTCAGAGGAGATAGAGAAAGGTGTGTGCGTGTGGGGACTGAACTGGACCCTCCTGTCTATAGGCTACTTTCCTGTGCGTCTTTGACCTACTGTACCAACCACAGAAGCCTACCACACACACAGACACACTCCCTGGGTAGGTCTGTTATTGAGCTGGCCATATAACAGTAACGCATTGTACTTTTTCTTGGAGTAGGCTATTTGCTTTATTCAATCATACATGCATTTTGCACCAGTGCTTATTACTGCCTATTTTGCTTAGGCCTATTTAATATGCAATGAATTAATTAAACGGGTATAGGGATTAATGGCATCAATGGACTGTTACTGTATATGGACAGCCTTAAGCGGAGGACTTTATGGCTGCTTTTCAACCAGTGGTCCTTGAGGGGATCCCAGGTGGTCCCCAGCTAAAGAGTTGTGGACCACCTTATATCTGTAACTAAAATGAAACCAAATGGACCCACCCGTTAACTGTAAGCGTAAAATGAATTGACGGTATAGCTGGCACGGAGCGCGCCGCGTCTGTCTGTCTGGAGCGCGACGCGTCTGTCTGTCTGTCTGTCTGTCTGTCTGTCTGTCTGTCTGTCTGTCTGTCTGTCTGTCTGTCTGTCTGTCCGTCCATCACAGCGGCGCTTGCACCCCCCCCCCCCCCCCCCGGTATTTATCTATCCATCCAGAGCGCGCGCGACAGACAGAAAGGCAGGCAGCGCGACAGAGGGCCAGCGCTTGTCTGTCTCTCTCTCTCTCTCTCTCTCTCTCTCTCTCTTTCTCTCTCTCTCTCACAGAATGGAAACGACAGTTACCATACTACCAGACCAGTAACGACTCATCGAGAGAGGGAGAGGTTCATATATAGAGGATACAGCCAAAAGCGACCTGATCATTTAGTTGACAGCGCCATGCAGCCGTTAACTGCTGCTGCTTATTTATTTAGGAAAAGAAACAAATGACAGAAAGAGAGAGAGGGAGAGAGCGATCGATCCACTCCCAGCCAGTGTGCATAAAGTTCAAGTTCATTTAGGCCTACGTGTATATTCGTTTTTCCCGAGGGGCGATTTGGTTGCAGCAATAGGCCTACATAACTAGAGCGCAAATGTGTGCGTGTGTGTGCGTGCGTGTGTGCGTGTGTGTCCAGAAACGTTTTGGAAACGCCACCTTAATTGTCTTCTTGGCTTGCGATCATAAATAGCCTACGAATAACGAAACCACCAGCAAAATATCCTATATCCTTCATCAGATAAATTAAGGGGACTGGGGTAAAGGGATATAAGAAATTGTCCATTTTAGAAGTATTTAAGCATTTTTGTTCGTTTAATGCACTTGTATATGGAGCGATTGGAGCCTATTAGGCTATCTTATAGGCCTATGGGCCGTCAGGCGCACAAATATGGATTGTTTATGTGATGATGATAATGATATAGGCCTAATGCAACAGCGCGACAATAGGTGCATTTACATGACCAATCTGATCTAAATAAAGACAGACAGACAGACAGACAGACAGACAGACAGACAGCGTTGTGCACAACTGTGCGACTTGTCAGTAGCTATATATTCCATGTCCATCAGTTTTGGGCCGACGATATCATTTGATAACAAGACAGACCCCAGCCAAACTGCGAAAAATTGCCGATCTACAAGCTCACAAAGAGGTGTGTCTACAGACTACACAACATGCATGCTTGCGAGTTTGCAGATCTGGTGAGCTACCCAAAGGCATACTTATAAAGCTTTGATTAGATTTGATTAAATAAGCCATGTCACAGTGACCCATTGTAATGTGGCAACTTTTTTGAGCCTATTTATTATTAAATCAAGTAGGCATATATAGACTATATTTATTGCTCCTGATAATTAACAAATTAAGCCAGCAATATAGCCTACATTACAGCTACGTGATTTCATCTGTTCTGTAGGATATTATTCAATCATTAATGCGGGGAATGGCGCGTCGTTGCTGTCAGTGGCTCCAGTAGGGCGTAGGGGGCTGCCCGGGGCTCCGGTGGGCCTGGCAGGCTGGCCCAGGTGCCCACTGAACGGCGGGGTGACAGGCGGTGGTCCGCGGGGCCCGGGGACCCCCGGAGGAAGCTCCGATGCTGCCTGGGTGTTGGCGCCGCCTCGGTGGACGCACAAAGCCTTATTGCTCGGTCAATTCTCAAGAGATTTTTCTAATTTTAAGTACTGTATATCTGTGAAGTGTCTGTATTCATTCAGTGTATATAAATGTTTTAATTGTCCCTCCATCAAACCATCAAGCTTGAAGTAGGCCTACAGAAATAATACTAGCCCGTTACAAGATTGCGTTGAGAGAGAGAGAGAGAGAGAGAGAGAGAGAGAGAGAGAGAGAGAAAGAAAGAAAGAAAGAAAGAAAGAGAGAGAGATGGGGGGAGATGCACATAAACTCATTCCTTTTTTTTTTCTTCTTCCACCCCTATGAACTGCCGCTCTACGCACAGCTGAATCGTTCGCTTATAGAAGCAGCGGCTGCGCATTGCTTTTGCAAAAATAGAAGGGCTTTCCTAGGGTCGGAGTGGTGATGTCTATAGCAAAACGGGGACACCCTGCCTTTCCGACAGGTTTATTCGAAATGGCGTTGTTTCTAAATCGAGACGTTTAGGGTCGTAAAGGCGATGTGCATAGAAAAGAGGGAGCACCCCGCCATTTCGACCCATAGAAGTCAATGGTCGGAGTGGCAGGGCGTCGGTATGGCGGGGTGTAACCAACATTACTGCCCAACTTTGAAAATTAGGAATTAAGAAGCACTTTCAAAGGTAGTCTTTTTCAGTTTGCCCAACTCTGCTACACTGTGCTAAAGAACCACATGTCAGTGCTATTAAGGATCTGAAAAAGAGCTTCTTGATATAAACAAGATTTAATTTTTCTTGATTTCACATTGTTTGACATGGATAGGGGCAAGGGTGGCGGAGATATGAGTAGGGCAAAAGTGTGACATGATGTGACGGACAGAATGACTCACTGACGGCCGGTGGAGGTTTTGATAGTAACAGAGACCTGGCGGTCGCAAAAATACAACAACTTGAGTATTTAAAGAAAAAAGAAAAAGCCGGCAAAAAAGAAAACTGTATTTCCCAAAGTTTTAGGTTTTGATCGATCTAAATGGGGCCCTTTAATTCTGTATCTGACATTGTTCGGATTGTTTTTTGTCCTACTACACAGTCCGTGAGGGAGGAGGGGAATCAACGTTGCACCATCAGTGTTCCCTGGGTTAGCTCACCACCCAGTATGCACTGTTTATCTATAGATCTGGGGAAGTTTGTTGGGTCGTGGGAATGGAGAATGTGGACCCTCAAATACACCTGGGCTCCTCAGTGAATGGGAAGGGATGTCCTTTTCTCCATGTGAAGCACTCCAGGGGATGATGGTAGCTGGAATCTTCACCACCTAATAATTAAACCCAAAATACACACTTAGACAAATGACATGTTCCTCCAATAACAAAACAATAAAATAATCATTGTTTCAGAAATAAATCCTGCCAACTTTTTGGCTATTACATCTATAAACATAACCAGTAGTTTGTTAAATCAACCCAACAGTTACACATTGTCTAACTCACTGATAATTAAAGGATTCAATGACACAGACTACAAGTCACCTAGCATTAAGAATAAGGATGATTCGAATTGGCAGATCCAGCATGTTTTGACAGGAAACAGGAAGAGTAGAGTACTACTGGGATGGACCTAAAAGGCTCTTTGAGATCTCGTACTCGCGCCTGGTGTAATTCCATATCCTATCATCCTCGGTTGTTCCTGTGAGCCCCGAGCTGCATTATGGGAGAGTCAACATGGCGCTGGTCAGAAGGACATGTAGTTCTTTTAACTAGCGCGATTTGCAGAAGGACAGATCAAGGAATTGCCCACCCTACAGTAGCCTACTCAACATGAGAACAATAATCATGGGCGTTGATGTTTCTCTATTCAATGGGGTGCCTACATTTGCATTTCTAAGGGAGTGAGGTGAAAATCGATCGGCCAGGTAGCAGGAATGTGGATGAGTGTGATGACTCAGATGAGCACTTATATCAATGTCCACAAACATGCATGTGCAATAACAATAATGATATGAATTCCCCAGTAGGCCTATCCAGCAAATATAAACATTAGTGCACAACCTGAAACTATACCTTTTCCTTTGTAAATGTCTCCTATTTCAATGTATTACTATTATTTATTTTTCCCCTGTTATTTTATTTTTGTGACTGCTTTTTTATTTGTCCCCTTTTGTTACTGACAATTCTGTTCTTTTCGTCTCTTTCAATGTTATATGAGTACAAGTACAAGTACAAGTGGCTCCTGTGTAAATTAGCCTAAAAGCTTAAGTTACAATGATATCCTTTTAGTTGGCCTTGTACCAGTGATTTGTACTGTCATGAACTGTACTGTTTCCTATGCAACCTTCTAATACATTCTTCAATCAATCAATCAAACCAAATATGAACCCCAGCTATGCATATTCTGGGGGGGGGGGGGGGAATAAGCAAAAATAGCCAATCTACAAGCTCACAACGTGACGCTCTGCGTTGCGTTGTGAGCTTGTAGATTGGCTATTTTTTGTAAAGATTTATATAAACAAAGCAGGCAAAGACATGTGGGTGATTATGTGTAACTGGAGACAGAGTTAATAAAAATATATATTTGTATATCATTCTGCTGTTCTTCCTAATATGTTCACATAAGCTATTCAGTGGGGAGAAAGAGTGGAAATTGGTCTAGCAATTCAACAAAAATAAGGATGTTTACATTTATTGAAACACTCATGCATGTCTCTGGCCGTTTGTTTTGAATTAGTTTCCATACATTCCCTCTGTATTTGGAGAGCTGGGTGACTGAAAGAAAACTACAAGGTAAAAACCAGCTCCGCAGGACGTTCTGTCCCATTGGATCACTGCCGGGTGATAGTAGAGCAGTGCTGAACCATGAACCCCCGGCGCGTGGCCGGAAACGACCGACGGGAAACGCCGTTCGAGCGTCCCCGGTGGAGCGCGATACGTCATGTCCGTATTTTCCCTTAACATGGGAGTGGACGGGGGTTAGGAGCCGAAGAGCCGACTGTGTGACCGTACCCTTAGGGTGGCAATTGTTGAACTGTGGCCGGATTGGTGGGTTTCACCAGTATGGGGTGTCGGCCAGGACACAGGACTTGTGTGTAGATTTGACTGGAGTTCCAAAACAGCACAGGTACATGGGCACACGGCCAGTGGTGGAAAAAGTACTTGCATATTTTAAAGTAAAAGTATTAATATTTCATTATAGAAATACTTACAAGTAAAAGTCCAGAATTCAAAATGTACTTGGGTAAAAGTATGAAAGTATTGGTATCAAAATGTACTTCAAAAGTAAAAAAAATAAAATGTTTGAAAATAGCAGATCTACAAGCTCACAACTTGTCGCGATGCGGCGCGTTGTGAGCTTGTAGAGATCGGCTATTTTCAAACAGCTAAGGTATAAAATAGGGCTAAATTGTATGTTGTATGTTTTGTTATTATACATTTTATCTGCAAAGTACTTAGTAACTAAAGTTTTCAAATACATGTAGTGGAGTAAAAGCACAAAATTTAGATCTGAGATGTAGTGGGAGTAGAAGTAAAAGTACGGAAAATTGGAAATACTCAAGTAAAGTACATACTTAGTTACATTACTTAAGTAAATGCACTTAGTTACTTTACAACACTGCACATGGCACAGTAACATTGGTGTGGTCTAAACAGGAAATAATAATGTCAATAAAAGGTACAAAACAAAGACAGGAATAATATTCTATACGAATGAATGAAATGAATGAATGAAACAACTACCAACTGATATCAAATGCTCACAGTATTAGTGTAGGCTAGGAAATGGCATAGCTCACAAACATTTCCTTCAATAGGCCAGTCATATGATGCCGCGAAAGAGGCAAAATTGTTATAAATCTAATTCCACTTCCAAGGCACTCTAAAAGGTCCCTAGAAACACCTCCCTTAGGGTTCGCACTGTACTCGATGGAGAAAGTGGTTTTCTGGGCCACGCCCACCTGGAGCGTGGGAAAATTCGTAACTTTCCACAGGAATGGAGTAGAAAGGCAAATGAGGGCACCAAAATGTGTGCAATCGTCACATTAGTGGGGGTAGAGCACATAATTGAGTCGATATCACGAAAGCTAATTGAATTAATTCGGCCATGCCCATCTGGAGCGTGGGAAAATTGTGAAATATCTGTAAGATGTTTCCTACGAGTACAAATGAGTGCAGCAAATGGTTTAAAAACCCCTAGCAGTCGCTGGTCGATTATTTATGGGATACATGAACCCTCTAGTGATCGATAGTTGGCCCATTTAATTAATTAATTGGCTAATTAGGCCGATTTTTACGTTGCGCAACATAAATCTTGCAATTTTCGTTTCAGAATCGGGGAATGTTCACAGGGCCAGATTAGGAAAACGGGTAGGGGGTATTGGAGCAATAAACTCGCTGCATTCATAAATTAAATAAATTCAAGTTTACAGCCTGTAGTACAGATTGAGTTTTATTAGTATATAATAGGTAAGTTACACTCTATCATTGTATCAGTCCGCACATCAGTCACGCTCTTCATCCGAGCTCTCACTATGTGCATCATCAAACACCTCATCATCTGCATCATCATTGTTCTCAGAGTTCTTGGGGTTCTCACAGGTCTCCCCACAGCTACACTTGTCAGTACAGGCTAGTCCATCAGCAACACATCTACAGATCCGGTTTCTGCAGGCTGACGTGCATCCACACTTCTTCACCTCCATTAAGAAGGGTGGTGCAGGCTCCTGACCCATCGGTATGGGCTCCAGAATACCGTCAACCTTTTTCCACCCGTACGACTCAGGCCTCAGGGAGTTTCCACTCCACTCTTGGATTTGGAGGTAGGACCTTTGAGCGTGCAGCCCCACTGCATCAGCAGTTGGAGGGAGACGATCCAGGGTTACCTTTCTCTTCCTCTTCTTGTCATTGCAGAGATCCATGAATATCTGCGCTCTTTCCCCGTTCAGGTCGGTATCACAGCCATACATCGCGGCCACCAGCCTTATACCAGCCGCGTGTATATCGGGGATGGTGGCTTTTTTATCCCTGAAGACTGCCAGATCCCTGGAAAAATGGTCCCAATTCTTCGTCAGAGCGGTGTAGGATGGGTGATAGAAGAATGCTGAGGTGCAGTCGCACCCAAAGAACCCATGGAGTACGAGTAAGTTCTGCCTGACCACCGAAGGCTCGATCTTGAATTGGAATGACTCGACATTGTACAGTTTTCCTCCCCTTTTCAGGTACAGGCCCGTGGTTTGAGACTCGGCCAGGCACATCACCAACACATCAGTGTCATCAGCTTTGAGGAGTACGGGTTTGTGGAGTTTGAGTGTCTCCAACGCGGTCTCGACGATAGGCCTGTCTGCGTCACCAGTGCACTTCTTAGCAGTTAGCCTGGGCTTTGCATTGATCTTATCACTCAGGAGGTTGATGAACCCCTGCTTGTTGCTCGGGTTTGTCAGAAACACCGTTGCTTCAAGATCAAGTACAGTCCCGTCTTGGACTACGAAATCAAGGGTCTTAGTGGGGTTCCTCTGACGCTGAATGTATCCTTTCGGTGTCTCCTCTTCGTACCAGTCGAACACGACGATGATTTCCTGAGAGTCTCTAGTTTGTCGGGTGAGGTGAGAGACGTACTCATTTGCAATGCCACCCAGCGTCTTTCCCCGTGTCCAAAGGCTGGTGAGGTTCTGGATTAACATCCCTCCGTCGTAGACGATCACGGGGTTGGGGTTAGTGAGGGTGGCTTCTTCGACAATTGAACCCTTGCCCCAGGTGTCACAGAGGTAGTTGGAGAACTTGTTCTTCCCACTCGGTCTCATCAGGCCATCGGCGTTGAAAAGAGCAGGCGGATAGTCGGCCATTTCATAGTTGAAGGCTTCCAGAGCAGACTCTTTGTTGATCATGAGTCTCTGAAGAGCCAGCTCTGTGTCGAATCGAGTCTCCTTCTTTCCATCAGCCGTGGCTCTGATGCGAGGTTTTGACGGCATCTGTATGGCACACTCCTTCTTCTTCCATTTAAACTGCCCATCAACAGCGATGCCGTTCATGCGTTCCAGGATCTTAGTGCCGACTTCCACAGCTTTGTGAACGTTCACAGACTCAGGAGCCACGTACCCCGAGCCAATGTTGATCACTTTGGGGAACTGTGACACTGACTCTCGTCTCAGGACGCACCTTGCCTCAAAGAACTCGACCGTGATTATTTCTCACCTGTAATTTTCCAATGTAGTGTCTCCTCAAAGGAATTGGGGCCGTCAGTTTCAACTTTGCTGGCAAGATCTTTATACCTCGGATGAACCCAATCAACACGCTGAAAGAAAGAGAGGAATTAAAATGTTGTTCCATTGCATGAGTAACCCAAATCCCACAGTCACGAGCAACCCACAGTCATGAGCAACCCACCTTCTCTCGATCAGATAGACCTTGATCGGCTTCGTTAAACATTTTCAAGGTCCTCTCACAGTATAGACAGTCCATTCGTATGTGAAACTCGTGTCTATGGCTAGTCCGTGGTTTCACCTCCTCAGATTTCTTCTTCAACTCTCGTATTTTCTTGCTCCGACAGCTGTTGTGGTAACCCACTCCAGCATGTATCTCTGGCGGCAAGGTGTTGGACCCTTCCACGGCAGCATTTACCATGGTTTGGAGTCCATTGGCCGAGAGGATTTTCAACGCCTCAGGTTTCTCCCCGTGACAGATACAACAGCGATTGTCCATCATGACTAGAAGCTAAAAAGAAAGTTACAAGAATGTTCAACGATCACTACGAAACAAAAATTGCATTACTTTTGTAACATCTTACTGATATTTCACAATTTTCCCACGCTCCAGATGGGCGTGGCCCAATTAATTTAATTATCTTTCGAGATATCGACTCAATTATGTGCTCTACCCCCACTAATGCGACGATTGCACACATTTTGGTGCCCTCATTTGCCTTTCTACTCCCTTCCTGGGCAAAGTTACGAATTTGGCCCAGAAAACCACTTTCTCCATCGAGTACAGTGCGAACCCTAAGGGAGGTGTTTCTAGGGACCTTTTAGAGTGCCTTGGAAGTGGAATTACATTTATAACTATTTTGCCGATTCCCAGTCCATAATCGACATCATATGACTGGCCTAAAATACAACCAAGGTATAAATTCCTCCTGTCAGCTAACCTTTAATAGTCAGGGGATATCTTTAGAAATAGTGTCAAATCCTGGAATAAATTCCTTACCAAAAAAGATCTTCACCAATGTGTTTGTAAAGGTGTAGTAACACATCTCACAAAGACTGAAATTCAGTTTCCCTAGGAAAATCTTTGACAGCTAGGGTAATTCTGGGTCTCATTCACTCACTATACATTATATACTCGCCCCCCTAGTGGCGAAAAAAAAAAGAACCTCTGGGAACTCAGATTGTACATTATACTATAGGGAAACAATCACTCCCAAAAAATATGCTTTAAGTGGGATGTGAGGGGTCTAACTATGTGTTTTTAATTATTCTGAATACATTGCAAGCATTTGTTTTGCACCAAAAACATTCCTTGGGCTAGAAATGGACCCCCATACCACTGTGAAAAGTGATGACTCATCACTAAACCATCATTTTATGGGCTGTTTTTAGCCCAATTAATGTTTTTTTGTGCAAAACAAATGCTTTAGTTGCAATGGATACATTTTTTACAAGTTGTTTAAAATGACTATCTATGTACATAGAAGGGGAAACGTTGAAAAAACAAACAAACAGGGTGTCTTACAGGTTTCTGCAAAGGTTAAAATTACCTGGCTCTATTATTGCCACCCTAAGTGGCCAATCAGTGAGCCTCTGTGCCTTTTAGGTCCATCCCAGTAGTATTCTACTTCCTGTTCTATATAACCAGACAACTTCCGGTTTCCTGTCAAAACACATGCTGCATTTCATGTGCATGTGCTGACATACAGAGAGAAGCACAATCCTTTGCAATCCGCTTGGTAAGACTAAAAAATAATCTTCCAATTTCTATCATCCACATTGTTAATGTTGTTAGACAACTCCTGATGTGTATATTGTCTCATTTTTAACTTTTTAGAGCAATGTGTGACCGGGTGTTGCAGATCACTAACCTGCAAATCACCAAGTGATTTGCAGTCTGTGCCATTGAATCCTTTGATCAGCGGTGAGTTAGACAATGTGTAACTGTTGGGTTGATTTAACAAACTGATTATTATGTTTATGGATGTATTAGCCACAAAGTTGGCAGGATTTATTTTGTTACATGCTGAAACATTGTTTTGTTACTGGAGGAACATTCATTAGTATTTTGGGTCTAGTATTTTGGGTCTAGTGATTGAAGAGGTAATTTTTAGCTCTCACCTGTTGGCACCCAGGGAGAGATATTAAACCTGTTTGAGCCATTAATGCCTCCAAGTTACTGCACAATAACACTCTTTTGGACAAATTATGGTGCACAATATACAATTTACCTAATTTCATTGTAAAATATAGCTGCAAGCAGCGATAAAGTGGCCAAGGCAGAAAAAGCAGGAAAGCAAAAAAGCATCAAGGGAAAGCAAAGAAGAAATCAAAGAAAAACTAGAAGCAGTGTTCTTCCGAACAGGTCTCCGGCAGGTCAGGTGTTTTTTTTGGCCTAGTGGTGACTATAATAGGCCAAAGTCAAAAGGGTACCACGAGTTCTAGGCCTTTCGCGGCAATCGGACGCTGCATGCTGGATTTGAAGCATTTTATTCCAAAAATGTGTTTTGCAAAAATGTACCCGCTGGTGGCGCTATAACAGGCCAATGTGAGAAGGGTGGCATCTGTTCCTTGGCCTAGTGGGAATGTGTGTGCAAAATCTCACACACATAGCAGGCTGCTTGAGACATTTTGTTCAAAAAGGAGCAATCCTGCAAACCTTGGAATTCAATGTTAGTCAATTAGATAGAATATGATATCTGAACAAATCTGTCATGATCACATCACTGTAGAGATACTGTGTACTGATTTGTGTGATTTTCGGATAAAATTTGAAGGAGTAATATCGAAGAATGTGTTTTACATACTGTAAGTCGGCCTTCTTGTGGCGCTATAAATGGCAGATGTGAAAAATGCATGGCACAGGTTTTTCCTTGGGAAGTGTGCATACAAAGTTTTACACTAATCGGTGGTTATAGGTAAAAGCACAAATTGGCCTTTACACAACATGTATGCAAAAGACTGTAGGCCTATATGCAACAGACATAAAAAAACTGTGATACTATGCACCTGGACAGTTTGATGATGTACATTGTAAGCCTTGCTGAGCTATGAAGAACATATGAATCGGACGAGCCATGAATCTCATAGGGCAGGAGCCAATCTCCTGTTTCTGTAGCGTAAGGCAGCTTGATGGACAAGTACACCCCCTGGACATGACGCTAGTATGTCGCAGGGAGTTACCCCCAATCCAACCGTTGATGCTGAGTTTCAAGCAGGGAGGCACTTGGGTACCATTTTTTAGAATCTTTGGTATGACCCGACCCGGGTTTGAACCCGGATCTCCCAGTCTCAGGGCAGACACTCAAACCACTAGGCCACTGAGCTGGCACATGATATCATTGCAATCCTTGGAAATCACAACATAGGTGTAGACATGACAGTTTGTATTATAATGCTTGTTTCAGGAGTTATGATGCAAAATACATTATTTAGTAATGGCGGATATTAAAATACGCACCAAGGGGGGTTGGGGGACATTTTTAGGAAGGCTACCAAATGTCATGATTTTATGCTTATATAAACCCCAGGCAGGATTCGATCTAGCGACCTTCTGCATGAAAGGCATATGCTCTGACCACTACACTAGGCAGCCACAGGATTTGTTGAACATGTTTGTTTAAAAAAAAAAAAAAGTTCTATGTAGGCTGAGTGCCTTGATTTTATTGATTTCTTTTTTATATTTTGGAGGCTTGGGGTGAAATCAATCTGAGTAAATGTAATCTGAGTATTTCTGACATTTTCGAGTGATCATATTTTCTTTCACTCTAAACAGAAAAATAACGGTAGAGAAGGGCTCATTTTAAACATGAACGTGATCTGGAGTTAGATCAGACGTGTCAACATTAAAGAGTTTGACATACGCAATTGCCATGGGCATCCAGGATGTTAACATCAACTCAGCCCGACGTGGGGTTTGAACTCTCAACCACCCGTATATCAGGCACAGGCACTGACCACTACACTACTGCAGTCACACATAATGGTCCTGTCATTTAAGAAAAAAAAAGTTTCATGTAATGTACTTGACGCCTTCTTTCAAAATGATATAGCACCCCCCTTTGGCCAATTGGGGTAAGATTGGTTTCAGTGATATTTGGACTAACCCTCTACAGTAGTTCATCATGAAAATTTTACTTTGCATGTATGTTTTAGAGGCAGAAGAATAATTTGCATAAAACTTGCAATATTGATTGAATTATTAAAAAAGCATGTTTCAATTTTTAAAAAATCCGATCTGACAGATCTTTAGATATTGGTCCAAAGTTAATGTAAAAAAAGGAATAAAAGCGGGTTTAAGCGTTTTACAAACTGCTCAAAATGGCGGAAAATCAAAGGGCGGAGCTTACTTAACAAAGACACAGATGTCTTCTGCTTGAGTCAAGGCACGCGTGTAAGCAAGTTGCATGTCTTCAAACGAAACGAGGCATGACTTATGCCCCTTTAAAGTTTGAGTTTTCAAACGCTTCGTATAGCGCCCCCCTTTGGCCAATTGGAGTAAGATTGCTTTCAGTGATATTTGGACTAACCCTCATATTTGCCAAATGCCATGAACGTGTCACTTTGCATGTATGATTTAGAGGCAGAAGAATAATTTGCATGAAACCGCAATATACAGTGAATTATTAAAAAATAACGTTTCGCTTAAAAATGAATCCGCCGAGACATATCTAACCATATTGGTCCAAAGTTCATGTAAAAAAAGTTTCGCGCACGTTAAGCGAAAATCCCAGAAGGAGATAGATTTTGACAGTTTTTCTTATAATTCAAAATTGTGGGAGAAGTAAAGGTCAGAGGTCAAAAGTCAGAGCGTAAAAGTTGTTCGGCATGAGGAGACGCATAAGTGTATACAGGTTTCATGGCTGTACCTGAAACAGAGCATGAGCTTTACCTGTTCAAAGTTGGCATTTTTCAAAGGCTTCCTACAGCGCCACCCTTTTGCCGATTGTTGCGAGCTTCGCGTTTTAGCCGTTTGGCATAGTCCTCTGCCATACTGCTGAGTTTCGTAAAAAGCAACTGCACGGTCTAGCCGCTAGAGAAAAAGTGGCGGAAGAATAATAATAATAGTGATGAAGTCCAATATCAATGAGTGGCCTTGGCCACTAATTAAAGAAGAATTTCATAGAATTGGATTTTTGGTTAAAAAGAACAGTTCATTGATTATTTGAATATATTTTAAAGAAAATAAGTGCTTTGATCACTTGATTTTCAGTGTACTTTGACAGTACTCGATTAAAACAAAAGAAGACCTAATTAAGCCAATTAATGCAAGTTAAAAGGTGTTAATTCATGCCAATTCAGAGATTTTATAACGTGGATTAAATGGTGTGTGTGTGTGTGTGTGTGTGTGTGTGTGTGTGTGTGTGTGTGTGTGTGTGTGTGTGTGTGTGTGTGTGTGTGTGTGTGTGTGTGTGTGAATAACACATGCTATTGGGTCCTGTCTGATCTACTTTAGGTCAGGTTTAATTATTGGGTGATGAAGATTCCAACCACCATCATCCCCTGGAGTGCTTTATGTGGAGAAGAGGACAGCGCCCTTCTCATTCACTGAGGAGCCCAGGTGTATGTGAGGGTCCACATTCTCCATTCCCCACGACCCAACAACGTTCCCCAGATCTATAGATTCCCAGTGCATACTGGGTGGTGAGCTAACCCAGGGAACACTGATGGTACAACGTTGATTCCCCTCCTCCTCACGGACTGTGTAGTAGGACAAAAAATAATCAGAACAATGTAAGATACAGAATTAAAGGGCCCCAACTAGATCGATCAAAACCTAAATCTTTGGGAAAGACAGTTTTCTTTTTTGCCGTCTTTTTCTTTTCTTTTATTTAAAGCTATACTGTGTAAGTTGCTCAACTAGTGGTCAGTAGCTGTACAGCAAACCGCGGTCGCGTCTGCTTTTTTCGTCCGTTTTCGCCGCGGACCGGGCCTTCAGACCGCCAGGTATCAGTTACTATCAAAACCTCCACCGGCTGTCAGTCGGTCAGTCTGTCCATCATGTCACACTTTTGCCCTACTCATATCTCCGCCACCCTTGCCCCTATCCATGCCAAACTTTGCACACACACTCCTTGGCATTTCTCACATGGCCCTCTTTTAGTGCCACCATGAGGCTGATTCTTGCAAAACACATTTTTGGACACCTACAGATTTTGCCCTAAAATCACACAAAGCGGTACACAGTATCTCTTAAGTGATGTCATCAACATACATGGATCTGTCCCATTTCCCATATTCCCTTCCTGATTGGCTACTATTGCCTTCTAAAGTTTGTGTATGCGACCTGATGGTCGATTATCTCCCGATTAGGGAGTCTTACTGGTTTCTATGTTGGTTGTAATAAGTGATCCCTCAATAATCTGAATTCACTGTTATCTGTGTCATTACTGGTATGCAACAATGTCTCTTAAAAACACTAGAATTCTTCTGATACTAGTCCAGTTATTGACGCACGCACAACTACCTTTTGAAGTACCGTTGTATCTACTTGTGCACAGTATTTGTACAAAAAAAAATGGACAGTGCCTATTTTAGAAGAATTGTGTGCTGTACATTGCCATGGTGGTTCATATACTTTTTTTTTTCCTTTTTGAAAATAAATATTGAGAAAAGTTGTATTCGTTATTTATTAGTTAATGACTTTCAACATTACTTAATAACGCAGAGTGTGTCACTTTACTTGAGGGTCCAAGTAAGTATTAGTTCCTCATTAGTTCCTCATTAGTTAATAATGAGGGGTGTGTCACTTTACTTGGGGGTCCAAATAACTATTAACTAACTATTAACTAACTATTAACTAACTATTAACTAACTATTAAGTAACAGTTGGACCAACCAGTATCAGGGGCTGAGTTACGGCCTTTTTAGCAGGCTGCAGTGGTCGGGGGTCCTCCACTAGGCGGCACAACCACTTTGTGTCCGTCCTGGGGGTCCCCGGAGCGGTGGTCCCCGGGAATCCCCCGTGAGAAGCTCCATTGGAGAGGTCATTTTTCTGGATATGCAGGAGGTGGTGCCGCCAGGGGGTCCCCGGAGCTCTGCGATACCTCCAGGGGTCCCTGGAGGGGGTCCCTGAGCGTGTGCCACTCTGCAGTCCCAGGCCGAGGCCCCAAAGTCGGATAGGAGCGGAGCGGCGGCCGCCTGGTTCTCCAGAGCCATAGTCCACAGTCATATCGCCAGGGGTCCCTGGAGGTGGTCCCCGTGGGTGGTCCCCCACTCTGCAGTCCGAGGCCCCAGAGTCGGATGCGAGTGGAGCGGTGAAGGCCCCTTGCGCCGGTTCCCAAGTCCCAATTTCCCCCTCTAGCCCTGGATCCTTGGTATCCTTCCCCTAATATGAGCACTCGTGCTGGGCATAAAATTTACCAAAAAAAGTAGATCTACAAACCCCCCCTATGTAGGCTCATATGAATTAATATATTAAGTAACACCCTTAACTAATAGTGTTACTAAAGCAGTAAGTAATGATGAATTCCTTGTACTTCATCATGAATTGAAGCTTAATAAATGCTTAAGTAATGCGTAAGTAATGCAATAGTAATAGTTAACTAATGTATTAGTTAAGTATTACTTACTAGTTTTTTTTTGGAGGTTATTATAAAGTGTTACCCCGTCGGTTCCACTTGTCATTCAGAAAGGGCATGTTCTGCTTCTTATCTGTTACGTTTGTTATCACAGCGCGTGTATGCGTGTGTGCACACGCAGGACCAGTGTTACAGTGGGAAACCAAAGACTATATTTGAGAACCACACACCCGGTCAATGAGCTTGTTCATCTCATGAAGAACTCGTCCCTTTAAATGACTGATTAGTGACAATTAAAAATACGTTTTCCCTACTGCTGACTTATAGTGATGAGCTGTAATCCTACACCACTGGCTCAAATTACATACTGTAAAATGAACCCATTATGACCTGGAATTATTGTATACTTTAGCTATTGAAAAAAATAGCAGATCTACAAGCTGTGCCACGCTGCAAGCTTGTAGATCTGCTACATTTCGTGAAAATCTTTAAATATATGTATTTGTAACAAAGATTTTGTTTCTGGGGGGTTCCCTGGAACTAAATATTTCGAGATGGGGGTCCATGGCCAAATACATTTTGGGGGTCCTTGACATGAAAAAGATCACCACTGACATAGATAAACGTGTTTTTCTAAAATCTTCGAAAAAGGATTCAGAAGACATTTATAGAATCGGGTAAAAAACAAAAATAGCAGACAAGCTTGCAGCGTGGCACTCGGTGCCACGTTGTGAGCATATATATCTGCTTTTCTTTATAGGTTAAGCTTAAAATAATGTGTAATAATGTGTTCCAGGTCAAAATGGGTTTAAAGAAAAGTTAAATTCCCAGAATAACTTCACTATAAGGGACATTGAGAAAGAAACTGCAGTTTCAATCTGACTATAACAAGTCTATAAATGAATCTGGATGAACAGCTGAGCAGCTGAGATACTGAGCTAGCCTGATAAATCAGTCTGCACATTACCACCCCCTGTTGGTGGGTGGTGTGTAGTGTGGACTGACCCCGAGATTTAATATTTTATTTCTTCTCGCCCGAGGAGCGGGCAGCTTGAATGGGCCAATCAGGGTTGTATGCTTGAGGCACGTGGTTTGGCTTCTGGTGGATTCCCAAGGCTGGTCCGGTCCCAGCCCCAGGCAAATACCAGGCAAATACTGAGCTACCAGTAGCTCGTGGTCACTATTCAATGCTTTGATGGCAGTAGGTTTTTGTTTTTGTCATCGTTCAGTGGGCTGAAAAAAGTTGGGTAAATGAAGATTTACTGTTCTGGCCCCCTGCCACTGGTTTACAGCTTCTAGCGGCGCTGAGTCGGCTCATGCGACTTTCATAACGCTCAACACGACGACTCGCTCGCTCGGTGGTGTCTCATGTGTCTCAGGGTCGCCTGAGACGGCACGCCTCCGTCTTGGTCAATAACTATACTTTATACGGTGAGCCCCGTCCGTAGGTAATTTATCTCCATATCAATCAGTTTACAGTTTACAGTTTAGGCATTTAGCAGACGCTTTTAATCCAAAGTGACTTACAATAAGCAGATACAAAACATCACAAGATAATATGTCAGTACATCAACAGCAATATAACAAGTGCAAATGGATATCTATCTAGAAAAGAAAAAAACACAATATAATCAAAGTTCTAAAAAACCTAAAAACAAATGCTAACTAGCTTCATGTATGGTCATTGATTTTCTGTGGTGCTAAGGGTTTAGGTGGAGTCTGAAGAGGTGAGTCTTCAGTCCACGGCGAAAGCTAGCGAGTGAGTCCGTTGTTCTAAGTGCGACAGGGAGTTTATTTCACAACTTGGGGGCCAGGAGGGCAAACTGTCTCGGACGAGTGGATTTTTGCCGGGGAGTTTTTAGCGAGGGTTCTGTCAGCATCCCTGTGTTGGCTGATCTAAGTGAACGGGTGGGGGTGTAGGCGTTGATCAGGTCTTGGAGGTATGGAGGAGCCATACCTTTGGCTGCTTTTAAGGTCAGCATCAGTGTTTTGTATTCAGTGCGGGCCGCAACCGGTAGCCAGTGGAGGCTGCGGAGAAGGGGAGAGACATGTGAGAACTTAGGCTGGTTGAAGACCAGTCGTGCCGTGGCGTTTTGGATCAGTTGGAGAGGTTTAAGTGCACATGCCGGGAGACCAGTGAGGAGAGAGTTACAATAGTCAAGTTTTGATATGACAGATGTCTGAATGAGGAGCTGGGCTGCCTCCTGGGTGAGGAAGGGTCTGATTTTACGGATGTTGTAGAGTGTGAACCTACAGGATCGGGTGACTGATGCAATGTGTGCCTTGAATGATAGCTGGCTGTCCAGGACCACACCAAGGTTTCTAGCAGTAGGAACTGAAGTCACCAATGCATTATCTATGGAAATAGTGAGATCTTGCATGGGGCAAGACTTGGCAAGTTCGGGGGGATGACAGCAAACCTTTCCACGAGACCTGGTAGGTCCGGTCCGACAGGTAGGAGGAGAACCACTTTAGTGCCGTCCCGGTGATGCCTAGGTCAACAAGGGTGTCCAGGAGCAGCTGGTGATTCACTGTGTCGAATGCCGCTGATAGATCCAGAAGAATCAGGACTGCAGAGTGGGAGGCAGCCTGGGCAGCATGGAGTGCTTCTGTGACTGCTAGGAGTGCAGTTTCTGTGGAATGGGCAGGTTTAAAACCTGACTGGTTGGGATCCAGCAGGTTGTTCTGTGAGAGATGGAGAGAAAACCTGGTTAGAGACCACACGTTCAAGGGTTTTTTGAGAACGTGGGTTTGAGGTACATGATTGAATCTTTGTGTGGTAGAATGATGATTTTGCAGTGGAGAGTGAGAGTGAGAAACCTGACAGGAGTGTGTGAAAGTGAGATAGGTCCTCTGGTAGCTTCGTCTTGTGCCACTTCCTCTCTGCCGCCCTGAGAGGTGTTCGCTCAGATCTGAGGGTTTCAGATAGCCACGGAGCCGGTGGATTTTGGCGTGCTGGCCTGGTCGAGAGAGGGCAGTGCCGATCGAACGCTGAGGAGACAGAGGAGAGACAGGAAGATGTTAGAGTGTCAGGAGAGAGAGAGGGAAGTGCATCTGGGGTTGGGAGGGAGGAGAGAATGGAGGAGGAGAGAGTGGAGGGATCCAGGGTTTTCAGGTTGCGTCGTGTGGTGACAGTCCGAGGGTGGGTCTGTTTAGATCTGTGGATAGAGAGGGAGAGGGAGAAGGTTATGAAGCAGTGATCTGAGTATTTCATAGGGGTAACAGTGAGGTTAGATGGGGAGCAGGCTCGGGAGAACACAGGGTCCAATACATTCCCTGCCTTGTGGGTGGGGGGAAGGGGGTTAGGGTCAGGTCAAATGACGAGAGTAGGGATGTAACAGGAAGACACTTCTCTGTAGTTGGTAGGTTGAAATCACCCAGTAGAATCAGGGGAGTTCCGTCCTCAGGAAATGAGCTGATCAGAGAGTCCAGTTCTTCCAGAAAATCCCCAAGGGTCCCTGGGGGGCGGTAGAGCACAATGATGGTGAGAGGTACAGGTTGTGTTATTGAAATAGCATGACATTCAAATGTGGACAGAGCAAGGTGAGTGAGGTTTAATACACGGGCATCCCATTTGGGAGACATTAGAATACCGGTGCCACCCCCAGTACAGCCCGTTAGGCGGGGACTGTGTGTAAATTTATGAGCCGCCGATAGGGCAGGAGGAGTCGCCGTATTTTCCGGGGCTATCCAGGTTTCAGTCAGAGCAAGAAATTGAAGGCATTTTAGTGTGGCCTGGGCTGAAATAAATTCAGGCATGCGTTCCTTTGTTGCGGAGCGGCAGTTCCAGACGCCACCGTTGATGTTAATCTGATGACTAGGTAAGCGCTGTGGGTAGATGAGGTTATCGACATTACAGAACCGAGGAATGTAGTGTCTTGTGCGACGCGAGGTGGACAGTGCTGGGATGTTAGGAAAACACATTTTACCAGGATAAATTTATGAATAAAATAAAATAACAAATAGTTAACCCGTCTGGTACGTAGCTCAGTATCTCAGCTACTGCACCATTCAATGGTTTGAAAAGACGTTGATATCATTCGAATGGGGTGGAGAGACAGACAGTAGGAGAGCGAAAAGGGAGACTGTAGGAGAGCAGTGAGTGAGACAGAGTAGGAGAGACAGACAGGAGGAGAGGAGAGTTATGTGTGAGTATGTTTATTCACAACACTGATCTAGGATGAGGAACGGTTTTCCTCTTGAGGGAGGGTTTTATCCAAAAGTTACAAAGTCTCGGTCATCTTTGTGTTGTACACAGGAGCTTAACCTAAAGAAACAGAAACATCCATTATTTGGACAGAAATGAAAGGATGTGAAATGTTTCTCCCATGGGTGAAAGTTACTTAAATGTATAGACAAGCTACGCATGAGACAAATCCATCATCACCAATGTCTACTCTACTGTATATGTACATTTGACCACAACTTCATTACACATTTTTAAACCAGGTTCATGTTGGGAGCCATGTTTCCCTTCTGGACCCACACTGTCATGTGACTAGATGACGTAATCGTTGCCGTCAAGTGATAATCCAAAAAAACTAAAACAACCCGCTTCCGGCCCTTCAAAATAATAGTGGAGGCCTACGGAGGAAACGGCGCGGCACCAAGGCACCAAGCAAACTTCAGATTAAAAGGCAGTAATTGTGTTCATTAAAGGACACAACTTAAAGGACAATTACTTATTGTAATTAGAGAAAAGAAAAAATGAATGTTAAAATGTTTTCATGTACTGCTCTAAAATATGAACCCTTGTTGTAAAAAAATCTAATTGTCCTTTAAATCAGGGGTTTTCAAAGTGGGTGATTACGGGGCACCCTGGGGTACCGTGACGGCAGTCAATTCCAAATTTGATATTTGGAATTCATTTGGACAATTAAAAACAACTATTTAGCATAATTTTAAACTTGAATTTTAAATCTTCAGTCAGTTCTAACCAAAATAGCCATTATCTCAATGTTTTCCTCGCTAAAATTTGCCATAAATATAAGGTGCCAGGGGTGAGACGGCACCCCTACATTCATTAAGATAATGTAGGGGTGTCTCGGATGAAAAAAGTATTTGTAGGGGAGGGGTGCCCTGAGCCAAAAAGGTTTGGGAATCCCTGCTTTAAATGACACATCCAAGAGGATCGCACGTGACACTGATGGGTGGCGACTCTTTTCTGTTTGAAGCGGCCCAGCCATGGAGCTCCACCAAAACATTGTTTTGACGCTGAGACACCGATACGCAATGCTCGGCGCTGGGAACAGAAGCGCTCCAGTCTGTCTTCATCCATAGAAATGCATGGCAGAAAATGATAAAATAAATGCTATCTGTGTGTGGACACGGCCCCTGAAGAGGCTGCTCATGTAGAGGTGAAGTGAAGGAAGGAGGTTTGGTTTTCTGTTGGTTGTGCTTGTGTGTGAAGTGAAGCTCACGTGGACAGAACAAACATTTGTTCATGTTATTTAGAGTAGATGGATGTGAACGTTCACTGTGCTCAACGACATTCCTTAACTAAATAAAACCTACTGATACCACTGGAGACACTGCTTGGTCTTTGCCTGTTGCAACATACGCAGAACTTTACTGTGTGTGTGTGTGTGTGTGTGTGTGTGTGTGTGTGTGCGTGCGTGCGTGCGTGCGTGTGCGTGCGTGTGTGTGCCAAATAGCATGTGCACATTGCCAGTAGACCAAAGAATTTCTAGAATTGTAATTGTAGAATTTGGGACACATTTTGATGTGGCACAAAACACAACCCAAAGGCCTATCTAAAACAAACACAGCAATATCAATGGATGTGTTACTCCCTCATGTCTCGAGATCACAACCCTGACAGGTCAGCAACTGTTCTGTTGTTATTCTCAGGTTCACCAGTAGGTTGCAGTGTTTCTCTCTTTCTCCTTCAAGTAGCCATGATTAAACAAAGTCCTGTTAAAGGAGTAGTTCACCCCCAAAATGACTTTTTTTCTATTGATTACTCACCCCATGGAGACTTGAGTTCAATGATATTTTGTGGTATTTGTCACATTCCTAAGACACAAATTGGATTAGTACATTTATCCACATTGATTCCGGATGGGGACCCAAATGCATTCGGGTCCCCATCCTGAATCAATGGGGGTACATTTATTGTAATCAAATTATTGTCTTAGGAATGAGACCAAAAACTAAAAAAAATTAACTCAAGTCTGCATGGTGTGACTAATCAATAGAAAACAAAGTATCATTTTGGGGGTGAACTACTCCTTTAACTTGTTACACCAGAACTCTTGATAGTTAGGGAAAGTTAGCAGAGTCTTTGACCAATCTGGGAACTAAATTCTTACCAATAGTTTTCTTCACAAATGTGTTCATAAAGGTGTCTACTATCACCTCTGAACTTTGTCAAACCCAACTCCCGTGGGAAACCTTGTGGGAGCCAATCAAAGTTGTCATTGACTTTACTATATACAGGAAAATATTACAACAAATAAAAATAGGGTTTTTTCATGATACTGAATCGAATGCAAGCATTTGTTTTGCACAAAAACATTCCTTGGGTAAAAAACGGCCCCCACAAAATTATGGTTTAGTGAGTGAGTCGGTTTTGATGAGCTGAAACTCGCAGTTTGTAGATGAGTTATTAAACCGGTCACGACCTTTGACACAATCTAAATGTCTCAATAGAAGAGAAGGGAGACAAAATACAACCACCCCAATGATATGAGTTATTATGGGGTATTAACATTCTCTCAAAGAAAAACGATATATAGGTGATAAAACGCACATCCTCTGTAAAAAAACAGTACTAATAAGAACAAAAAGAGGGTTCGCAACTCACTTTTAGTAGCTCCAACTATTATTGACAAAACGTCCTGCTTTTTGCAGGAGATTCTGACATCATTGGGCCCGATTCACCAACCTACTTACGAACGTTCTTACAAAGAAATTTGTTCTTAGACCCTTTTAAGAAGTTTTTTAAGAAGATTTGGCATACACCAATGTTTTCTTAGCAGTGATTTGTTCTTATGTTAAGAAAAAATCTACGCACACTGTAGAGCACTCTTAGGGTGGCCTTTTAGTTCTTAAGTGTGACATGCTGTGCTAAAATAATGTATTCTTTAAGTTTATTCAATTCTACAGTTGTATAATAATATGATTTAAATCACCAAAATATTATATCTTTAGAGCAGTGGTTCTCGAAGTGTGGTTTGGGGACCCCCAGGGATCCTTTAGGAAGTTCCAGGGGTCCACTGTAAAACGAGGAAGAGTTTTTTCCATTTTAACCCAGTTTTAAACTTTGTTTGAAAATAGCCGATCTACAAGCTCACAACGCATTACCATTACAGCCCATTTTGAGCTTGTATATCGGATATTTTTTAAACACTATGATAAATCTTGAAAAATCTTCCCAGGCAGAAAATATTTTCAGGTGGGGGTCTGCAGAATGCATGTCAATGTGGTGGTCCTTGACATGAAAATGTATAGAACCACTGCTTTAGACTAGTTTTCAACAGGTCTGAAAATTGCATCCCAACCCAAAATGCCCCCCAAAATGCCCCCCCCCCCCCCTCCCCATAACCCAACTCCCTACACCCTCACCCCCATATCCCAACAGCTGCCACACGCCCATTTTCCTGTCCCCTTCCTACCTGAAAGCCCCCCTTGCACCATATCCCAACCACACCCCACCCCATTACATACCAAGCAGCTGCTAACTTAAAGCCTCTCTATACCCACCCACCAGCTTTCAGTAATACTATGTTTTATATCCACTAATAATGCGATTTCCAAAAATGAAATATGGATAACATTCTAATTTCAGCAAATTTACCTTGATGTCTATAGTGAAATAATAAAATACATTCATTCATTAAATACAAATAATTAGCTGTTCACTTCCACAGAAGTATTGATATATATCTTTTTAATGTTTGGAGTCTAGTGTTCCACCATCTTTACACTTTAGGGATTCTTGACTTCATACTCTCAACTTTATTTCTGTGAGTGATTTCTTGTGATTTCTGTGTACAGCAATCAAACACAGGTGTGACTGCAGAGAGTGTCATGAAGTCGTGCCTTATATGGGGATTTGTGGGTGGCTCCCTATGGTAATAGGGATGCAAATTAGGATATGTGGGGCGTCTACCTATGATAATTAGGATTACCTGGCACACCCCTTCAAGTTACGAGGATTGGCATTCATCATGAAAAGAACATAGTTAAGAACAATTTTGCCTTCCTAAGAACGTTTCATGAATCGGACTCAACTTCACTTAGGAATTCACTTAGGAAGAAATTTAAGAACAGGTTAAGAAGAAAGTTAAGAACGTATTGGTGAATGAGGCCCATTGTGGAGAAGGGCTCTCTGGATTGGCTGATCTCTAAGCTCAAATCTACAGTGGGCTCACAGGTGGTGTTGTTTCACAACAACTGCAAAGGTGCAGCCCTTGCTGCGAATAATGCTATTTCAACTCTGCCAGGCCAAAACGGCATGTTTTCACTCCTGTCTGTGGGTGTGTGTGTGTTTGTCTGTCTGTCTGTCTGTCTGTGTCTGTGTACAACTAAATTCAGACACAGCTGAACTGATTGGCGTGAAACCTGGCACGGATGTGGTATGTGCCTGTACCGCAAGGCCAGTCAGTGGGGGCCCCCAATAGCACTGATTCACTCATGCTGTACGTGTTTGTTTACTGTTGGGTGAGAAAATAATGTTGCACATTAACCTAATCATCTGGGGGGACCAGATTAATTTTGTTTGTAATTTTGGCCAGGAGATGAAAATGTTTTTGGAGAATCTGTCAATGATAATGTCACTGCTATATTATACTTATGCAGTGTGAAGACTGTTGATCATTGTCGTCAGTGGTTTGATTGTGGTTGGTTGTTGAGATTACAAATGGCTGATAAAGTTACAGGATACTATACTGTTATATTGTTATTATAATGAATAACTATGCCATGAATTAATTTCATTAAGAAGTGGAAACTAAAATAAAAGGACAAACGGCATAGCTCTGAGGACATAGTTTTATGTAAATACAGTACATTTCAATGACATACAGCCTTAGCTTTGAATCCCCATTCCCTATAACCCTGATACACATTGAAAGTCATGTATTGTTGCATTGTTTTTGCATTGTGTTTTTAATCTCTTTCCTTTTGTTTTGTGCTGTATTGCTGTTTCATTTGTAAAGCACTTTGTAACCTAGTTTTGAAAGGTGCTATATAAATAGTTGTATTAATAGTATTATTATACACCATTCCCAACACTTAATTACATTTCAATGAAATAAAGAGTGAATCCAAACAAACAAAAAAGTAATACACCTTGTCAGCATATATTTTGTGGGCATTTTAAATGTAAGTTGTTTGATTCTGTATTTATATTTTATATTTATGTTATCAGACATGTCTCTTCCTATATAATGCTTTGTAACTTGATATTGTACTAATCATGTAAACTGATATCAGGAGGTGGCAAGTCAAATTGATTGATTGATTGATTGATTGATTTAATACTTTATTAGCAGTTTGCATAGGAAAATACATGACAGTACAGTACAGATACAAGGTCTACTAATAGGATTTCAACCAAATGTTTTTTTTTTTTTACATTGAGTTCCTTTGTACTCAATTCATTGAGTAGCAGTGATAATCCCTAATTACAGGGTCAAAACGTTAATTTTAATCTCAGTACTAGAACACATTTGTGAGTGAATGGCATGTATTTATACAAGACATCACAGCAGCACATCCCAGCATGTAGTGGGTGTGTACATGGCCTTCTCAAAGGCATGGCTTCTCCCATTGGTCTACGAAGATATCAAAATGTTCATATTTCTTTTATGTCCAATGTATTTGTATTTAAGTTCATAAAGTTAAAATAAGTATAACTAAATGCATTTGAAGTTAAATCAAAATGTTACATATCAGGATTCCAATTAAAAAAAATACAATAAGAAATAACAAAAGATAATTCAGGATTCCAATCCAAAAGTTGTAAAGAAAAGCACATCTATAAGCTCAAAACGCGTCCCAGTTTTGAGCTTGTAGATCGGCAATTTTTGGTACTCTTACTGGAGGTTTCTGATCAACAGTAATAATGTGCAATGTGGCCCTCTGGAGGGAGAGAGGAAATATAATGGCCCTCTCATGCATCAAAGTCGCCCACACCTGTTTTAGAATATTGACAGATTATGATACATGCACAGTGCATGAACCACTCATGATGACAAAGGTTGGTACAGTCAAGAAATCAAAATCTGAAACTGACCTGACCGTAATTAACCATGCACTTGAACCCTGGTGATTTTCAGAGATTGGTGTAGAGCATACAGTATGTCAAACTCACTGACATACTGTCAGTGAGTTTCACTGACAGTAATTCATTCAGGCCTGTGAATGAATTATCTTTGGCCCACGGATGATATTTAATTACTATTAGAACTGGCTCACTAGTATTTTGCACACACCACCATAATACTACAAGTCCCACAATGTATCGAGGTCCCGCAAATGTGCAAGCCAGCGTCTTCACTATTCATCAGCAGCAAAAATGGCTAAACGAAAGGTGAACTCTGAAAACAGGGGCTTTCAAGCCATTTGGGAGGCAGAGTACATGTTCACGGATGCAAAGGTCAAACCTGTGTGTCTTCTGTGTGGATTTGATTTGCTTTCTCATTTTACTATATGAAAGCAGTGATTGGTGAGGATCATAGAGCAGCAAACTGAGCTTTAATAATGCATTTTCAGTTTTTAATGCTTTCCCCTGAAATTACTGACAGAACCATAAGATTGATTGAACCAGTCCGGCCTTCGACCATTAAGTTTTTAATTTTATTTTGGCCCATTATTTGAGTGTAACTCAGTGTATTTGAGTTTGACCTCCTTGGTGAATGCCCTGGAGGACCCAGACATTAGTATTACATTAGTATACAGTATTACTGTAGGGCAGGGGTCTTCAACAGGGGGTCCTCATAATTAGAACTGGGGGACCGCCAAATAAGAATCCTTGTTCTGAAGGGAACATTCAACATACAATACAATTAAAACCAGTAAGACTCCCTAATCGGGAGATAAGCGACCGTAGGTGGCTTATCTCCACAAATAGGGCAAAAATTAGTTTTTCCAAAATGTTCCTGATCCATGTTGATGACATGAGTGTAGACATGCTGTGTAGTGATATTCGTGATTTTAGGGCAAAAACTGTAGGAGCAGTGTCCAAAAATGTGTTTTAAAAATCGGCCTGAAGGTGGCGCTACAATAGGGCCATGTGAGAAATGAGGGGTGGGGTCTCCGCGTTGCCTTGGCGGACGAATAGGTACCGGCCCCGGCTCTCCCGGACGCTCCTAGCCCGAGTTACGGCATTTTATGTGCGCTGCAGTGGCAGGGGGTCCTCCACTGGGGGCGCCACCACTTTTGCATCCGTTCTGGAGCACCAGGAGTCGGTGGTCCCCGGGAATTCCCCGTGAGCAGCCCCGTTGGGGTGGTCATTTGGTCATTTTTTCACATTTGGTAATTTTTTACATCTGGGGGTCCCTGGGGCTCCGGGGGTCCTTGGAGGTTGTAGTTTGGCAGGCAAGGAGTGTGTGTGTAAAATCTGGCATGGATCGGGTCAACGGGTGCGGAGATATAAGCAGGGCAAAAGTGTGACAGACTCACTGACGCACAGACAGCCCGTGGAGGTTTTGGTAGTAAATGCGACCTACGGTCGCAATAAATTTTATGTTGACAGCCAGCCTATAATTCCACAACTTCCTACCCAAGATGCACTGCGCTTTCTCTCTCTCTCTCTGTCCTCTGCCTGTTTCAGGGGATTAAACTAACTAACTAGGGAAAACCCCTATTTTTTGCAATGTATCAGGATTTGACAAAGAGTGGATTAGCAGCTGTCAGTGGTAACTAAGTACATTTACTTGAGTACTGTACTTGTAGGTATTTGTCCTTGAGTATGTCCATTACTCCATTACATCTCGGATCCAAATATTGTGTTTTTACTCATAAAACTGTAGTTAGGCTACTAGTTACTTTGCAAAGTATTTTCCACCACTGGCGGCAGCATGCACCCTCACACAGACGAGACGGGGAGAAACACTGTTCCCTCTCATTGCATAGGGATGGTCTCTCGACTATGTTCTCTCTCTCTCTCTCTCTTTAACTTGGGTAGAGTTAGCTTGCTTTGGTACTGAGAGAGAGAGAGAGAGAGAGAGAAAGAGAGAGAGAGAGAGAGAGAGAGAGAGAGAGAGAGAGAGAGAGCAGTTCGCCTGTGAATGTCTGCAAAATTCGACTCTTCTCAGACCCACCCTACCGATCATCACCACGAAAGCGTGGGGTGGCTCAAAGTAGTTGACAGAGTACAGCATCTTGCAATGGGCCTGGTGTACAAGATTCACTACACCTCCAAGATACCCATGTACCTGGCAAACTACTTCTTAAAGGTCAAGGATGTTCACGATCACAACACCAGAGGCAGCTCCACTAATCATCATCAACATAGATTTAAAGCTATAGGCCTACTGTGTAAGTTGCTCAACTAGTGGTCAGTAGCGGTATAGCAAACCGCGGTCGCGTCTGCTTTTTTCGGCCGTTTTTCGCCGCGGACCGGGCCTTCAGACCACCGCGTCCGCCTCGCCTCGCCGATACGCTTCCATAGAGGTCTTTCGTGTCCCTCTACGAGCAGCGGTTGGGGAGCTACATGCTAAACTCCTAGACCAGTGTAAACACTGCAGTGTACTTCCTGAAGAGCTCGGCAGTGTATGATCTGGGCTGTGATTGGCCGGTAGGGAGACACGTGTACAGAATGATGCGTATGACGTAATTTTGCCGGGAAAAACAGCCCCGGTCACGGCCACCAGGGCTCAGTAGAACACATATAAAGAAAAGGCTTTGGGAGCTGAAATTAACAGAGTGGGTGTTCTAAAACTTTAGCGATTTAATAATTAGGACAATTTTAAGATTTGTTTTATTAAAAAAGTTACATAGTATAGCTTTAACACTAAACAAGGCGCTAACTCGTTCTCCTGCTATACCATCAACATGTGGAACGCCCTTCCACAAGCCTTAAAGGAGAGCAAATCCCTAGCCTCCTTCAAAATTGGTATGAAAAGTCACCTTCAGACAGCCACTACCCGTGACTTGTAAATAGACTAAGCCCCCATGCTCCCCGCCCCCTTTTTTTCTTTTTTTTCTGCCTTTGTATTTGATGTTATGCTTTTGAAACTGATATTATCCTAGATAAAGTATGTTCTATCCGTCTGTCTTTCAATGTTATATGAGATACTTAAAGTGTGGTTCCTGTGGAAATAAGCCTCAGCTTTCTAGGATCTCCTTTTAGTTGACCTTGTACCAGTGATTTGTACTGTCATGAAACTGTACTTTCTTCTATTGCAAACTTCTAATAAATTCTTCAATCAATCTTCAAAAATAAGCCGTTTTCGCTATGTGGAAATTCGTTGCCAGTTTGGAGGCTTGCATTAACTTTAGGTGTACTTACTCTGTGTGTGTGTGTGTGTGTGTGTGTGTGTGTGTGTGTGTGTGTGTGTGTGTGTGTGTGTGTGTGTGTGTGTGCGTGCGTGCGTGCGTGCGTGCGTGCGTGCGTGCGTGCGTGCATGCGTGTGCATGTGCGTGTCTCTAGAAGAATTTAGAATGTTTATGCCTTTAGATCTGATGCATTTGGTTGACCACGTGCATGAGGAACTACTTCTGAGAGTCACAGCACTGCTCTCATTTCCCTCTATAGCAGGGGTAGGCAACCTTAGGCACGTTTGCCAACATTGGCACAGGGGAGGGTAATCACTGGCACACTGGCATAAGTGTGAGAGAGAGGATTTTTATTTTAAAAGTTGTTTTAAACAATTCAATTTAGTCACCTCATTTGCAGCAAATTACATCCTGACCTGCACATAATTCTACATTCATTAACATTCTGAACTTTGACTGGGGAGAGAGTCGGGGAGATAGATGGGTTATTGCTAATGAGTCTAATGAGCATTATAACAATGTCCTGACAATAAAAATATGTCAGAACTTTGATGATGTGTCATTAACATTTATGTTGACATGGCACACTGATTATCTAGAAAATAAAAACATGGCACTTCATTTGAAAAAGGTTGCTGACCCCTGCTCTAAGGCCTTCCAGCAGGATATACACACGCGAGGGCAACCAGACTGGGCTTTTTGAGTGTCCCTCAAAGAAGTCAGCACCATGCACTCTACGGCTAAATCTCGATATTCCGATGGCCTGAAAATCCGACGGCACGGAGATCCGAATCCGATGTCCCAGAGAGATGGGGGGGGGGGGGGGGGGGGGGTCCGGTCCAGAATTATAATCCAGCATTTTGAGGTGGAAAGGTCATGACATATCTCTGCTTTTTTCTATACACATCTACCACAACGTGAATATGTGTATAGAATTTGTCAATTGGATATTTGTGGTGTGAAATGTTTGGGGCTGGCATCACACAACCAATCACATCACAGTAGAGGCCACCACCCGAAGGGTTTCCCAGCAGCAGCCAGGCAGTCGCAGTTAGCAGCTGCCAGTGGTAACTAAGTACATTTACTTGCGTACTGTACTTGTAGGTATTTGTCCTTGAGTATGTCCATTACTCCATTACATCTCGGATCCAAATATTGTATTTTTACTCAACTATATAGTTAAAAAATGTAGTTACTAGTTACTTTGCAAAGTATTTTCCACCACTGGCGGCAGCATGCACCCTCCCTCACACAGACGAGACGCAGAGAAACACTGTTCCCTCTCAATGCATAGGGATGGTTTCTCGACTATGTTCTCTCAAATTCGACAAATTTTACACAAGAGCGAACAAATAAGTATTTTTTTTTTTTTTCACTCTGTGGATATTCGTTGCCGGTGTGGAGGCTTGCATTGATTTCATGAGATTTACTTAATTTGTGTGTGTGTGTGTGTGTGTGTGTGTGTGTGTGTGTGTGTGTGTGTGTGTGTGTGTGTGTGTGTGTGTGTGTGTGTGTGTGTGTGTGTAGAAAGAATTAAACATGTTATGCTTTTTGACATGATGCACTTGGTTGACCTCCTGCAAAGAGGAACTACGTCTGAGAGAAATGTCACAGCACTGCTCTCATTTCCCTCTAAGGCCTTCCAGCAGGATACACACACGTGAGGGCAACCTGCTGGGGCTTTTTGCGTGTCAGCACCAAGCACTCTACGACAAGGAAAACGGAAATGAAACCGTGTCACACGGAGGAAAGGGGAAGCGTGAAGCGACACTAGTCTTATGTAAGACTGTATTTAAGTATGAAACTTTAGTTCCTTTAACGCTTATCAGAGTGGGTTCCTGAATCCATGGACCCCTAGGCCTGAGACTGATTCAGCATCCCTCTACACTATATTGTGTATCATTATTTTATGCTTTAACTATTGAAAAATAGCAGATATACAAGCTCACAGCGCGGCACCGAGTGCCGCGCTGTGAGCTTGTAGATCTGCTATTTTTGAAAAATCACTCAAATTTGAATTATGACCCGATTCTTTAGTGTCTTTTGAATCCTTCTAAGATTTTTTGAAAAACCTATGTTTCTATGTCAGCAATCTGGCCAGCCATCGTCAAAAGAAAAAGTCCTTTTCACTTAAATGGAGCCTCAGTTAGTCTGTCTTGAGAGACTACTATGTCAGTGGTGCTCAAACCTTTTCATGTGAAGGACCCCCAAAATGATATTTATTTGGCCACGGACCCCCATCTCAAAATATCCAGGGACCACCCAGAAGCAAAATTTTAGTTACAAACGTCCGCTTTGAAAATACATATATTCAAAGACATACCCATGTAAAGCTATGAACACAACAACAGCCTGTTACATACTGTACAACATGCACTTGCAGTAACATGCAATAACGTATGCAATATACCCATGCAGGTTATATACAAAGTACAGTTTGTAAGAAGACAAACATGCACACATCTTATAAAAAAATATATTACAATGTACCAAATACGTGTGTGTGTGTGTGTGTGTGTGTGTGTGTGTGTGTGTGTGTGTGTGTGTGTGTGTGTGTGTGTGTGTGTGTGTGTGTGTGTGTGTGTGTGTGGTAGACATAATTAAACATGTTTATGCTTTTTGACATGATGCACTTGGTTGACCTCCTGCAAGAGGAACTACTTCTGAGAGAAATGTCCCAGCCTGCTCTCACATCCCTCTAAGGCCTCCAGCAGGATACACACACGTGAGGGCAACCGGCTGGGGCTTTTTGCGTGTCAGCACCATGCACTCTACGACAAGGAAAACGGAAATGAAACCGTGTCACACAGAGGAAAGGGGAAGCGTGAAGCGACACTAGTCTTATGTAAGACTGTATTTAAGTATGAAACTTTAGTTCTTTTAACGCTTATCAGAGTGGGTTCCTGAATCCATGGACCCATAGGCCTGAGACTGATTCAGCATCCTCTCCTGACCCATTCAGAACGGATACACTATATTGTGTATCATTATTTTATGCTCTAACTATTGAAAAATAGCAGATATACAAGCTCACAGCGCGGCACCGAGTGCCGCGCTGGTGAGCTTGTAGATCTGCTATTTTGAAAAAATCACTAAATTTGAATTTTGACCCGATTTCTATAAGTGTCTTTTGAATCCTCTAAGATTTTTTGAAAAACCTACGTTTCTATGTCAGCAATCTGGCCAGCCATCGTCAAAAGAAAAGGTCCTTTTCACTTAAATGGAGCTCAGTTAGTCTGTTCTTGAGAGACTACTATGTCAGTGGTGCTCAAACCTTTTCATGTGAAGGACCCCCAAAATGATATTTATTTGGCCACGGACCCCCATCTCAAAAATATCCAGGGACCACCCAGAAGCAAAATTTGAGTTACAAACGTTTGCTTTGAAAATACATATATTCAAAGACATACCCATGTAAAGCTATGAACACAACAACAGCCTGTTACATACTGTACAACATGCACTTGCAGTAACATGCAATAACATATGCAATATACCCATGCAGGTTATATACAAAGTACAGTTTGTAAGAAGACAAACATGCACACATCTTATAAAAATATATTACAATGTACCAAATACGTGTGTGTGTGTGTGTGTGTGTGTGTGTGTGGTGTGTGTGTGTGTGTGTGTGTGTGTGTGTGTGTGTGTGTGTGTGTGTGTGTGTGTGTGTGTGTGTGTGTGTCCACCCTGGTGTTTGGGGCAGGGGGTAAATGATGATGAGGATGCAATATATGATTTATTGTGATTGCAAACATCATTAGATTAAATATTATTCGATTAGACAAAGAGCAAATCATATTTTAATGAATTATCTCCAGACAGAATTAAACATGTTATGCTTTTTGACATGATGTACTTGGTTGAACTCCTGCAAGAGGAACTACGTCTGAGAGAAATGTCACAGCACTGCTCTCATTTCCCTCTAAGGCCTTCCAACAGGAGATAACACACGCGAGGGCAACCAGACGGGGCTTTTTGCGTGTCACCACCATGCACTCTACGACAGGGGTTCCCAAACTTTTTTGTCTCAGGTCACCCCATGAATATTTTTTTAATCCGAGGCACACCTACATTATAATTGTCGCTCCAGCACCTTATATTTATAGCATACGTCGTTGTCGGGTGGAAACCTTGTATGTCCTAAACCGTTTTGTATTCATGAAAACAGCAGATCTACAAGCACACAGTGTGCTTGTAGATTGGCTGTTTTTCACTAGTTTTGTGCGACGGTCTTGTATGATGAAGCAGGGCAAAAGACGTTCACATTTGAAATTTGGAGATATACGAGGTTCCTGCCCGACAGTGACGATAGTGATTATGTTGCAAGGAAAACGTTGAGATAATAGCCATTTTGGTTAGAACTGACTGAAAATAACTTTGTACTTCAAGTTTAAAATGATACTAAATATTTTTGTGTCCAAATAAATTCCAAATGTTATCAAATTATCTCGCGGCACCCTGGACTGCCGTCGTGGCACCCCAGGGTGCCCTGTCACCACACTTTGAAAACCCCTGCTCTACGACAAGGAAAACTGAGATGAAACCATGTCACACGGAGGAAAGGGGAAGCGTGAAGCGACATAAGTCTTATGGACCCCCTAGGCCTGAGACTGCCTCAGCATCCCTCTCCTAACACACACGTGCATGCTAGTGACAGCTGAAATAGACACTGGAATAGTACACTCCACACAACAACTTGCATTGCGTACAGCGTACGGCACCACACCATCCTGGCCACCAGTCCTTCATCTACTGACATCCCCCGGCTCCCACCGGCTGTCTGAGTACCTCAAGGGAGTATACTAGGACCACTGTTGTTCTTAATATACGTAAAACGACATGTCATCTGCTTGTGACTGCAATCTGTTTCTGTTCGCGGATGACTCGGCTCTCCTAGTCTCAGGCAGAGACATATCGCAGGTTGAAAAGGCCCTTAACTGTGAACTTAACAAGATCTGCACCTGGCTCAATGACAACAGACCCTCAATTCACCTATAGGCAAAACTGAATGTATCCTCTTTGGATCTAGTCAGAAACTTAGCCTAGTTGAGAACTTCACAATTAAAGTAGGTGACACTGTGATAGAAAGAAAAAATACTGCTACCTGGGTTGCATCCTGGAGGCTAACCTATCCAGTGAAAAAATTACCACCAAGGTAATCAATAAAGTCAACCAACGAATTCGCTTCTTGCAAAGGGTTGCCCCGCTGATCAATATTAAATCCCGAAAGACACTTGGAGGTGCTCTTATTGGGCCCCTCATTGATTACGGAGTCGTTGTCTGGTATCGCGACGCCCCAGCTGCCTTAAAGTTAAAGCTCCAAACAGCCCAAAACAAACTAATTAGGGTTGTGCTTGGTCTCCCTCCTCAGACCCACCTTACCGATCATCACCACGAAAGCGTGGGATGGCTCAAAGTAGCTGACAGAGTACAGCATATTGCAATGGGCCTGGTGTACAAGATACACTACACCTCCAAGATTCCCATGCACCTGACAAACTACTTCTTAAAGGTCAAGGATGTTCACGATCACAACACCAGAGGCAGCTCCACTAATCATCATCAACGTAGATTTAACACTAAACAAGGCTCTAACTCGTTCTCCTGCTACACCATCAACATGTGGAACGCCCTTCCACAAGCCCTAAAGGAGAGCAAATCCCTAGCCTCCTTCAAAATTGGTATGAAAAGTCACCTTCAGACAGCTGCTACCCGTGACTTGTAAATAGACTAAGCCCCCATGCTCCCCCCCCCCCCCCCCTTTTTTTATCTTTTTCTGCCTTTGTATTTGATGTTATGCTTTTGAAACTGATATTATCCTAGATAAAGTACTATGTTCTATCCGTCTGTCTTTCAATGTTATATGAGATACTTAAAGTGTGGTTCCTGTGGAAATAAGCCTCGGCTTTCTAGGATCTCCTTTTAGTTGACCTTGTACCAGTGATTTGTACTGTCATGAAACTGTACTTTTTTCTATTGCAAACTTCTAATAAATTCTTCAATCAATCAATCAATGTCAGTCAGTCCCTCCATCAGTCCCTCTGTCTGTCACGTCACACTTTTGGCCTCTTATCTCCGGCACCGTTGCCCCTAATCATGCCAAACTTTGCACACACACACTCCTTGGATGGCAAACCACAACCTCCACCCCTGATTTCTCACATGCCCCTCTTCTAGCATCACCTGACGGTTGCTTATCTCCCGATTAGGGAGTCTTACTGGTTTTCTATGCTGTGGTGTGCTGGGGAGGCAGTGGCAGACTGATTAGGCGGGCTGGCAAGGTGAGCTGGACTCGGTGGTGTCATTGGCAGAGAAGAGGACTCTGGCTAAGACATCTCTGCACACAGCACTTTAACTCTCAGTGTCACAGACTCCGCCTCAGCCACCGTCTGTGACCCTCCTAGCCAACCTGTGCTCTGATCATCATCTTATTCACCTGTGTGGCTCACCTCACCTGTTCCCTGTGACTGTTGAATGCCTAGTCTATATTTAGGACATGATGCCAGCCAGTCATTTGTTGGTTTGTCTGATTTGCCTGAGTTTATTGTATGTACTGCTTTCCCCTTTGAGAAAGGGTCGTTTTGTAGAAAGGTAAACAGAGCTGATGCTGATGACCTGTTTCCAGTCTCAAGTTTATTCTGCATTTTGGGTCCTGTCCTGGGGAGAGCCTGACACTCAGAAGAGCTAATTTAGTGATAGGTTCCTATACGAGTCGTGTAGCACTGATATGTTTGGGAATTCCTTCATTCTATAAAATAAAATTCCTTTACAAACGATTTTAGACATGTGAGATGTGATAACCACCTCCGGCTTTGGCCTCCTGGAAGGTGAATTTTCAAGGCTGACTCATCAGCAAGAACTGCACGAAAGAGAACAAACCACATATCACTTGACTAGACAATTCCAGCAGAACGAGAACTGAGAAAAATAAAAAACTAAGGAACTGAAATTCAACCCCCCTTACTTTACCCGAACCCCCCCTTTTTTTCCTACTGTAGTGTTTTATACTGTACATGTGATGATATTTGAATGTTTTTTATGCTACTTTATATGTTGATGAATTGAATACCAAAGACCCCAACGGAAACAAGAATGCAAGGACCTTTTTGGTGTGTTCCTGTTAGACGGTAATTGTGCTGTACTACATTTTTGTCTAATAAAATATTCAATCAATCAAATACTTGGAATAATGATGAGAGCTCTATCCAGTTCCATGTATGGTACACATAAATACAAATTACATTTTAAACCAGGAAAAGAAGGCAAGGTACACAGATACCGTATGACTGAGATTTCAGTTCCTTTTTCTCAGTTCTCTGTCTGCTGGAAAGTTCCAATCAAATGATTTGTGGTTTGTCAGAATGTGTCTTTCCAAGTTATTATCGCTGCATAGTTGTTGCAATTTATTTTCCATCAAACACTATTTGTTGTATATGTCTTTTGTATCATGATATCTGTTCTAAAACTCATTGAACTGATGTCTAGTTGTGATTGGAAGCTAATAGTAGCATAACCAGTAAGACTCCCTAATCGGGAGATAAGCGACCGTAGGTCACTTATCTCCACAAATAGGGCAAAAATGTGTTTGAAAAAATCTTCCTGATCCATGGTGATGACATGAGTGTAGACATACTGTGTAGTGATTTTCGTGATTTTAGGGCAAAATCTGTAGGAGCAGTGTCCAAAAATGTGTTTTTAAAAATCGGCCTGGAGGTGGCGCTATATGGGAGAGATTCATGTTGATGGGATGAGTGTAGACATACTGTGTACCGATTTGCGTGATTTTAGGGCAAAAATTGTAGGAGCAGTGTCCAAAAATGTGTTTTGCAAGAATCGGCCTCTGGTGGCGCTAGAAGAGGGCCATGTGAGAAATGAGGGGTGGGGTCTCCGCGCCGGCAAGGCGGACAAATAGGTACCGGCCCCGGCTGTCCCGGTCGCTCCTAGCCGGAGTTACGGCATTTTATGTGAGCTGCAGTGTAGGGGGTCCTCCACTGGTGGCGCCACCACTTTTGCATCCGTTCTGGAGCACCAGGAGTCGGTGGTCCCCGGGAATTCCCAGTGAGAAGCCCCGTTGGGGTGGTCATTTGGTCAGTTTAGCACATTTGGTCATTTTTTACATCTGGGGGTCCCCCAGGGACCTGGGGGTCCCTGGAGCTCCGGGGGTCCTTGGAGGTTGTAGTTTGGCAGGTAAGGAGCGTGTGTGCAAAATTTGGCATGGATCGGGGCAACGGTTGCGGAGATATGAGCAGGGCAAGAGTGTGACGTGTGAGGTGTGACAGACAGACTGACGGACTGACGGACTGACTCACAGTTTGTGCAGGGTTTGATAGTAAATGCGACCATACGGTCGCAATAAACTGGTAACACATGCAACTGCACCATTGATATGCTGCCATGGTCAATCCTGTGTTAATTGACACTGCCCCACTAAAGTGTTAGTTTCAAGAGTTGTGGTTTTCTTTAAGGTGAACAAGCTTTTTCGCTGTTGATGATCAGTGCCGGATTTATATGACATGAGGCCCCTGGGCAAGGGGAAATAAAGAGGCCCTTGTGCGCGCGCGAAGTACCGCATACGCGAAGTACCGCACACGCGAAGTACCGGATACATAGAGTGGGCGGGCTTTAGACTGCACTAAGCTTTCAGAGCAACTACATGCAGTGCGGCGAGCAGAGCAGAAGCTCTCAATGTTAATACCATAATAAAACAAAATGTACAGTAACTAAACACAAATATCACTTTATTTGGATAGCAATACTTTAAAATGTCATCATTAACTCATTCAGGGTCTTTTCAAAATGGCTTCCAAGTTCCACACCACCTCCCTCTCCATAGACTTCCATGTAATTAATAGTGCACGGATCATGCACCCCCATGCCTAGATCATGCACCACATGTGTGCACACTGTTCACAGCTTTCAAACAAAAAAATCCGAATGGAAATCCGTTCAGGCATTCATGAGCTAGTAGGGTTGCCAACTCCCAGAGTTTCAAATACGGGACACTTTCTAAGGAGACATGCGCCGCCGAAGGCGGCGCCGAAAAATCGGATATCTTCGTTTATAAAGTTGGCTAAAACGGGTATTTTCCTATATTAAATCATATTTTTCCTTTCACAATATTAATTCGGGTGTCTTTGGGGCGAAAAATCGGATATTTTTGGTTATAAATTGGCTAAAACGGGTATTTTCCTCTATTAAATCATATTTTTCCTTTCACAATATTAATTCGGGTGTCTTTGGGCCAGCTAACCTATTACCTTAAAATCATGTAGTGTAGTCCTATATTGTATTTCTCTCAATTTTCCAAAACATATCGCCTAGGTCTACCTGGTCCTAATGTGCCCACTCTCTGGTTACCCAACACTAGTTTAATCATATTGGCATACAGCAATAACCATTAGGTTTTAAAAACAAAATCAACGCATGCTTATTTCACATACCAGCCTGTCTGGGGTCGCTTTAGTTGGCAGACAAGATTACTGTAGTGTTCCCAGGAATACAATATCCATGGCTTATTTTCTGTTGCTTGCCTGCTTTTTCACCTTTTTGTTTAGCCTATCACCTATCATAGATTCATGTCTAATATGTTTGTACACAATCTTCTGGCACACGTTTTTTTTTAAGACATTAAACAATGTTCTGAGCCGAGCACTGTCGTATGGTCGCTCGCACGCACTCGTATCGTCTCTCGCAGGCAACTTGTGGAGTGAACCTACAGCCCATGCTTGGGAAGGGAGTGTGTAGGGGGCGGAGACTGTGTCTTAGCAACACTGTGTTAATAAGCCAATCAGCTGCTTACAAACAGCGCAGCGCCTCTCACAGCAATGGGATGCAGCACTTGTCGTCTCAGAGGAGAGCAGAGTGGAAGTGGAAGCTCTCTGACAGGCAGAATCGCTGTCATTTCTCAATTAAATCATCCCGTCATTCATATTTATCCCCCAACCTTAAAATACGGGACAAAGAGCGTCCCGTTTCAGTTCAATACGGGACACGTCTTTTAGTTTCCAAAAAAGGGACGATCCCGTATTTTACGGGACGGTTGGTAACCCTATGAGCTAGCAGCCATTATGTTTTCTTGAAATGTAAACAAACGTGGCTGCCATGTTTGAAAGATGGGGTTGGTATGGGGGTTAAACATGGAATTTCGCGATCATGCCTACTAAATTTTTTGGGGTCCAAAAAAAAAATTTTTTTTGGAGGCCCCCCACCCCCCTGAGGCCCCTGGGCACGTGCCCACCCTTGCCCAATGGTAAATCCGGCCCTGTTGATGATAAAATACTAGTGCATGCGTAGGTGGTTCAATGTAAGGGTACTAGAATATCGCCCGCCTTTGGCGGAGGAATCCTAGAGTTCGCACGCTTTGCGTGCTCACATGCACACACGCACAACTGCTCCAAGCCATGTTGCCCACAAAAAGCACTGTTTCTTCATGTATTTTGAGTGTGTGTGTGTGTGTGTGTGTGTGTGTGTGTGTGTGTGTGTGTGTGTGTGTGTGTGTGTGTGTGTGTGTGTGCCCCCTGTGCAGCTGACCCCTCTCTCTCTCTCTCTCTCCCCCTGTGCAGCTGACCCCCCCCCCCCTTCCCTCTTGTAACCTGAGACTCTCTCTCTCTCTCTTGCTCTCTAGCGAATGAGCGGACGGCATAGGGTTGTGGGCGGTTTTATTCCGTGAGTTCTACCGACATACATCTGATCTCGGACATACATCTGATCTAGCTATGAGTTGAGGTGGATGTGAAGTGGGCGTGAATGGGCTTGGAAGTGGGATGCGGCTCTTAAAGGATTGTAGAATAGGATAGGAACAATGAAAAAGACAGCTCTTAGCAAACATTACTTCTGGCTGTCTGTCTTGTCTTGCATCCTCACCTGATGCAATATTGTACGGGTAAAATACATAAAATCTACGGCAACATAATAATGAGTCACCAAAATCAATCAAACTAATTATTTAAAGAAAATAATATATCTGAATATTTAGCATAACAATACAAAATGTGCCACGGACATGGACAAGTCTTGCCACGGACACATTGTTGACCCCTGCCTATTTGGCTCCAGTCCAGCTCCACCAAGGCTCAGTTCGGGAGTGTGTTATATACTGCTAAATAGCAGGGAGGTTTGTTGCGGTAAAGTCTACTCACCACCATTCAAGACTGGCCAATGTATAAGATATGTTATCATGATTGATTATGTGTGACGTCATTAGAATATATTATGTATCATCTGATTATTAATACTTGATACATTATAGGATACTGGATAAGAGCTATTGTTTTGCTAAAGCTTATCTTCTTGTTATGGTTCAGCTTGTCTGTAATACAGTATAACTGTACTGTCTAACCTGTGCTTCGTGACAGAACTACTTTACCACTGACCAGAGGGTTAAACTGTACTTTTGTCCATGATATCATGTTACATAAAGCATCCACCTAATACATTATCTTGTTTCCTCATTTTCTCATTATTGTTGATTGATCTGAATTCCTCCACAACAACCGTCATTGCTTTTAAACTTAATGTAAAACAATACATTTTACGGCCTGGGCCGCTGGTCCAGGCACCTAGGCTCAGTGTAGCCTGACAGTGTGTCCAGTGTCCAGTGTGTCCAGATCCTGCTAATCAATAAAGGCATAAGGCATAAAAAGCAAATATTTAATGTGCTCACTCTGTCTCCAGGGTTCCCACACATTTAACCAATGAATACAAAAAAAAGTCTGAAATCTGAATTTCTAAACCAATTTCCAGGCCTACCGGTATATAACAACCATTCAGCACATTCAGCTCTTACTCCTATGTGCAATGCCCAAAGACAGGCAATGTAGCAAAACTAAAGTATAGAATGGTGATGATAGATCTGTTTTTGTCACATACATTTAGGCTGCAATCACGCTCGTTCAGCAAAAAAAAAAAAAAAAAAAAAACACTTTTTTATCAATAAAATCAATAGCCAAAAACAATGCATAGCCAAATATTTTTTTTAATTCCAAAACATTTCCAGTACTGGAAAAAAAACAAAAAACAAATCTAATTTCAAAATGTTTCCAGGAATTTCATGACCGTGGGAACCCCCCCCCCCCCCCCTCTCTCTCTCTCTCTCGCTCTCTCATATATATATATATATATATATATATATATATATATATATATATATATATAACACACACACACAGACACACATTCTCACATAACTTAACTTCTTAGGACCTCTGACTAATGCTGAACGTTTTAGGACCACCCTTTCTAGACATTGTAGAAACATATGCTTTACACCCCTGAACATGAAAAAAAATCTATTTTAATACTATCACCGCAGATTTAAAGAAGGGAACATTCTAGACATTGTCATTTTTACTGTACTTGTTAGGACCACTCTTTCTAGACATCGTAGAAACATATGCATTACACTCCTGAACATGAAAGAAAATCTATTTTAATACTATCACCTCAGATTTAAAGAAGGGAACATTCTAGACATTGTCATTTTTACTGTACTTGTTAGGACCGTCTAAAAAAGGGGGGGAAAAAAGGTAAAACTTTTTGTTAACTTTAATGTATCGTCTCTTATGAGCTTAATCAAATATACTGTATAGAATGAATCACCCGTTTTTAATGTGATAGAAATAAAAACAGCTTTAGTTCACTTAACCAAATAGTTTTAATCTATCCTCCAGATGTAGTTTGTCTTGGAGGGGGGGAAACATACTGCAAAATCTCCATGGCCATATCAGAGGGTCGCAACACAGCCCTATCTAGACCTAGGAGTAAAAGCATTAATGTAGACATGAGAAATCAATGCCTCAAATGGCAGTACAGTTTAGCAGTGGTGTAAAAGGTAATCAAATGTTTTAGTAAAAGTACCAATGGCACCAAAGGCCTGTTTTCAAGATGTTACTTGAGTAAAAGACTTTTGTATCAAAATGTAAAGCACAAAACTAAAATGTTAAAATAAAACAGGTTATACCTCTTGTGTAGCACTCGTTTTCTTTTTTGAATTTTGACTGCATAAACCTATACAAATATTTCAAGATTGTTATATCAGATGTCTACTGCGATGTCCGTTTTATATACTGTACACATTAACATGGCATCAAAACATCTCACAACTGGCATTTGAAGAAGGAAGCATACTCTGGAGTGTGAATGTATATATCTATTGGCCTGAATGGTGGACTGCGACATCTACTCCAAAAAACACAACTGCAGTTCCATCAAAACTTTATCCTGCACGTGTGCACAACCCGACTGAAATACAATAAGGCCTTTTCTACGGCTAAGAACTGGTTTGGTTCTTCGGGGATGAACCAGTGGTGAGTGTTTCCACCGAGAACCAAGTTGGTTCCGAACTGTAAAAGTTGGTTCGGGATTGGAACCACAAATTCCTTGTTTTTGCAGTGAACCGTGGAACTGAAATGGGGACAACGGTTCTGGTTCAATCTGGTGGAAACGCAAGTCTGTTCCCGGCCGGTTAACAGAAACGAACCAAGGTTCGGTAAATGACACCGCCATCATTGGCCTGATTACAGATAATGAGAACTGGCAACTGAGAGGAAGCGAGAGACTTGACATGGCGGTGTCAGGATAACAAAACAATCAAAGAAAAAAAAGTCAGACACATTAGAAATGTCAAACAGACATAAGACTCCAGCACAAAAGGTTTATTCAGAAACATTAATTCACAACCCCTTAAATCATACATGGGCAACTGGTGGCCCGGGGGCCACATGCAGCCCCCACCTTTAGTCAATGCGGCCCTCAGGTCAGAATACTGAATATATTATTGATTTCAGCAGTTACAATTGCAAACATGAACTGCTTAAATTCTGTCTATATTAGTAGCTTAATGACCACTAGTATAGTAGTATTAAAATGTATTTTTTATGTCCAATGTATTTGTAATCAGGTTCATAAAGTTAACATGAGTATATAAATACATGCATTTGAAATTAAATCAAAATGTTACATTTCAGGATTCCAATTAAGAAATAACTAAAAATAATTCAGGATTCCAAATTAAAAGAAGCAAAAATAGCCGATCTACAAGCTCAAAATGCATCGCAGCGCGATGCGTTTTGAGCTTGTAGATCGGCTATTTTTGCTCGATTGTATGCAATACTAGAATGGCAAAGTAGGATGTAGCAATATGCAATGTGGCCCTCTGGAGTGAAGGTGGAAATATAGTGGCCCTCGCCATCATCAAAGTTGCCCACCCCTGCCTTAAATTAAGAGAGACTTGGACGATCCGAAGCAAAGCAACAGAACCCCCATACAACTTCTTCCCACAATATTTTTAACCACAATGACGGTGCCTGAACAATGCAAAGCATCATGAGAGAACACATGTAAGACTGCGATTCTATTCGTTTAAGTCAGGTCGTCCAAAAACATTGCCAAACTGGTGGTACTTCTAGCAACAAAGAGCCAATGTCACCAGTCCAAAGGAAAAAAAAGGGAAGACCAACAGTAGACGTCCAATTCATACTGAAGATTCAGACGAAGACTGCAATTCTGTTCATCTAAGTCAGGTCATCCAAAAAAATGGCGAAAAAAAAATACCATCAGAAGAGACACTTTTGCCTTTTTTGCGGCGAACCACAGGCAAAAATAGCTAGACATATGGAGCGACGGCATAAAGAAGAACTGGAGGTGGCTAATGCACTCATGTATGCAAAGAAGTCGAAGGAGAGGAAGGCTCAGCTGGCCCTGCTTAGAAAAAAAGTTAATCAGGCAAATAACATTGAAACTATCAAGGAAGGCAAAGGGGTAATGGTTCCTTGTAAACAAGAGAGCGATGCGAAGACAAACTTTCGTCATTATGCACATTGTATAGGGTGCGGTGGTTGTTATAAAAGGAAGTTCATGTGGAAGCATGCTAAACGCTGCACACTAGCCCGGGAGATTCGCAGTACAATGTCTGTAAAGACACGAATCCAGGTTCTCTGTGCTGGTGGTCAACCAGTACCTAATACTGTGAGGAAGAAGCTATGGAATCTTGTTAATACAATGAAGCGGGATGACATTTCCCATGCTGTCAAAGGAGACGCATACATTCTGAAGGTTGGAGAAAAATTGTTTAACAAACAGCGTGACACTCCCACACAATCTAATAATGTTCGGCAACTCATGCGGGGACTGGGGGATCTGCTGATCCACGGGCGGACGATGACCCCCGTAAAAGAGGTTAAGGATTATGTCCATCCACAACATTTTATGCACTTTATCGGTGCTGTCTATGCAACAGCTAAGTATGTAGAAGAGACAAACAGATTTGGGAAACCCTCACTGGCATTAAAGTTAGGAATGCACATGCAGAAAGTAGCTGATGTCTTAGAGGCTGAGGCCCTTTCGTCACAGAACAATGATTTGAAGCAGTCTGTCCAAGGATTCAGACAACTGTACAGTCTTTGGTGGAATGAACTCGTCTCTTCTGCTGCTCTTGAAGAGCTTAAATGGAACAAGCCTAAGATACTTCCGTTGGCAGAAGATGTAAAGAAAATTCACATCCACATGAGTGAAAAGCAGAAACACTTCTATAATGAGCTTTTGGGAAACAAACCCATGACTGAGAGAAAAATAATTTGGAGCAATCTTGCCAAAGTCACTCTGGCACAGGTGATCCTTTTCACCGGTTGTTGGTTCTGACTCTGCCTCAGTACTAGATTCTTCCGAAGCCCTTGGCTTGTAAGTGCGGTCACTCCCATCGCAGGTAGTTTCAGAGTCCATGTCTTCGGTCAGCTACAACAGAAACACAGATGTTTGTTACCGCAGTTACATAAGTCAAGAAGCAGAAACATTAACAACCTTTAAAAATATTTAAGATCTTTTGAAGTGGGGATGTAGATGAAGCTCATCCATAGCCAATGTTTTTTTTACTACCTACAGTAAAAGGTGTACAGCCAATTTGGAGAGTCAGGCAACAGGACAGGGATGGAGTCTTGGACAAGCAAGTTCAGTAAGAGATGCCATTCCATCCACTGAAACCTTCCTCAGAATCATATTTGTAAGATATTTAGTTTAGTAAGATATTTAGTATCTTACTCAAATTGCCCGTCCGACAAAATTAAACCAAATCTGTTTGACTACCTACTACCTACTAACTACTACTGCAGACGGGCAAAGCTTAGAGTATAGATAAGTAAACCGTACAACCATACTTCAAAAGATCTGAACTATCCCTTAACTGTTCTGCTGCCCTTGACGACGCTCACCGTCAGTGAAAGGGTTAACACCATGGCGCGGTTGACGGCGAGGACTGTCAATCTTACTGTATATACAGTAAAGATATTATTATCTATATTATATAGATGGTAACTGAGCTGAATGAAGTAAATTAGTTCAGTACCTTGTGCGCTACGCTGCGTCCTCTGCTGCGAGTCCTAGGCCGGAACCTTGAGCGTCTGTGCGGCCGGCTCTTGGCACTGGTTCTGTCCTCGCTCTGAGTACTGCGACTGGACACTGACCTTGACCGTGAATAGACACTGCGGCCGTTATCCCTGTACAATTGACAATGTAGGCATTAGAGCAGACACTTTAGTGCAGAACAACTTACTACATGCTATGGTAATTAACCCATTTAGGCCTAGAATTATTGACTGCTTTAACCAGTGAAAAATAGCAGATATACAAGCTCCGCGCTGCGAGCTTGTAGATATTTAAATCATAAAATACTGTGAAAATAAAGATAAACGGCTTTGGTTCATTATACCAGTTTCAATTACATTTTATGTGTAGTGCAATCCACCTCCCCAGATGGCTATCTTGCACACTTTACAGAAAGTCTCTAGGTTATCATATTGGAAAATCGCAGATTCACATATGAAATCGTGTGGTGTGTACCTGGAGCCATCTCCAGGACTGAAGCTGCGGCTTAAAGAGCGCCGGCGGCTGTTGACACTGGTTCTCTCCTCACTCAGTCCCTTAAACCAGGAAACTGACCTGGAACGTGAACGGCCACTGTTTGTCTGGTCCCTGTACAATTGACAATGTAGGCATTAGAGCAGACACTCACTCCTAATGCAGAGTGACTTAGTACATGTAGAGGAAAGTAAAACAATTAAGCTAAAACATAAGTAATCATAGTCAATGTACAACTACTGCTAACCTGTCTTTACTGGGGCTGCATCTCTTAGGGGGACCATTGTTGTGGCTGGTGGGCATCAATACACCCTTTCTGTAATGACAACAGGTTTTAACGTTAGCGGTGAAAATTTATGACAGTGTATCGTGACACAAATGCATGGTGTAGTGTTACTGTGTCACTAAAACACGTTTTAAAAGTCTGGAATAAAGTAACTTGTTTAAGAAATCAGCAGTCTGTACTGTCACTGTACTATTGCAGACCCCCAGTTGAAAACAAGATGGACCTCCACAAGAGAAGATTTACGGCTTAAGCAGTGATTCTCAAGCATTTTAATTTGCCCCAGTTTGAAATCCATTGAGCTACGGACCCCCATTTAATGTAATTTCTATCTCTGTGACTCTTATTTATTTAGTATAATCAATTTGAATGTAACTTCGAGTGTACAAATGGAACCAAATGGACTCACGGTTCCATTCCATTTGCACACTCTCAGAGTTACAGAGCGATAAGGTTCCATTTGATTCGTAACTATCCATCTATCTGGGGCCCCCTGGACCCTACTTTGAGAACAATGTGGACACAAAACTTTATCCAGGGGTTCTAGAGAGTTACTACAGGGGCCACAAAATCTTTGTGTGATGTAACCTTTTTACATCTACCCCTTGTACCCTAGCGTCCCTCCCTATTCTGAGGGGAAAATTTGCCATACATATAGAAAAGATCTACAAGCTCACACTAGTGAGAGGCGTTGGGCCAGCACTACTACAACGACATGTGTGTACCTGTTCTGTAGGTGACGAGGGGGGGCGGAACCAAGCAGCCCGCCGGTCAGCTCGCTCCCTCCTCTAGGAGATGCAGATGTCTGCACAGAAAACAAATGCAACTGTTGACAGGGGTCACCAACATGTCCGTACGTGGACAGATGTGTCTGTGACAAGACTTGGCCTCGTCCGAGGCACAATAATAAAAATCAAGACATTTTCTCCCAAATATGTTATAGCCAGACTGATGCATCGTGAGTGTTTTGAGCTTGTAGATCAGCTATTTACACTTTTTGTATTAGTCACTTTTTTGGTCAATGAAAACTGGTCACATTTTAGTCTAGTTTTAGTCATTGACAATAAAGGGTATGGGTTGTCATTTTACAATAAAAAAGCAAGATTAGCAGATCTACAAGCTCATCACAGAATCTCACTTTGCCACCCAACTACTAATGAATGCATTCCAGATAAGATGCATGTTCTGATTGAGTTTATGTTTATTCATATGTACTTGTAGAACTGGAGAGCTTCCCCTCCACTAAACCCCTGCTCTCTACAAGTTGTAACTCTGACAGTGTACAAATAGAATCAAATGGACCCTAATGGGTGCATTTGGTGCCATTTCTACACTGTCAAGAGTTAAGGGGAGACCTTGAAATGTTAAGTTTGAGAAACGTTATTTAGGGCAGTGGTTCTAAAACTTGAGGTCAACCACACACAAACTGCAACATCAGATAGCAACTAGCAGCCTAATTGCCATACACATAGGTTAACATGGTTGAGATACTATTAGGAAAATAAATGCCTTTACAAAGTCCATTTCACTCCAAACAACATGAACACGGTGGCACTGTGAATATAGGTACATAGCAAAGCCTTCTAGGTGGATTCCATGCACACAGTAACAATAAACAGCTTTTGAAATCTCAACCAAAAATGACAGTGAAAGCAGTGCTTTGCTATCGCAATGCAACCTAAACACACTGTAACTATATGAACACAAGCACAACTCATTTTGAACAGTTGCTCATGATTGCAGGGAGCATGGTAAAACTGAACGTTTGTCCCAAAAGTTGTGTTTCATTACTGCTAAGTACAGCGTGCTGTGTATGCCAATTCAACAGCATGGAGCCAGCTTGAATGAAACACTTTAAACACGTTGTGGAAACGAACATTAGGCACAAATTGATTGCACTTTCAATTTTTAATTCATCTTACCTTACAGCTGTCCGGCAAAATGTTTTCTTTGTTGACTGAATAAAACACACAAGGCATCATGTTGTCTGACGAAAAGAACGCTGTGTTTGTGTGACTGCTCAGTGCTCACTCTGCACCAGCTGCTTCTACACAATCAACTCGACAATGACGGTGGGGGAGGGGAGGTATGGGCTGCTGCTCAGTGCTCTGTCTGCGCCAGGTGCTTCTACCACACAATCAACTCGACACTGACAGTGGGTGGGGGAGGGGAAGTATGGGCTGCATGCAGGCTCGCAGAGAGACAGCCAACACTAGAGATGGGATTTATGGCTCTTTGAAGTGAGCCGTCCTTTCAAAGAGCCGTTCAAAAGACTGGCTCATTTGAGTTACTAGTTACTTTGTAGATTTTGATTATAATAATTACAAATAACTTCAACCCTATATACATTTATTTCTGACATACATAGGTACATACCTGCCATTTGAAAATAGCCGAACTACAAGTTCAAATGATTTTTCTACATTTTACTCATTGGAAAACCTGTGAAACAGGACATTCTGCATAATAAATACTTTCTACTATTGGTACTTTGTAGGCTACTTTAATTATATTTTGATACCTTCTACTATTGGTACTTTGTAGGCTACTTTAATTATATTTTGATACCACTTTTACTCAAGTATATTAACATTCCAACCTTCTACTTGTGCACCACATGTTCATTAGAAAGGAACGGTTCCCTATACTGCGAACCGGATCCCATCGTTCATTTCAAAGAGCCGTTCAAAAGACTCGATTCGTTCGCGAACGTCCCATCTCTAGCCAACACCGTTTTTTCTTACCAGTTGGTTTTAAGACATGGTTCTCAAACCTTTTGGGTCAAGGCACCCCATAAATAGTTGTTTCAACCAAGATAATACCCTTTTTGGTTACTTGGAACTGACTGAAAATGACTTTGTACTTCAAGTTTAAAAGTATGTAAAATAATACTGTCCATAATTATAGTCTAGTATCCAGGTATGGATCCCATGCACCTAAGAGGAACATTTTTTCATTCATTTAGTGGCAGGACATACATTTCTCTGTGTCAATGAGTGAGTAAAATAAATAAACAAGTCTGCATTTCTCAACACAACAACATTATTCTGGTTGACTAAAGGAGTACATTATGCCAGTGGTTCTCAACCTGTGGGTCGGGACCCCCAGAGGGGTCCCCAAATTATTTTTGGGGGTCCCCAGTAGTTTAGCTAAATGTTAACATTGTTTTCTCACTCAAAAGTAAACAGACCAACATACAGTAGTAGTAGTAAGTGTATAGAGGGTATCTGCACATTTCTAAAGTGACAATTTAAGGACTTTAAAGATCTTTTTAGTACCTCTGGTCAAACATTGGTCAAATTGTCAAATATTAGGGAGAAATTGTGAAAATAGCCGATCTACATGCTCACCACACATGCTATTTTCAGAATGGAATAGATGGGGTCAAACTAAACGTAATGCCAACTCCTACAATTCCAAGTGCTCGTCACGGTGGGGGGTCCCCCGTTCAAATATGATTATTTTGGGGGTCACGGCCAGAAAAGGTTGAGAACCACTGCATTATGCTACCAAAATGAACACATCAGCTGGTAGAAATGTGACTATTGGAAGCTACTTAGCTCCAGCCAAACAATGTAGGAGCCTGTGACAGATCACAGGACACCAGTCTGTGTGTCATGTGCCTACAGCAGGGGTGCCCAAAAGGTAGATGGTGATCTACCAGTAGATCACCAAGGGTGTGCAGGTAGACCACATGACATGCCTCTAGAAATATATAATTAAAATATAAAAAGAAATGGTCAATATGACATCAAGAAGGCCTGTCAGCTCCCTTCATAGCTTCTAAAGTAGGCAAACCTCCAATGCAATGCTTTGTTCAAGAGTCAGTAGCATTACAAAGAACCCCAAATCCTACCACTTCCATACAGAATGGGATGAAGACATTTCCCCCAGTATTTCCCATTTATTTCCCCCTTACAGTAAGTTTGTTCGTCTAAAATGTAACGCCAGTGCTGCTATTCCAAAGCCCCCCTCAGGCCCTCAGCTGAAACATTTTGGATGGGTAGATCATGTTGAGCTAGTCATTTTAAAAGTAGATCTCACGTTAAAAAAGTGTGGGCACCCCTGACCTACAGTATATTATACAGGAGAATTGATAACCCTGCACTCACCTCCATTTGTATATGTTGTTATATGTTATGTTTGTTATATGTACATGAGATGACTGACAAGAGTATCACCCACAGAGCAACCAGTGTAACAATCATTTAACTTTCTGGACAGGTCATCCATATATAAAAATATATAAATTGCCTAACCCCATTACTGACCTGGAAAGGCTCAGAGATAGAATTGCCCCATTTCACTTGAAACGTCTGCTGTAACTGGCCTATAACAATAGGCCAGGAATCTGACCAGAAATCTTGGAACCCCTCTATCAATCAGTTTCATAAATAACTTGGCATGGTTTATTTTATCAAAAGCCTGACTGGCATCAATAAAACACAAAAATAAAGTAGAATTCTGGCTATTTTATGTCAACCAGCTCTTTTAAGGCATAGATACATAGGTCAGTGCTGTGTTTACTTTTAAATCCAAACTGATTGTCTGCAGTGTGAACATACAGCTCCAAAGTTTATTAATTTAAAATTATTCTTTCCAATATTTTAGATATGACACTGGCAAGGGCAACAGATGATATTTAGCTTCCCAGCCTTATCTTTGAGGACTGGCACCAACAGCACAGACATAATAGACTGAGGCAGGACACCATGAATCATGAGACCTGTGAAACACATGGCAAGCAGTGGACATAGCCTATAGCTGGAGTACCTAAGGCAGACCCGGGCATTATAAGGCCCAGGGGCCACATGCGGCCCTTTGGCTGACTCTAACCGGCCACCTGACAGGTTAGTAGGGAATAAGAAAATGACTCTGACCGGCCACCTGACAGGTTAGTAGGGAATAAGAAAATGAAGTTGTTTCTAATGTTATCTTATGTTCTAAATTTGCTTCCCTTGTTTCAACAGTACGTCACTTGGAGTTACTGTAATTTAGCTTTGTTTCATATTGAGCATCATGTCAAGTTATTTGAATCAAACAGCACACTGAGATGAGCTGCCAACTTTAATGTAATTTGGACATTGTTGCAAACTTAAAATACCATAACATCTGGAATAATATAACATAATGAATGTTTATTGAAATCGTCTCTATTTTTAATTAGCATGTAATGTCTATCTACCTGTAGTTTTGGGGGAAATTTGGGGGACTGACTACTGAAATTTCAAGCATCATCGTCAGCATGGCTAAATAGAAAACATCTCCATGCATGGCCCCAGTTACTCTCTCTGCATGATGTACAGTATGTGTTCCAGAAGCAGGAGGTCTACATGTGCAGCAGGCTGGCCTTTGTTTGCCTATACGTGAAGCGTGTTGTTGCAGACTGGAGGTCAATGCTTTGTTCACACAAGTGTTAAATTGCTCTACTTCCTGATAGGAATCATTGCTAATATAGTGTTTGTTCAATGACAGTGAATAGCTCAATATTGTGATAGCAGGCCTAATCGTTGCTAAAAAGTGTTTGTTAAAATGTAACAAACACTAGTATGCTCAGTCTATAGCAACGACTACTATCATGATATAGAGCTATTCACTGTTATTTATCAGTTAAATAAACCCTGAGAAGGAGTGGGAATGGATGATTGTAATGATAAAATGTAATTACCGTATATATAATGTATAGGCTATTATAATACTAGGAAGACGCCTGAGGGCGGGAAGCGACGCACGAATGTCACATTTGCGCGACCACAGGTCGCAGTTTACTCAGTCGCGGGGAATCTATTAGTGTAGAGGTCAGGTCCATGTATAGAGAAGTAGTAGTAGTATGATCCAGTGCCCATGTTGCCATGACAACATATTCATTGTAGAAATGTCCATTTATGTAGATCTCAGTAGTATCTTTCTGCCTGTATCCCTTGTATGTCCATATGTGGAGATAAAAGAGCTACAGGCTTTATGTTTTATGTTTTATGTTTATGTTTTATGTTTATTAAAGGATCCCCATTAGAGACTCATGAATGAGCCTCTAGTCTTCCTGGGGTCCTGAATCAGGCAAATACAATACAAATATACAATTAAAAAATAAAAATACTTAATGCTTAATCCCAGACTGTCTGTCTGGGGTTAGACAATAAACTCCATATTTGGGTATCGGTCTGACAGGCATTTTCAGCTGACAATGTATGTATGGAGATGATTGCCCATAATGGAGGTTTCGGTTTATTTTTGACTGGCATTTTCAGCTGACAACATATGTATGGAGATGATTGCCCATATATGGAGGTCTCAGTCTGTCTGTGTCCCATTTATGCCCATATATGGAGATCTTGGTATCTTCCTGCCTGTAGTCCTTTTATGTCCATATATGGAGATAAAAGGGCTGTCTGTCTGGGGTTAGACAAAATAATTCAGAGTGACGTCAGTGACGTCACAGTCACCATGATGATGTCATATGGGCTGCCAGACACTTGTTACGATGAGTCAACATGATGATATCATCAGTATTCCTGGCACATATATGGAGTAGGGCTGCAACTAACTATTATTTTCATAATCGGTTAATCGGACGATTATTTAAACGATTAGTCGATTAATTGTATTATGGCACTTATTTAGCTCCTCATAAATTTGAATTTTAGGTTATTTTAGAGGAAGTTCTAACTAACAAAACTACATTAAAGATGAACAATTCATTGAAAATTGCCAATTAAGTTATTATTCAAAAAGAGACAAAAAAAAGAGACACATTTATTAGTTTTTTCATTCTATATATTTTATGTTCTTCAATGTAGATGTATCCTTCAATGGCATTTACAAAACACACAGGCGCTAGTCTCACTGCAATTGCATAACTTGACCAGGCAGATTTGCACTTCAAAATTCTACACACACCAGTAATTAAAATATTAAGTTCGCCAGATGGTCCTAAGTAGGACACACACAAGAAAACACACACTCGAAATTCTACACACACCATTCTACACACACCAAATGTAAAAATGACTCCTTTTTAGGACCATATATAAAAATGCCTCCTTTTTAGGACCATGCCAATTTCAACACCAGGCATGTTAAAATGACATTATCTATCTGTTATAGTGGTCAAACCTACTTAGGACCATGATTTTGGTCCTAACTTGGTCAACGGTCCTAATACGGAAGGTGGTTTTCTTAGTAACGGTCCTAAGTAGGTGAGTAATGTAAGAACACACACACACACACACACACACACACACACACACACACACACACACACACACACACACACACACACACGTGTAAAAACAACAACATGATAGTGTGGTTTACAAGTAACATAAAATGGTCAAAGTAGCATTAAACTCACATGGTAGGCCACCATTTGGACTTTATGCAATAGCCTGGTGGCAGGATTTAAAATGTAGTATTGTGGCGAATACAAGAGTGGGCACTAAGGAAGAGTAGGCACCTCCATGTAAAATTGCCCATTTTGTCCAAAAAGTTAAATATTTGGAAACTATTATCATTATCAGACCTACATTTATACTTGAACTTCTTCTTGACCGAAATGATGTAATGTGCAACCTATTGGCCATGCGTATAGCCTACTCAATTCTGATTTGTGCATCGATATTTTTTCTGTTGCCATATAGGCCTACATTTCTCAAAAGGCTACAGTACACATTGATATTGAATACAACAGTTTCAAAAGTAACTCATTTGCTGACATATACCATCCATGTGTAATGTGTTCCTAATATGTGATCACTGCATAGCTCCGACACACACACACACACACACACACACACACACACACACACACACACACACACACACGCACACACACGCACACACGCACACGGGCACGCACACACACACGGGCACGCACACACACGGGGGCACGCACAGGCACGCACAGGCACGCACGCACGCACACACACACACACACACACACACACACACACACCCACACACACTATCGAGCGCAAATCGTGCCACATGGACGTTGCTACACTCGCGCGCACGCATTCGATTTTATCTGTGTTGTACTGAACGCATGAACGTCTCCTGTCATTTTCAAATGGCTTTTGAATCAGAACGCGCAAACGTCGCCGGCACGCGTCCCTGTGTGCCTTCTCTTTTGTGCCTCACAGGGGAACGCGAGGTCGCGTAGTGTTAGGCGTTTGTGGCGAACGCATGTGTTAACGCACGCATACATCTAATGGCCATGTGGCCATCATGCGTGAGACGACACGGTCAAATGCAGCGCCGCCATGAACTGTACGCGTGATTGACTTGTTGCTCTGCTCTGGAACGCACGTGTGAGATGTGTGCCACCCATTTGATTCTCAGCGCTAAACCTGCGTGTGTGTGTGTAGACGTGTATATCAAATAAAACATCCAGACGTTCATGCGAGCATGCGTTGGTCTGTCTCCACTGTGGGCTGCATGCTTTCTGTGCTCCTTGGCTGACGTAGCAAATTTGCTTTATATAGGCCTATTTGAATTGGGATAAAATACAGACCCTCAAGGACCACCGGTGGTCCTTTGGTGAGTTGGTGGTCCTGGTGGTCCCCCCCCCCCAAGGACCACCGTTGGCCAAGGACCACCGTTGGTCCTTGGGGGAAGTTCCAAGTGGTCCACAGCTAAATTATGGAGAGTTGTTAACCAAATGGATCTTTTAAATCTTTAGAGTATAAAGTGAAACCAAATAGATTTCGTTTCATTTTCTGGAAACACCCCGCCATTCCGAATATATTATTTATTATTATTTGGGCGATGATGTGATGTTGAAATGTAACTTTCAGATCAGCGCATGCATGAGTCACGGCCTTGCGCCCTGCTGGTTGGGACTAATATATTAAGTAGAAGTGTGTTGTGTTTATGGACTAAAATAACAGATGCTGGTTATTTTATTTGTTTTGCCCATTTTTATATTTGCATTTTAACCAAATGTTTTAATCCTTGACTGATTGAGACTATACATATTTCGTTAATTTATTTATATTTATTTATTTATTTATTTATTTATTTAACTGTTTTTGTTTTGTTTGGTGTTCCTAAGTTGAGCCCTTCGGAATGGCTGCCTTCTGGTTAAGTTGTCAGTTAAATTGCGACTCGGGAGTCGGGACCTGTTTCACAATTGAATAAAGACAGTTGGAAAGGGGTATCATGTCTCTGTTCTTCACCAATATTTAAAATGTAATGAAAACAAAAGGCCGCCGCTACACGCACTCTGCAATTAAGCTTGTTTAGAAAAATGTCGGTCTTCGGGCCGGGCCGGTCTCCAATTGTCAATTATGTATCGGGCTTTGGGTTAGGGTTAGGTTACATTAGATTTCTGACCATTCTGGCCGCCTCCTCCCCTCATTGATTTAATTTCTGATCACCCCTCCCTCCATCGCACATAGTGTATTATTTGTGAGGAGTTGCTCACATTTAGATGAAAGGAAAGTGCTTCTGGAGTCACTTGTATATCATATATAGGCTATAGGCTAATATAATATAGGCCGATGTGTGGGTCTCTCGCCCTAGCTCGCGCGCGCTGCTCTCTGTGCCAAATCATGTCCAAATGGAGACGCTTTTGCGCAGCGAGTGAGCCAGCGGAGGGCAAGACGAGGGGCAGAGAGAGAGAGAGAGAGAGAGAGAGAGAGAGAGAGAGAGAGAGAGAATAACGTCCTCTTCGTAGATATTCATATCTTAATAAAGTATTTTCTGTCTGGTTTATTGCTGGTAGATTTTGCGAGACTCTCCCGCCGCCGCTGGTTTTATTTTTTGATTGCCCGTTTACGAACGTTGACCGCTGATAAATAGGCTAATGCGGCGCTTGCGGGGGTCCTGCGGTTACACACAGGGAGATGGAGGAGGCATTATTATGCAGCTTGGATACATTCATGTCCCTGGACAGACGTGCACGGACGATTCCTTGTTTCGGATGACAAAGTGCAGTGCGAGCGCAAACGTATCAATGCTTCACTTCCCAATGTATGAATGAATGAACCATTGTAAAGCGCTTTGAGCACTTGGAAAAGCGCTATAAAAATGCAATTCATTATTATTATTATTATTAATTAAATATGCAAGAATGTGGCAACTTCACCCCTCCCATTCGCACGACTAAACCGAATTATATTATGAGAATGTGGCCTCACCATTTAGGCCTACTGCTAATCTGCATAGATTCTCTGCCATTCCGCCATTTTTTTTGTACCATGCATGTTCCAAGCTCCTCCATGCTCCGGTTTAGATAACTACTGTACAACGCATTTGCCCTTCGCAATAGGGCCAGGTCTGTCTGTCTGTCTGTCTGTCTGTCTGTCTGTCTGTCTGTCTGTCTGTCTGTCTGTCTGTCTGTCTGTCACGCAGCAATGCATGCATGCGCTCAGCGGAGAGGCAGCCCCTTGCCTAGTTAGTAAAGCCTGGTGTGCGAGGTTACCTAGTTAGTAGTATAGTAATAAGGGTAATAATAACCCCTCCCCCTCTCTCTCTTTCCTTTAGTTGTCTTGTTATAGGCATATAGGCATAAAACGTACGGCTAAAGTGGATCAATGGATGTTTTATAATATAATAGGCCTAATCATATCTTTTAATTACCTCAACATTTTACTTGAGTATACAGTATAAGTAAATCTACTTAGTTACTTTGCCCCACTGCGCCCAGTGAGAGCAGAGAGAGAGAGAGAGAGAGAGAGAGAGAGAGAGAGAGAGAGAGAGAGAGAGAGATCTCGGCAAGCGCCGAGGTCCATTTGGTTACCAACTGTCCAACTCCATCATTAATAAGCTGGGGATTGTGGACCACCTCAAGCCTCAAGGACCACTGGTGGTATTTGAAGCAGATGATCAGATCGTGCAAAACTCGGAATACCCCGAAACGCTTTGCAGTGGTGTCACAGGCGAGAGAGATGAAGCAGGGATCCCCACAACCTTCATAGATTCCATATAGTTTCATTGTTTGACAGCACAATCATTTTTTTTGCGCAGCCTCCTCGCCAGCATGGTGCTTTAAAACGGCGAAATTAAACAAATATAGGCCTATTCGCTATATAAATATTTTGTTCGTGGGCCTGTGTTTCGCCGTTAATAGTTCTCCTTGGCTTTATTTATTTTTTCCTATAGGCCTACGCCAATGTAATGTGCACAGGAGTATTTTAGTTGCACAAAAACAACCGCTCGCCCAGAACGAACCAACGGCGCAGTACAAAACCAAGGCAGGCAGGGTCCATTTGGTTTCATTTTACGCTCTCAAGAGTTAAGGGTCTATATAGTTCCGTTTGGTTACTCTCCATATTTTAACTGGAGATCACCTGCATGGAAACCCTAACCCCTCAAGGACCAACACAGCACTGGTGGTCCCCGGACCACTGGTTGAGACCCACTGCTGTAGACTCAATATACTGTAATCATATCGAACAAAAATAAATACCCTATGAATTCAATGAAATGTCGGCTTGACAAGTGTAACGCTGACACTGCATGTGTAATGGATGTGTAATGAATGGATGGATGAAATAATAAAATGTACTTTTCATCATGTCTGTTGCTAAGGTATGGCAACATGACTGGTGTCTTGCACGCACGCGAGGGCGCGCGTGCAAGACACCAGTCATGTTGCCATACCTTAGCTTTTGCTGAACTGACGCCACTGGTAAACCCCGACTCTGCAGGGTCTCCAGCGAACAAGACAGCGCTGATTTGGGACAAGCGCTAGAGCTGCAGGCAGCTCGCCCCGTGTTGCGTATCTATAGCAGATATACAAGCTCATAGCGTGGTGAATTGCGTGAGCTTGTAGCTCTGATATTTTCAACGCGCGTCACCATCGTACGACGAATAGGGCCTAGGCTGATTTTTAACAGCACACAGCACAGAAGAAGCAGTCTGCAGCACGCTCACCCTTCGGGATTTAAACCACGCTGACAGATCATGATACAAAAATTATGATTTGTTTTAATGGTTGTAGCCTACTACTTTAACCAAATAATAATAAGAATAATAGGCTTAAATCTGATAAAATAGCCCAAAGGGAGCCACATGATAAAATAGCCTATATAAGGGAGACATTTTCCCAGCCGGTCACAGTGTCCGGTGCCGGTGGACTTTATAATTACCGGCCAATTAAACATTTTAACGGTCAATGGCACAACGTATGCTTCGCCAATATCTTTATATATACAGACAGACAGACAGACATAGAGAGAGGGGGGGGGGAGAGAGAGAGAGAGAGAGAGAGAGAGAGAGAGAGAGAGAGAGAGAGAGAGAGAGAGAGAGAGAGAGAGAGAGAGGTAATGTTCATGAATCATGGAGACTTGTAGAGGATTGATTGAATAGCCATTAGACACCTGGCACCCCCTCAAGAACCACTGGGGGGCCCCGGACCACTGGTTGAAATCCACTGTCAGTAAGAAAGTAATGACGTGCTGCCGTGCATATCACCGAAAAAAAAAAAAAAAAAGAAAAAGTAGGCCTATACCTCTGCCCTCATGAAAGTCAGGCAAGACTGACGTTAACCTTTATTTTATTTAGAACATAAGATGAAACCAAATGGACCCTGTGTTCATGAATGAGTTAGAGCTTAAAATAGTGAAAGTCGGAAAAAATGCATAACGCACCAATGGATGCGAGCGAGGCAGCAAGTGGAGTAGACTACAGAGGCGCACATGGGTATGGTAGCTACCGTACCTTGATTACAGGAGAAAATAATAAAATGTACTTCTTAAAATGAATTCATCATGCTTGTTGCTAAGTATTGGCAACATGACTGGTGTATTGCATGAGTGCCTTCCTTCACACGTGCAAAACAACAGCCATGTTACCATACCTTAGCATTTGCAGAACTGACGCTGCTGGCGGGATCGCGCAGCCGAGGAGGAGGAGGAGGAGGGCCTATTCGTGGACTCTTTTCATTCTGTCTGTCTGTCAGCATATTCATTACATTACTCCGTGTGAGTAGCCTAATGGCAAAGCATCTGGATAAATCACTGTCTGTCTGTCTGTCTGTCTGTCTGTCTGTCTGCCTGTCTGTCTGTCTGTCTGTCTGTCTGTCTGTCTGTCTGTCTGTCTGTCTGTCTGTCTTCCTTCCACACTGTGTGGACAAATTGAATGAATTTTGATATTTTTATAAATGAATTAATAGGCCTACTGTCATTGCATTTCCATTTTTCAATTATACACCGAATAGCGCAATTAAGTAGGCCTAGGTCAACGAGTCAACCCAATTAGCACTCCCGCAGCTGGTCTGATTGGACTCTGACCAGCTCTGCGCTTCTCAAAGTTACATTAGATCATTTAAACCATTGTGGCATTATTCTCAGCCAACTAATGATAGTCTATTCTGCATTCTGGTTGTCGTCACCCCAAATAATGGATTACTTCTTCATATAATTAATATAGGATATAATGCAGCAGCACTCTTTATGTGCAAAGCCCTCTTCTATAATGATCAGATTCATTTTTACTCACAACAGAGTAAAATATATTTAAACTCTTAGGTCTGCATTGTTAAATGCAACGGAACAGGCAACAATAGTGGATGGCAATGGCATAGAATTGAATGGTTTGGTCTGTATTTGAACTGGAATGAGTTACTGCTTAAAACGAATACAATTAAACCATTGATATAAGAATCACTGTACATTTACAGAATTAAATTCTGTAAAAAAAAAAAAAAAAAAATCTGAGATTTTTTTTTTTTTTTTTTTTTACATGACATGTCACGCGTACCTTCGCGGAACCATCGTGTAAAGACGCGATGCGTCCAGACGCTTTGATGCAGCGCAACGTGTGCCCCGGAGTGCCACTGGAGCAGAACTAACGCATGCATGCACGCACGCATATGTAAACAAAAAGCCATTTGGCACACATGCGTCGCTTCGCTTAGCTGGCACGGAAAAGCCGCCATACACACACACACACACACACACACACACACACACACACACACACACACACACACACACACACAGACAGACAGACAGACAGACAGACAGACAGACAGACAGACAGACAGACAGACACAGACAGACAGACAGACATACAGACACTCACGCACACACACACACACACACACACACACACACACACACACACACACACACACACACACACACACACACACACACACCGCGCGCACACACCCATTGCCCCACCCACTTCATCAGATATCACTAAAGAAGGGAGTGGTTTTCTTTTCTGATTCAGAAAGTCAGGCTTTATAAAGAGGATGCAGAGAGCAATGTGTTGAACCAATGCAACGGAGCTGATCATCTCTGCTCTTGTTCCACAGAACCAACTGAACACGGTGAGACACTATAGGACTTCTTATGAATGATATGTAGGGGTGAAGATGCCCTTTTCTTTGATCATTATTATTATTATTACCCCACTTATTATTAGTATTATTATTACCCGTAGTAGTAGTAGTAGTAGTAGTAGTAGTAGTAGTAGTAGTAGTAGTAGTAGTAGTAGTAGAAGTAGTGGTAGAAGTAGTATAGTAGAAGTAGTAGAAGTAGTAGTAGTATAGTAGTTGTAGTAGTAGTGTACTGTAGGCTCCTAGGGTGTTGCGTTGCCACTCGTAGTGAGCCTGTCTCTGTCTGTCTGGTAACACACGCACCCTGTTGTAGTAGCAGCCTGGGTTCGCCTCCTGTGGTCACTCTACAATAGTACTACTACTGCTGCTTCTATTACTGCTAAAATACAATTATTAAAGCCACTAGAATGAATTAACAGATATGTATTTTCTCCAGTACAGTGTGAACCATGGACCCAGAGAGCAGTAATATCATGGACCCGGGGAGCAGTGAACTTGTAAAGATGGCAGCCCTGGGCCGACCCTTCAGCCTTGGCATGCTCTATGACTGTCGCTCAGACCAACTTGTCCCAGGTAAAGCTTTAATATGTAAAGAGTGGCCACAGTGCCAGATATTGTCCTCGAAAGCTAAGCACATCTTTACAATATAGAAGTAATGTAATGTAGACCACTGACTTTTACACTTCTAGGTACTGTACGTATATGGGTTAAAGACATACAGTATAAGGTTTTCAAGGTAAAACCTCTTTTGTAATTTTCATTCAACTATCAGCTATATATTCCCTAATGTACTGTATGAAATGACATTCAGTCTCTAAATAAAATTAAGTAAAATGATGCCCATTTTTCATATTATTATCAACGCTTAAAGCTACTGTGTATGTTAATATGTATACCATATTTAGAAAAGGCTTTAGTTTCTGAAATTCATTCATTCAGAGTGTTGTGAAACTGTTTCCAGCTAATAATTATATATAAAAAAAGGTTTGAAAAGGTTACACAGTATAGCTTTAAACTATCAAAATTTGTCACAATAGCCTATACAAATTACAATGAAATGTATATTGCTTGTAATTTTTACTTTTTTTTACGACATGGGCATGAAAGGGACAAATGTGAGACAGAAAAAAAATCCCAGCGGATTAATCTTGACTTGTGTCAGGGCAACCACAATTACCCCTTTCGGTAGCACTTTACAATAATGACCTGTTATAAATCATTTATAAACATTTATAAGCAGTTTATAGATGAGTAATACACATGAACAAACTGCTTATTGACATTTGTAAATGTTTACCTAAACATTTATAGCTGTTTTAAACATTGTTTACATGTTATTAGTAAGGTATTAGTAACAATCATTAGTAGATGTTATCAAGAGCCCTAATGTAAAGTGAAGACTATTCATTATTTACCTAAGATTCCTAATCGGCAACCATCACGTCGCATACACAAACTTTAGAAGGCAGTCATAGCCAATCAGGAGGGAATATGGGAAATGAGACAGATCCATGTTGATGACATGACTGTAGACATACTGTGTACCGCTTTGTGTGATTTTAGGGCAAAATCTGTAGGAGCAGTGTCCAAAAATGTGTTTTGCAAGATTCTGCGTCATGGTGGCGCTAGAAGAGGGCCATGTGAGAAATGAGGGGTGGAGGTTGTGGTTTGGCAGCCAACTGTCTGTTAATGTGGCCTCCATGTTTGTTCATGTTTAACAGACATTCGCAAATAATGAATAGTCTTCACTTTACATTAGGGCTCTTGATAACATCTGCTAATGATTTATAGATATTTAAGGAATGTTTTACAAAGCATAATGTTAACCATGAACAAACAATGAGGCCACATTAACAGACAGCCAAGGAGTGTGTGTGCAAAGTTTGGCATGGATATGGGCAACGTTGCCGGAGATAAGAGTAGGGCCAAAAGTGACGTGACGTGATGTGGCATGACGGACAGACTGACAGAGGGACTGACAGACAGCTGGTGGAGGTTTTCATAGTAACTTGCATACTGACGGTCGCAATGAATAGCTTCACTTTACATTAGGGCTCTTGATAACATTTACTAATGATTTATAGATATATTAGGAATGTTTTACAAGGTATATAGATAGCTTGTAAATGATTAGTTACTTATCTACAGATAGCATATAATATAAATAATGCATAATTTTAGTTACAAATTATTTCTTAATCATTTACAAATTATATAAATGGTTTATTCATGATTAGTTTACTACTTACTAATACATTTCTAATAACATGTAAATTAAGTTTAAAACAGTTATAAATGTTTAGGTAAACATTTACAAATGTCAATAAACAGTTTGCTCATGTTTATTACTCATCTATAAACTGCTTATAAATGTTTATAAATGGTTTACAACAGGACATTATTGTAAAGTGCTACCCATTTCTCTACTAGTTTTAAAAGGTATGATTTTCAATACAGCAGTGCAGTTACAGTATATTACAAAATAACAACAAAGTAATCTGGGCTTTTCTAGCCCAGCTAGACTCTATCTGCCATTTTCTGTCTACACCCGATCTGGCTAGCCATCATCAAAGAAAAGGGAAAACAGCGCCCTCTCTGTTTTGTTCCTTTTCTTTCTGTGCAGCACAGAAAGTCTGTTCTTGAGAGATTAGGCTACGCCAGGCTAGTGCTTTTCAACTCACGCGGACACCGGACACATATGAATACACCCACACACATTCTCACACACACACACACACACACACACACACACACACACACACACACACACACACACACACACACACACACACACACACACACACACACACACACACACGCGCGCGCACGCACACGCGCACACACACACACACACACAGACACGCACACACACACTGTTAATTTTGACAGCAAATTCTTTTGAATAGCACACCATGTCGTTTTAGTCATCTTAAGTGTCTTTTAGTCTAATGCTGCATTCACACAATCTCTATGCAAACCAGCTTTTAAAATTTCCATTCTCGAAAAAAAAAAGCTTGGAAATTTTAAAAGCTGGTTTGCAAAGAGATTACATTGAATTTCCAAGCCAACCATTAGCTTGGCTTCTCTCACAGTATTAGTCATAGTCAAAACAATTAACACTGACACACAAGCACAGGTGCGCACGCACGCACGCGCGCGCACACACACACACACACACACACACACACACACACACACACACACACACACACACACACACACACACACACACACACACACACACACACACACACACATATCACATACCAACACAGTACCACTACTACTACTACTACTACTACTACTACTGCTACAAATAAGAATAAGAATAAGAATAATAACAATTAGATGTATCTTTCATCTATTACAGGCTTGACATTGTGGGATACTGACGATCTGCAAAAGGGCACAAGCAAAAGTCCACAGCCCTCCACTAAATTTGACATAGTTGCATCTGAATCGATTGACGACAAAACTAAATCACTGAATGTTGGAGCATCCTTGAAAGCAAGTTTCTTGGGTGGATTGATAACCCTTGAGGGCTCTGCCAAATATCTCAATGATAGTAAGACTTCACACAATCAGGCCAGAGTAACAATGAACAACAAAACTACCACAGAGTTCAGACAACTGTCAATGAACACACTTGGAAAAGTGAAACATCCAGATGTCTTTGATTCAGGCATGGCAACACATGTTGTAACTGGTATCACTTATGGAGCACAAGCCTTCTTTGTGTTTGACCAAGAAGTGTCTGATGAAGAGGATCGTCAAGAAATTGAAGGAAGCCTGAAGGTAGTAATCAAAAAGTTCCCGTCCATTACAATAGATGGTGAAGGTTCTGTAAAGCTGGATGATAAAGACAAAAAAACTGTTGACAAATTCTCCTGCACATTCATTGGGGACTATCAACTGAAGACAAATCCAGTGACTTTTAAGGATGCAATAGAAACCTACCAAAGCCTGCCAAAGTTACTGGGACCAAATGGAGAGAATGCTGTACCAATGACAGTCTGGCTGATGCCTTTGAAGGTTTTAGATTCTAAAGCTGCCAAGCTGGTCCGTGAGATTAGCATCGGATTAGTGGATGATGCTCAAAGTGTCCTGGAGGACTTCAGTGAACTGGAACTGAGGTACAATGATGCTCTGAAGAGCACTGTCGCACAACAGTTCCCACAGATTAGCAAGAAACTGAGAGCTTTCAAAGATCTGTGTAATGAGTACACACTGGATTTTCAGAAAACCTTGGCAGAGAAACTTCCTTTAATCAGAGGTGGTGGGGAAGAGGAGAGTGTGCTTGCAGAGATCCTAAAAAGAAGACTGTCATCTCCTTTCAACAACAACAACCTAAATGAGTGGATGGACGGCAAAGAGAGAGAAATAAACGTTGTAAACTCCTTCACTGACATGATGAAGAACACAAAGGTTGTCACAAATCAGAGTGAATTTGACAAAATAGTCCTCAGTCCAACAACCGAGTCTGCTTACTGCTTTGCATTCACCTCACTGGAAATGGCAGAGCCATACCTGTTAGCTTTATCAAGCTACTTAAAAGAAACACCCAAACCATCCAAAGTTGATGTAGAAGAGGTACCATGGTACTGTTCAACAAAGGTATTCCAATCAATGAGACAGAATGCAAAGCTTTTCAATGATTTTTCAGTGGCCTCTAAGGACAACAAGAATTGGCAGTTCCTCATAACAGCTACAACCAACGAGAAACTAAAGGGCGCAAGTGTCTACTGGTATAAGGATGGGTGTTTGGAAGGTGACGATTTCTTTATTATTTAAAACATCCAGGAACACAGAGACTTGACAAAGTCTATTCAGTACATCTTGGCTTATTGTTTTTCATGTAAGCCAAGCTAGGTTGAGGAGGCACGACCAGGTGAAGCTGTGCTAAATTAAATGAATATGCATTCCTTTAAAAGACCATGATTATGTATGATGATTTCATAAGATTTATACATTGTAGGCCTATACATCCGATAGCCTATATACTTATATATATATATATACACACACACACACACACACACACACACACACACACACACACACACACACACACACACACACACACACACACACACACACACACACACACACAGACAGACAGTGTATTTACTGATTTTGCAACGTCTCTGCCACCCGAAATCCCCCCTTGGGATCAATAAAGGTATCTATCTATCTATCTATCTATCTATCTATCTATCTATCTATCTATCTATCTATCTATCTTATTGATCCTAGCTTGTTGTGTGAGTCCATGACATCATGTGTATCATGTGACTGTGTCTTTAAATGTCTCTCCTCTGTCATCAGGCTGGCACACCTGCAGCTCATTCCTGATTGCAGCTGCAGCCCTACCAAACACAGCTTCAAAAGCCGTTTTCCAATCCAAAGGGTTTGCACTTTGAAGTGTGCATTTGAAGGGCTATGACGTCACTGGTCACAGATATACAAGCTCACAATGCGTCGCAACGCAACGCATTGTGAGCTTGTAGATTGCTATTTGGCACGGACCAGTGACGTCATAGCCCTTCATATGCGCACTTCAAAGTGCGAACCCTTCGGATTGGAAAACGGCTAAAGACTGGCCTGCTGCAGTAGGCTGGGAGACACACACCCTGCCAGTAGCCTACAGCAAGGGTTCCCAAGCGTTGCAGTGTCGTGGCCCTTGACCCCCCAAAATAACCATATTTTAAGCACTAGCTAGTTTGACATAGGCCCTATATATTGTGAAAATAGCCAAACTAAAAGCGCACAACCCCTTGCACTGCGAGGCGTTATGAGCTTGTAGATCGGCTATATTCAAATTTTTTACATCATTTTGGACTATTTGTCATTAAGCACATTTAGAAATGTGCAAAAAACGCTACAGTATACACTTTTGTTTGTTTAGTTTTTTTTTTTTTTTTTTTTTAATACCTGCAATTTTGCACATTAATTAAGCTCATTGCACATTAATTAAGCTAATCATTTGGGAACCACTGGCCTGCAGCACCCAGTTCTTTAGGACAGGTTTAGACAGCCTTTTCTTTTTGCTTGTTTTATTTTAGTTTGTTATTTTAGTTTGGCCTGGAGATGAGCGGTAGTTGAGTTAAACTCGTTAGATTGTAGTTTAGAGATGAATGTTTTCTAGTTAGGGAGGGGGGCTAGCTCCAACGGCCCTATAGGGGCTGGCCTAGCTCCCCCTCCTTTATTTTCAGTTTGGCCGGCGTCTTCAGGCCTTTTTTGTTCTTTGATTAATTCAATTATTCTCTTGTTGGGATTGGCATGATTTTCTGGTGTGGGTAAAACAATAAAAACACTTCAACTTGTTTTCCTCCTCTGGAATCCTTCCTTTATGTTGAGGTCCTCCACTTTTGAGCCTTTTGAGTGTTTCTGGTTATCGTTGGTTCCTATTATTGGAAGCAGTTATATCCTCACATGGAGAAGACATACTTATGCATAAGTAAAGCAAATGAAAGAAATACAATGAACAGTGAACCCAGATTCTGTAATAAAACTGTGAGAGTAAACCATAGAATCCCAAGGAGAATCCCCAGTGACAATGTCACTGCTATCTTAGAGTGAGACTGCTGATCATATTGTTGATGGTTTGATGAAAATTGCAGTTGTTGAGATTATAAATGTTGGTTGATGAAGTTGCAACGGCGTCTACAAGTAAGCCAGTTACAGGGATTAACGTCCAAGGGTTTTCTGACAGGATATTATAGTGTTATGCCATGAATTAATTTCATGAATAAAATAAAAGGACAAAAGGCATAGCTCTGAGGATATAGTTTTATATAAATATAAATACGGCAGACATACTGTATTCACAGACCACACAGACATACAACCTTAGCTTTTAATCCCCATTCCCTATCTCCCTGATGTATTTGCACTGTTTTTTCAACAGTTTGAAAGTCATGTACTCATTTCTCTGCATTGTTTTTGGTTTCCTTTGTAAAGCACTTTGTTACCCAGTTGAAATGTTGAAAGGTGCTATATAAATAATGTTTTATTAGGCCTATTATACACCATTACCAACACTTAATTAAATTAACTTGCATGCCCTTGTTCCAAATTGCACGTACTGTATACTAGTGTACATATAGTGGTGAACAGTAGTCCATGAAATAAAGAGTCAATCCAAACAAACCAAAGTAATCCAATACCTTCTCATAGATTTTGTGGGCATTTGAAGTTGTATGTTTCTGTATCTATATTTGATGTTTCTGTATCTATATTTGATGTTTATTTTATCAGACACGCCCCTTCCTATATACCAACTTCAAACTAACCATGTTAGGTTCACAGACAACACGTGTCCTGATATTGTCAGGAGGTGGCACTAAAGTCAAATCGATTGATTGAATTCTCAGTTTGCATAGGAAAAGTCACAGTAGGCCTATAGGTCATGCAGATGCAAGGTATAGTAACAGGATTTAAACCCAAAAAAGCACTGGTTTGTTTATATTGTGGTCCTTTGTAGCTACTCATTCATTGAGTAGCAGTGATAATCCCTAATTACAGGTCAAACATTATTTTCAACATCAATTAATTTCATGACCTGGTAATGCAATGTGAGAGCAACTGTTCTGTTGTTATTATTAGTGTCACCAGTAGGTTGCAGTGTTTCTCTCTTCTTTCATCAAGTTGTTAGTAAGACAAACTGACCTAGATTCACAACCAAAGGGGAGACAAGGGCATAATAGAAACAACAATAAACAATAGGCCAATATTTATTGAGGAATAAATTCAAATAATAGATCAAAACAAATGTATCAGCCAATAGAGACAATAAGCGTGTCTGTGGTGTGTACCCAATAGGTCTACACTGTAAAGCAATGATTCTCGAATCTTTTCATATCAAGGACCCCTAAATTGATATGTATTTGGCTGCGAAACCCATCTGGAAAAAAAGCAAAATTATTCAGACATTTTGAAACACTATGAAATGTTCAGAAATATCTGGTGTAGGCCTGTAGCCTACAAGCAAGCATCACAGCACAAGCAACACAGTAACAGGCTGTGAGCTTGTATGGGGCTCCCCGCAGCTATGAATTAACATAACATCAAAATCAGTTTTACAACTTGAAGGATCGGCTAAAAGAAATCAACGTGTGTGTGTGTCATAATGTCATTAATCAGTGTCATACATATTTTTGAAGAAAACCTATAGAGACTGACATTCAGTAATTGGGACTTGATGATGATGAATATATGAACATTATAATGCTGTGTAAAAAAATAAAATCTAGATTTTTCCATGGACACAACTAAGTATTTGCCACGGACACAGTTTGTGTGATGACCCCTCCCATCCATCACTCCATTATGTTTCAGAGTGACAGTTCACCTCCTCTTCCACCAGGGGGCGACGGGCATTAGCCCCTTTCATAACACTGTATACCTTTTGTATTTGAGCTGGGTTTGGTTCCACATGCAGACTCAGGGTTGAATAAACACTGAGGTTTTTACGGGGTCCCATATAGGCCTCAAAATGGGGTTTGTGGTCTAAGGCGGGGGTTTTCAACTGATTTTGACCCAGGGACCTCCGTCCTGACTATAGGAGCAACCTGGGGACAGGGGTGTCGCTTCATATTCTGGGCCCTGGGTAGAATGATTCACTGGGCCCCCCATGAATGTGTCAGTTTTCAAAACATACAAGAGCAAGGATATCTTTTTTTTTCTTCTTTTTTAAAGATGTAAGATCACCGCTCAAGGTGGATAAGGTTTGTCCTATACTGTAACACTTCCCACCTCGGCACCATATCTCAGAACAATGCAGGCTTCAGCAAATGAAATGCTAATTAACTAGTGGAACTGGATTTAAGCTCTGGATCTTTAATGTGTTCCGGGTGTCCAAACTTTCCACACAAACATCACGTGTGATGGATGCACGTGTGATAAAGGGAGGGACATCACGTGTGATAAAGGGAGGGAAGCACAGGTGTTAAGGAGAAGAGGGAGGTGTACATAAGGCAGGGTTTACTCAAGGTACAGTGTGGTACTGGGATTGCTGGTGAGCACGCACACACACACACACACACACACACACACACACACACACACACACACACACACACACACACACACACACACACACACACACACACACACACACAATATATATATTTACATCACTTGTGGGGACATTACAGACTTCCATTCATTTTTATGCAAGTCCTGTGGCCTTACCTTAACCTCTATCCCTAAACCTAACCCCTAACCCTAACCCTAACCGTTGTGGGGATCTACTATTTTGTCCCCACACTGTCAGAGGTCCCCTGCAGTTGACTGTGTGAACATGCGTTTAGTCCCCATAAGTATAGCTAGACAAACACACACACACACACATGCACGCACGCACGCACGCACGCACACAGGAACAGGCACAGGAACAGGCACACGCACATGATTCCGCACCCCAACAGCTCCAGGAATGGGCCTTTGAGTACCGATAGAGGAGGTATTTGCCCAGGTGACACCAGAAACCCAAAGGTTATCACAATCATTCTCCTTTTTTATGGCATCCTACACCATTTCTGTCTCCGGTTTACTGCTGACTGCTCTAAATATGAACATTAAAAATAAATTCTATATAAGGAAGGAAGCTGTTTATTCTCCCTTCAAAGACCCACCACACACAGTTGTGTTGTGTTGTGTTATTTGAAATCAGGAGAATAACAAAGAATAACCTTTAGCTTTGCTTTAGTGATATTTAGCACACTTCTTATCAGAGTGACAGTATAGCCTAGACTGATTGCTGGCTTTAAAGAGAGTGTTACTTGGGGACAGAGGGAGATACAATTCTACCAGCTAAACTAGTTTTCTTTTTGGCAAGGAAGCTAAAAGTTTTCATTAAGGACAGGTATTCTGTTGATGAGAAAGGCTTGGGACATTTTTGTGATTCCATGATAGTAATGTAATGGAACATCGGAGGAAGAAACTTGACACTCAAACAGATAAGCGATGAGTGATTAAAAATGACTGTCATGGCATGGCATGCAATGTCACAACTACTTTATGTTTATCCTGATGCAACACAACAGTATCATGCTACAAGGAAGATAGTTCAAAAAAGAAAAGAAGAAAGAACCACATATAGGCCTGTCCTGTAAAACAATACATAGATTTGCAATGCAAATGTCAAACACACACACACACACACACACGCGCACGCGCACGCGCACACACACACACACTCACACACACACACACACACACACACACACACACACACACACACACACGCGTGCACGCACACGCGCGCACGACACACGTACTCATGCACAAGGCACGCAGGCAAGTATGCATGCACGTACGCAGTGTTGTAGTGGGGGGGGCACGCGTGGGCACGGCGTGCCCACACTTCTCTCACGTCGCGTGCACGCGCATTGACGCGCGTGCACAAGTAATGCGCGTGCCGGCAGGCTGGCTGCTGGTCCGTGTCATCAAGTACCTACAGTACCGCAGACAGCAAGTACAGAGCAGATCGTCCACCGATTGGTTGTAATATCGCCATGACAACCACCAACCAGCAAGCTGACTGTCCCTTCGGGCTATGGGATAAGACTCACTGACCAACCAACCAACCAACTACACTGTCTGTGTTTACTTCTTCAAACTTTTAAGTAGGGTTGTTCGATTAATCGATTTTTAATCGTAACCCGGTTTTTTTCCTTTGGAAGATTTAAAAAAATGGAAATCGTAAAATCGATTTTCACTTTAATTAGGGAAATTCTTACTCATTGGAGCCTTGCACGCGCAAAAAGTACACAGCCCCGTCCTCCTAAAGCAGGACGACAAGGTCCGACACCAAATTAATACTACTTTCTATCTGATGTGTAATTTCTTTGATGCGCGTTTAGCGCACGTCTGACTGAGCAGAGTTCACCAGCGCACTGCGCTCACTCGCGATGGTTCAAGCAGCAAACAGAACAAAACGCTGCTGAGCTGGTAAACTTAGTTACTTGTTGTAGTTTGAAAGAAGCTTATTAATTCTGTGTTACCCACCTACTGACTGTAGTCTACTCCTAGTCCTACTGTCCCTGTCACTGTGTTAATTTTGCGTCGGGAAGCGAAGCGCTTCGCCTCCGTTTACAATCAGTCAACATCTCCGTGCATGAGTGGTGCAGGGCAGGGGCGTAGCCAGGAATTACATTTTGGTAGGCGAAATGCCTACCAAAATGCCTCACCAGCCTCCAAGAGCTGGCTTGTTTTGGCTGTTTTGTCACTCACTATTGATAATGAAACACTAAGGACGCTAAGTTGTATGTGATTGTTGCACAACTAAAGTTATTATTATTAATACCCTTATTGTTTTATTGCATTTTGCTATTTGGCTATATAAAAAAAAATCAAAAAATGAAACAATAATGAAAAAAAAAACATTTCCTTGCATTTTTTAAATGAAAACAAAATAGTTGAAACAATGTATTATTCTTTTAACAAAAAATCGAAATCGAAATCGAAAATCGGGATTTCAGAGAAAATAATCGAGATTTTATTTTTTGGCCATATCGAACAACCCTACTTTTAAGGGCTCCAGCCCCCTTTGCTGTATGTGCGCACGTGCCTGGCGGCAGCGCATCACATTACAGACTGATCATTTCAATCCCACCGTTTCTTTGCAAAAACACATTTCTTTTAGAAAACATTTGTATTCTTCTTTCTCCTAGTTTTATTGTTTTTAATGTGTAAATATGGCACTTTATTATAGGGAAAAACGGGTGTATTTTCCTTGTTTAAATTGTTAAAATAGCGCATTTTTGAACACATTTTGAACACATTTCGTCACGCGCGTGCGTCGGTGCGTGCCCACACTTCCAAATTTAGCACTACAACACTGCACGTACGTACGCACGTACGTACGTACGTACGTACGCATGCACACATACACAGGCACAACAGTTCCAGAAATTTGACCTGGCAGTACCAATAGGGGAGGTCTTAGGCACAGGAACAGGCACATGCACATGCATTCGCACCCCAACAGCTCCAGAAATGGGCCTTTGAGTACCGATAGAGGAGGTATTTGCCCAGGTGACACCAGAAACCCAAAGGTTATCACAATCATGCTCCCTTTTTAACGCAACCTACACCATTTCTGTCTCCGGTTTACTGCATGCTGACTGCTCTAAATATGAAAATTAAAAATAAATTCTATATAAGGAAGGAAGCTGTTTATTTTCCCTTCAAAGAACCACCACACACAATTATGTTGTGTTGTGTTATTTGAAATCAGGAGAATAACAAAGAACAACCTTTAGCTTTGCTTTAGTGATATTTAGCACAATTCTTAACAGAGTGACAGTATAGCCTAGAGATTGCTAGCTTTGAAGAGAGTGTTACTTGAGGACATGAGGAGATCAGATTCTACCAGCTGAACTAGTTTTCTTTTTGGCAAGGAAGCTAAAAGCTGCGGTTGTCATTAAGGACAGGTATTCTGTTGAAGAGAAAGGCTTGGAACATTTTTGTGATTCCATGCTAGTTATGTAATGGAACATCGGAGGAAGAAACTTGACACTTAAACAGACATACGGATGAGTGATTAAAAAATGAATGTCATGGCAAGGAATGCAATGTCACAACTACTTGATGTTTATCTTGATGTTTATCCTGCTATAAAGAAAATCATTCAAAACAGAGAATAAATATATCGATAGACCTGTCCTGTATTAACAACACATTGCCTATTGCCTCCTCTGAGGTTTTGTTATAAGGTGCATATAAAACTGAATAGTGATTCTCCACATTGTCCCAGACAACCTGAGAGGTGTGGATGGTTCATGGGGTAGATTGACAGCCAGCTATCATTCAAGGCAAATATTGCATCAGTCACCCGGTCCTGTACGTTCACACTCTATAACATCCGTAAAGTCAGACACTTCCTCACCCAGGAGTCAGCCCAGCTCCTCATCCAGACATCTGTCATATCAAAACCTGACTATTGTAACTCTCTCCTCACTGGCCTCCCTGCATGTGCACTTAAGCACTCACCTCTTCAGACTCCACCTAAACCCATAGCACTACTGTAACACTCCCCTTCTGTCGATGACCATACATAAAGATAGCATTTATTAGGTTTTAGAAAAGTGTTTTTTACTGATTAGTTGCGTGGTCTACCCATGTTATTGTTTTTCTAGATTGACATTCCTATACATAGTTATATTGTTTTGATGTACTGACATTTTATCTTGCTTATTAACTTGATGTATTACCTGCTTGCGGTTGTTAATAGTTTATAAAAACAACATTGGCGTTCACCGGTGCTTCACCTCCGTGCTGCTACACACCCGCGCGTGCGCACACACACACACACACACACACACACACACACACACACACACACACACACACACACTGAGACTTCCCAGCACGGCGCACACACGCACGCTAGAGCTGGGATCGGGCAGACATTTTCAAACCGAACCTGAAACGTTACAGACAGCTTTTTTTCCAACATTTATGTCATTAAAATGCGTCCGACCCACGCTGAGGTCCAACCCTTATATCTTCTACAGCTTTTTCCCCTGCTTTCTTTTTATTTGAGGAAGCCACTGATTTACAATGACTAGCAAACTTGTTCTAATGTGCAAGTGCATGCAGCTTCCTGCTTGTTTCCCTTAATATGAATATTAAGCCACACTGCGGCTGTGAAAGTGTTTAAACAGTACGTAGATTATTAAAGGTGATACACCATGCATTTAAAAAAGTATTTATGTCATATTGTTTATGTCCCAAAAACGTTTTTCAAAAGGTTTGAGGCTAAATTACCACACAACGGTCAGAAATGGGACTTTGTGAGGATAGAAGGTGCTAGTGGGACCCCAAAAAAAGGTTTTAAAATAGGAAAAGTGAAATTTCATTTTGTATCACCTTTAACTAATATAATTAATAATGTGCGCTGCACGCCTGGACTGACTGCAGTGACTTGCTACTCCTGCAAGTTTCCGTTCCGAGCCCGAACCTGGTTGTCCTGACGTGTCCCGCTGGTTTTCGGTCAGGTTTTCTAGCTCTTACGAACGCACACACACATGCACGTAAGCATGCACGCACGCACACACACCCCAACACCTCCAGAATGGGCCTGGGAGTACCGACAGGGGAGGACCTTCCCTGGGTGACAACAGAAATCACAGTATTGCTCTTTTTTCTTTTTTTTTATGTCTCCGGTTTACTGCTGTCTGCTGAAAAATAAGTTCTACATAAAATAAGGAAGAGTGACAGTATAGCCTATAGACTGCTGGCTTTGAAGAGGTTACTTGAGGACAGGAGGAGATCACATTCTACCAGCTAAACTAGTTTTCTTTTTGGCAAGGAAGCTAAAAGTTGTGGTTTTCATTAAGGACAGGTATTCTGTTGATGAGAAAGGCTTGGAACATTATTGTGATTCCATTATGTAATGGAACATCGGAGGAAGAAAGATGACACTTAAACAGATAAACGATGAGTGATTAAAATGACTGTCATGGCATGGAATGCAATGTCACAACTACTTTATGTTTATCCTGATGCAATACAACAGTATCATGCTACAAAGAAAATCATTCAGAAGAGAAAAGAAAAAGGAAACGAATATAGGCCTGTCCTATAAAACAAGACATAGCCTATTGCCCTCTGAGGTTTTGTTACAAGGTGCATATAAAAGTCTTTCACCAATCACCACAAGTCATGTTGTGACTAAATATGTCATTTTACACAGAATAAGCCCATTCCCAAGATACAACACAACCTTTCATGGTTGGATGTGACTTAAAGGGTCTAGAAGTGTTACTGTAAATAGCAATAAAGAAACTGCTGGCTTATTGTGTCTAAAAAGACATATTTACCTACACCATTTCTGCCTCCGGTTTACTGCTGACTGCTCTAAATATGAAAATATAAAATAAATTCTATATAAGGAAGGAAGCTGTTTATTCTCCCTTCAAAGACCCACCACACGCAATTGTGTTGTGTTGTGTTATTTGAGATCAGGAGAATAACAAAGAATAACCTTTAGCTTTGCTTTAGTGATATTTAGCACAATTCTTTTCAGAGTGACAGTATAGACTAGAGATTGCTGGCTTTAAAGAGAGTGTTACTAATGGACAGGAGGAGATCACATTCTACCAGCTAAACTAGTTTTCCTTTTGGCAAGGAAGCTAATAGTTGTGGGTGTCATTAAGGACAGGTGTTCTGTTGATGACAAAGGCTGGGAACATTTTTGTACAATGAAAAATAAACATGACGATCAACAGGTGCATGATGAGTGATTAGATAATGAACGGCCTGGCATGATTTAAAGGATCACAGTGTCACGACTGTGTCCTGATCACAATAGTTTCATACTAAAATGGAGATCATAAAAAAGGGGTGGCGAGACACTGCCTAATGCAATTTTCTGGGGTTTTACAAATGGTGGCAAGACAGTAGATTTTCAGGGGATTTGCCCAAAATTGAGTTGCAAATCAGCTATTTTTGCTATTTTGCTAAAAAAAGACAAGGGTTGCCCATACAGACACAGACAAGATGTGACGGTTTTGATACTAAACAGCTACCTACGATTGCAATAATGACCTGTTATAAATCATTTAAAAACATTTATAAGCAGTGTAGATCGTTAACTAATCATGAACCAACTCTTTCTTTACAATCATAAATGAGTATTATTACATAATTTATAACTATGATTAAAATAATGCATAAGTTAATAGTAAGTAGTATGATCTTCATTTGAATCTTTATTATATGGTACAAATTAACGTCCAAATGGTTTCTACATGTTTATTTTATTTGAAAATTAAATATCCCTTTAAGGTGAACACGTGTTCTTTGTTGAAGGCTTTGGACATTGTTGTGATTCCATGTGTAGGTGTGTTGTAAGGTGTGCTAAACCTGTCAGTCAAAAATCAGACACACACACACACACACACACACACACACACACACACACACACACACACACACCTGATATTGGCTGTTTGTGCACCTATATATATATATATGGGCCTGTGCTGTGAGTACTGATAGGGGAGGTCTTTGCCTGGGTGACACCAGAAACCTAAAGGTTATCAGAATATTGTCCATTTATTTTATTTTATTGTTATGGCAACCTACACCATTTCTGTCTCTTGTTTACTGCTGACTGCTGTAACAATAAAAAAAAAAAATCTATTTAAAATAAGGAATGAAGCTGCTTATTCTCCCTTCAAAGACCAACACAATAGTTTTTTTTCCCCCTTGCGTTGTGTTGGGTTATTTGAAATGACAAGAATAAAACAGAATAACCTTTAGCTTTAATGCTATTTAGTACAACGTTTAGTACGTGTTCAGAGTGACAGTTATAGGCCTATAGCATAGAGACTGCTGACCTTGAAGAGGGTGTTACTTGAGGACAGGAGGAGATCACATTCTACCAGCTAAACTAGTTCTCTTTTTGGCAAGGAAGCTAATAGTTGACAGGTATTCTGTTGATGAGAAAGGCTTGGAACATTCTTGTGATTCCATTCTAGTAATGTAATGGAACATCGGAGGAAGAAGCATGACACTTAAACAGATAAACGATGAGTGATTAAAAAATTACTGCCATATCATTGAATACAATGTCACAACTACTTTATGATTATCCTGATGCAACACAGCAGTATCATGCTACAAAGAAATCATTCAAAAAACAAGACATTGCCTATTGCCCCCTCCTGATTCAATATCAATTCAAAGGGCTTTATTGACATGAGAAAACATTGCCTCAACCGTGCGCTGCCTTAAATCGACAAGCAATTTATTTTACTTCCTCATTTGTCATACGGATCAGGTCTTTGACTGCCCCTTTACCATAACCTTACAAAACATGTAGGTGAACCTTTTAACGAACGGCCCGGCTGTTAGTAGCAAAATTAGATCCGATACCCGGGCAGAGATGTGGGAACCAGAGCCGAGATCCGAAATGACCGAATGTCAACGTTATTATGAAGTGGTGTAAATATTATTTCTTTCTTACTGTTGCATCTTTCTGCTCGCACCTGGACATTAACGTATTTCCCAGTCAATAATGCGGACAGGAATAATAAACCCACGTTTTCTTTAGATGTGTAATCTTTCTTCTTAGCCACTGTTAATGATAATCCACTGTTAATTTATGTCGCAGCCGACAGAGCACATTGTTTTGTTTATCATTGTCTCCACCAGCCGAAGGCATGGGGGAGAGTATGTTTTCCCCTTCGTCCGTCCGTGTGTCCGTCCGTCCGTGCGTGCGTCCGTGTGTCCTCGCAGTTTGTGTGCACCTAATCTCAGTCGCCGTTGGCCCGGTCGCTGCCAAAGTGAGCACACACATTCCCTGGATGCCAATCTAGAACCTCTGCCCTACATTTTTCAAATGGGCCTTTTCTAGCACCAACCTAGTGGCCGATGTTCGCAAAACACATTTCTCTGTATATTTCTGTGTACTGTGTATTCTATCCTGATTGGCTAAGATTGGCTTACAAAGTTTGTAGGATTGAGCCGTTTTGAACAAAATGCCTCAAATCCCAAACGCAAAGTGCAATTATCATGAAATCGCGCACACACGTTCCCACTAGGCCGAGGAAGAAATGCCACTTCAATTTTTTGAAATCAGCCTCATGGTGGCGCTATAACAGGCCGATTTGTGGTTTTACCTATAACTCCACCGATCAGTTTCAAACTTTGTAAGCGCACTCCCTAGAGGCTAAGGATAAACCTTTGCCCTGCATTTTTCACATCAGCCTTTTATAGCGCCACCTTTGGGCCGACTTATGTAAAAAACATTTTTGGATATTACTCCTTGAGATTTTATCCAAAAATCACGCAAATCGGTACACAGTATCTCTATAGTCATGTGATCAAGTCCGATCCGTCTGATATTTCATATTCCATCCTGATTGGCTAATAATATTAGCTACCAAAGTTTGGAGGATTGCTCCGTTTTTGAACAAAATGCCTCAAATCATCAACACAGATTGCAATTACCGTGAAATTTGCCACACATATTCCCAATAGGTCAAGGAACAAATGCTACCTTTTTCACATTGGCCTGTTATAGCGCCACTAGCAGGTAGACTTTAGCAAAACACATTTTTGGAACACAATGCTTCAAATCATGCATGCAGTGTCCGATTGCCATGAAAGATCTAAGGCGAAGAACATATGCCACCCTTTTTACATTGGCCTACGTGGAGACCTGTGCTCGGAAGAGCACTGCTTCTAGTTAAAACTAGTGCCATTAGTTCCTGACAAGTCATGTGCTGCAGCAAGGCAGCCAATAGCACTGACCGGAGGAGAAAAAAGGGGGGTGTGGCCGTGTGGGGTGATTGACAGATGTAACAGCCAATCGCCGGGTCCATTCGGGTATCATGGAACCGCTGTCTTAAGGGTCAGAGAGAACCGGAGAGCCGGGGCAGACGGTAACGGAGCCACCCACCCCGTGGTGAATGCTCATAAAAAGGCCCCGTTACCCGGCTCGGACCGGGTCGGATCCTGGGTAATTTCGGATCTCGGACCAGCTCGAAGACCTCTACAGTATAGCATAGAGACTGCTAGCTTTGAAGAGGTTACTTGAGGACAAGAGGAGATCAAATTCTACCGGCTAAACTAGTTTTCCTTTTGGCAAGGAAGTTAATAGTTGTGGGTGTCATTAAGGACAGGTATTCTGTTGATGAGAAAGGCTTAGGACATTTTTGTACAATGAAAAAATAAACATGACGATCAACAGGTGCATGATGAGTGATCTACAAGCTCACAGCGTGTCGCGCTGCAACACATCGATAATCACTGCAGCTGCAGCCCATGATCAAGCGGAGCCTTGAGCTTGAGTAGTTCTGACTCTTCAAATTAATGTCCAAATGGTTTCTACATCATGTTTATTTTATTTGAGTTCAATTATATTTTTAGTTTTTTGTCACATTCCTAAGACAACAAATGTATTACAATGAATTTACCCCCATTGATTCCAGATGGGGACCCAAATGCGGTCGGGTCCTCATCCGGAATCAATGGGGGGTAAATTTACTATAATCATATAAATATATATATATATATATATATATATATATATATTCTTTTTTGTCTTAGGAATGCGAAAAATGCAAAAGAATATTATTGAACTCAAGTCTCCATGGCATGAGTAATCAATAGAAAAAAGTCATTTTGGGGGTGAACCTTTAAGGTGAACAGGTGTTCTATGTTGAAGGCTTTGGACATTGTTGTGATTCCATGTGAAGGTGTGTAAGATGTGCTAAACCTGTCAGTCAAAACAGATACCAGATAATTAAATTAAATAATGGAATGCACTGTCATTAAAAATACAGGCTGAGGACAGTGTTACTTGAGGACAGAAAGAGATTATTTCATTGTGCACACTAAAAAAAAAAAGACACGAACATCGGCGGTTCGCGAGAACGATGCACACGCATGCGCGCCGGTAAGTTCAATGCATTTAGCGTAATAGTGGCGCAGACTTTTAATGACAATGGAAAATGTCTAGTCCTCGATTTTAATACAACCCCATATTTTGAGGATGTGTTTCATAGAATAAAATGTTGTCCTATTTTCGGGCCAATACTGATAAATAAGAATTTCACTCTAAAACCTTAACTATATCTAATAAGAATATGATTCCAGAACGATGATGAGTAGATGTTTCCAGCTTTATTTCAGAGGCATAAACAGAATAATCCAAGGATAGCGTCCAGCATAGCATATGCCTGTACGAGAGAGCTGGTACCTGTCCCACCTCGCGGCGTGACAGCAGGTTACTGTTGAGTTCCTCTTCATTTTACATAGTGCCTTTAAATACAGTATATCCAATACACAAGTCATGGCTTACAGACAGACAGCTGTTCAGCAGGAAACAACAGATCAAGGGAGCTTTACATCAAAGTACTGATTGATCAACGATATGTAGGCTAGGTGCGATCTCTGATCGCAATCAACATCACTCACACAGATCATTGACACCTCAGATGGGAGGGACAGCTGTTGTGGAACTTTTAGTTTAGGAGCCACTTGCACAGATCTTAGCAGACTGCCAATTAATATAAACGAAATACAAACATGCTTAAAATATATCTATCAAGGGCAATATGTGTTTTATTTTTAACTTAGTGGAAAACTTTGTATGCACTCCCTAGAGGCTAAGGATACACCTTTGCCCTGCATTTTTCACATTTGCCTTTTATAGTTCCACCAGGACAACTTATGTAAAACACATTCTTTGCTATTTTCTCCATCAAATTTTCTCCAACAATCGTGCAAATCAGTGCACAGTATCTCTATTAATAGTCATGTGATCAAGTCCGAGATGTGATATTCCATATTCCTAATTGGCTAATATTGGCTTCCAAAGTTTGCAGGATTGCTCCATTTTTTAACAAAATGCCTCAAATCATCAACGCAGCTTGCAATTACCGTAAGATTTGCCACACATATTCTCACTACGTCAAGAACGCGTGATTCCTAAACCCACCAGGCTTGAGTTAAGACCCGCCTCACGGAAACGCGAGGACTTCCAGGAGTGGCTGAAATCCCTGCCTGACACATCGAGGGTGGATAAAGTCAGAGGCGTGAAGACTTGTACTTGAGAAAAGCCTGCATTTGCACAATGCACAACTGTTAATTTCTCACTACAGTGCTCAAAATAAACTGTGCTAAAAAAAAACTTGAAACTGACTTAATTGTACTGTGCTTAATAAAGGGAAAACTTTGTAACTTTGCTAAAGAGAAAAACGTACTGAGAAAGCTATTAATTTGTCACTACTGTGCTAAAAAAAAACCTCTTACTGATTATCAGTTAAATTGTTATGGTTTGGATATGTCTTTGGGCCTATTATGCTGCGTGTATTATTGTAATGGATCAGTAGGTAGTAGGTACTTTGCACTTGAGCGAGCAGCACTAACGTTCATGGACACTTTCATACTTAAGATTATCGAGAGGAGGCGGGTCTTAACTCAATCCTGGTGGGTTTAGGAATCACGCGTCAAGAACATGCTACCCTTTTCACATTGGCCTGTTATAGCGCCACCAGCAGGTAGACTTTAGCAAAACACATTTTTGGAACACAATGCCTCAAATCATGCATGCAGCGTCCGACTGCCATGAAAAGGTCTAAGATTTGGTGAAGGAACACATGCCACCCTTAAGTTTTTACATTGGCATATTATAGCACCACCAGGACGCCTGGGCTGGTGGAGACCTGTGCTCGGAAGAGCACTACTGCTTCTAGTTGATAGTATTATTGACATTGGTTCTCAGTTTAGGCCTATGTACTCATGTTTAAAATAAAAGTACCAGTAAGTCTCCCTAATCGGGAGATAAGAAAATAAGAAGAATACAACACTAAAACTTTTAGTGATATTTAGCACAATTCTTTTCAGAGTGATAGTATAGCAATAGCCTAGAGACTGATAGCTTTGAAGAGGTTACTTGAGGACAGGAGGAGATCAAATTCTACCAGCTAAACTAGTTTTCCTTTTGGCAAGGAAGCCAATAGTTGTGGGTGTCATTAAGGACAGGTATTCTGTTGATGAGAAAGGCTTGGAACATTTTTGTACAATGGAAAAATAAACATGATGATGAGTGATTAGATAATGAACGGTCTGGCCGGATTTAAAGGAACACGGTGTCACGACTGTGCCCTGATGCATTTCATACTATATGGAGATCATAAAAAAGGGGTGACGAGACATTGCCTAATGCAATTTTCTGGGGTTTTACAGTTGGTGGAAAGACAGTACATTTTCAGGGAATTTGCTAAAGATTTTGCTTGCAGATCAGCAATTTTTTGCTATTTTTATGACCTTCTCTGACTTAGAAGTTTAAAACTACCTATGAAGGTGGATTCTGTTTTTCAGCAAAAATATGCTCCATTATAAAAAATAGAGAGGCCATATTCATATTGATGACATCAGCGCTCTCCATTTATGGGCATGAAAGGGATTTGGTTCCCCTGGCATCACAGGGATCTCCATTGGGGGTGGTTGGGGGGTTCTGACAGTCAGGGGGAGAAACAAAACTGACACAACACTGTTCAACTTGAGCAACTTGTATTAAAGATCTGTGTCTTGACAACTGACATTCAATATAAATTATTATATTATAAAACTAGCCATATAGCCAGGCTATTTGAAAATAGACAATCTACAAGCTCACAGCTCACAGTATTAAGTTTTTACATTGGCATATTATAGCACCACCAGGACGCCTGGGCTGGTGGAGACCTGTGCTCGGAAGAGCACTACTGCTTCTAGTTGATAGTATTATTGACATTGGTTCTCAGTTTAGGCCTATGTACTCATGTTTAAAATAAAAGTACCAGTAAGTCTCCCTAATCGGGAGATAAGAAAATAAGAAGAATACAACACTAAAACTTTTAGTGATATTTAGCACAATTCTTTTCAGAGTGATAGTATAGCAATAGCCTAGAGACTGATAGCTTTGAAGAGGTTACTTGAGGACAGGAGGAGATCAAATTCTACCAGCTAAACTAGTTTTCCTTTTGGCAAGGAAGCCAATAGTTGTGGGTGTCATTAAGGACAGGTATTCTGTTGATGAGAAAGGCTTGGAACATTTTTGTACAATGGAAAAATAAACATGATGATGAGTGATTAGATAATGAACGGTCTGGCCGGATTTAAAGGAACACGGTGTCACGACTGTGCCCTGATGCATTTCATACTATATGGAGATCATAAAAAAGGGGTGACGAGACATTGCCTAATGCAATTTTCTGGGGTTTTACAGTTGGTGGAAAGACAGTACATTTTCAGGGAATTTGCTAAAGATTTTGCTTGCAGATCAGCAATTTTTTGCTATTTTTATGACCTTCTCTGACTTAGAAGTTTAAAACTACCTATGGAGGTGGATTCTGTTTTTCAGCAAAAATATGCTCCATTATAAAAAATAGAGAGGCCATATTCATATTGATGACATCAGCGCTCTCCATTTATGGGCATGAAAGGGATTTGGTTCCCCTGGCATCACAGGGATCTCCATTGGGGGTGGTTGGGGGGTTCTGACAGTCAGGGGGAGAAACAAAACTGACACAACACTGTTCAACTTGAGCAACTTGTATTAAAGATCTGTGTCTTGACAACTGACATTCAATATAAATTATTATATTATAAAACTAGCCATATAGCCAGGCTATTTGAAAATAGACACTCTACAAGCTCACAGCTCACAGTATTAAGTTTTTACATTGGCATATTATAGCACCACCAGGACGCCTGGGCTGGTGGAGACCTGTGCTCGGAAGAGCACTACTGCTTCTAGTTGATAGTATTATTGACATTGGTTCTCAGTTTAGGCCTATGTACTCATGTTTAAAATAAAAGTACCAGTAAGTCTCCCTAATCGGGAGATAAGAAAATAAGAAGAATACAACACTAAAACTTTTAGTGATATTTAGCACAATTCTTTTCAGAGTGATAGTATAGCAATAGCCTAGAGACTGATAGCTTTGAAGAGGTTACTTGAGGACAGGAGGAGATCAAATTCTACCAGCTAAACTAGTTTTCCTTTTGGCAAGGAAGCCAATAGTTGTGGGTGTCATTAAGGACAGGTATTCTGTTGATGAGAAAGGCTTGGAACATTTTTGTACAATGGAAAAATAAACATGATGATGAGTGATTAGATAATGAACGGTCTGGCCGGATTTAAAGGAACACGGTGTCACGACTGTGCCCTGATGCATTTCATACTATATGGAGATCATAAAAAAGGGGTGACGAGACATTGCCTAATGCAATTTTCTGGGGTTTTACAGTTGGTGGAAAGACAGTACATTTTCAGGGAATTTGCTAAAGATTTTGCTTGCAGATCAGCAATTTTTTGCTATTTTTATGACCTTCTCTGACTTAGAAGTTTAAAACTACCTATGGAGGTGGATTCTGTTTTTCAGCAAAAATATGCTCCATTATAAAAAATAGAGAGGCCATATTCATATTGATGACATCAGCGCTCTCCATTTATGGGCATGAAAGGGATTTGGTTCCCCTGGCATCACAGGGATCTCCATTGGGGGTGGTTGGGGGGTTCTGACAGTCAGGGGGAGAAACAAAACTGACACAACACTGTTCAACTTGAGCAACTTGTATTAAAGATCTGTGTCTTGACAACTGACATTCAATATAAATTATTATATTATAAAACTAGCCATATAGCCAGGCTATTTGAAAATAGACACTCTACAAGCTCACAGCTCACAGTATTAAGTTTTTACATTGGCATATTATAGCACCACCAGGACGCCTGGGCTGGTGGAGACCTGTGCTCGGAAGAGCACTACTGCTTCTAGTTGATAGTATTATTGACATTGGTTCTCAGTTTAGGCCTATGTACTCATGTTTAAAATAAAAGTACCAGTAAGTCTCCCTAATCGGGAGATAAGCAACGGTTAGGTCGCTTATCTATTTGAATACACAAATAGGCCAAACATGTGTTTTTCAAAAATCCTCCAGATGGTGGCGCTAGATGGGACAGATGCGTTTTGATTACATGACTGTAGACTGTACTGTGTACCGTTTTGCGTGATTTTAGGGCAAAATCTGTAGGAGCAGTGCCCAAAAATGTGTCTTGCAAGAATCGGCCTCATGGTGGCGCTAGAAGAGGGCCAAGTGAGAAATGAAGGGTGGGGGAGTTTGTTGCGACTGTCAGGTCACAGTTACTGTCAAAACCTCAACCAGCTGTCCATCTGTCAGTCTGTCAGTCCGTCAGTCAGTCTGTCACACGTCACACGTCACACTTTTGCCCTGCTCATATCTCCGCAACCTTTGCCCCGATCCATGCCACACTCCTTGCCTGACAAACCACAACCCATCAATTCTCACATAGCCCTCTTCTAGCACCACCATGAGGCCGATTCCAAAACACATTTTTGGACACTGCTCCTACAATTTTTGCCCTAAAATCACGCAAATCGGTACACAGTATGTCTACACTCATCTCATCAACATGGATCTGTCCCATTTAGCGCCACCTTCAGGCCCATTTTTTAAAACACATTTTGGACACTACTCCTACAGATTTTGCCCTAAATCACGCAAATCGCTACACAGTATGTCTACACTCATATCATCAACATGGATCTGTCCCGTATAGCGCCACCATCAGGCCGTTTTTTTTTTCAAACACATTTTTGGACACTGCTCCTACAAATGTTGCCCTAAAATCACGCAAATCGGTACACACTTGCTCTACACTCATGTCATCAACATGGTTCTGTCCCATTTAGCTCCACCTTCAGGCCGATTTTTTAAAACACATTTTTGGACACTACTCCTACAGATTTTGCCCTAGAATCACGCAAATCGCTACACAGTATGTCTACACTCATGTCATCAACATGGATCTGTCCCATATAGCGCCACCATCAGGCAGGTTTTTTCAAACACATTTGTGGACACTGCTCCTACAGATTTTGCCCTAAAATCACGGAAATCGGTACACAGTATGTCTACACTCATCTCATCACCATGGATCTGTCCCATGTAGCGCCACCATCAGCCCAATTTTTTCAAACACATTTTTGGACGCTGCATGCTCCTACACATTTTGGCCAAAAATCACACTTTCACAATTTTATATTTTGAAGGTCCCTGGCCTGAACACATTGAATAACCCTGTTCTAAAGTGAACAAGTTGCTTAATTTATTTATTTTCTATTGATTGAAGAATGTTAAGCCTGGAAAACGTACAGTTTCATGACAGCAGGGAAAACGTACAGTTTCATGACAGTAGGCCTTGTAATCATTGATACAAGGTCAACTAAAAGGAGATCCTAGTAAGCTTTTCCACTTATTTACACAGGAACTCTCATATAACATTGAAAGAGACAGATGGAGCACAGTAGGCTACTTTGCATAGGATATCATCAGTAACAAGGGAATGGGCTTTTCATTGTTTTGCAGTGGTGGTGGTGGTACCAACGTTTTTTTACTTGAGTAAAAGTATCATCAATATTATCAATGTTTCAATCAATTGAGTACAAAGGACCCCATGGAAACAAGCCATACTTATGGAAAAATAATTTTAGCAGATCTTGTACTGTACTGTAGTCTACTTCTCTGTACCTGTCTCTGCAAACTGTAAGTAATCAATCAATACTGCAAATTAGAAATAATCTCACAAGTTTGAAAATAGAAGATCTATTATTTTCAAAACAGCAGTAAGTGCTCACTATTGATTGGAAAACAACCTGATATGCATTTTTTTTATATTCCTGGCCCGATTAAATGACAAAGGAGACAAACGTTCAGAAATAATTCATTCACAGCATGGTCCAGCTGGCTGCCATCCTTCTGCCATAGACTCCAATGCATTTCACACAACTTCCGGTTCCAGTTTTGGCTCCCATGAGCGTCAATGGCGCATGCCTGGTCAGTTTATCGTCACTACCTTCTTAAAATACCTTGACCAGAACGCCTCTAGTGACACAGGAAGCCGGGGGCGGGGCTAGGAATAAGGTGAATGGGGGGCAAGGGGTACACGTGATAAACGTATACACTTAATTAATGAATGATGAACTGTGAAGTCAATATGACTTATCAAAGGTGTAATATATCATTACTTAAAGGAGTAGTTCACCACTTTTCAACCTGTCTTCATATAATAGGTCCTCACTAATGTTCATAATAAAAAACAAAACAAAAAAAAATCTATTCAGTCTGGGTCTCATAGGAGAGCTGTCAAATCCTTCCTACCGGTGACATCATTGTTAGACAAAAAAATAAATAATTAAATAATATTTTTTGGGGGAAAAAATTGATTTTTATTATCACGAGAACAATGGCTTCCACTTTAACATTGCAACTTTTTCAGGAATAGAAAGCCTGCAGTTTCTATTAGCTTGCATTTCCCATTGATGATGTCACCGGTAGGAAGGATTTGACCCACCCACAGCTCTCCTATGAGACCCAAACTGAGTAGAAAAAGATTGTGATATTTTATCATGAACATTAGTGAGGACCTATTATATGAAGATAGGTTGAAAAGTGGTGGAGTGCCCCTTTAAGGACATTATTCCACAGTTCCATTTCTATGCCCAGGATGACTACTAGGAGTAGTGAGGAGGGCAGGTCTCAGCTTTTGTCAGATGTAAGAAGACGGGCCTCCAAGGAATAAAGGTGTGGTTGGTATGCTACCTGGGAGTGGCAGTGACTAAGTCACAATGTGGAGTGCAAGAATCATGTTGAAACTGTAACCAGTGGACAATTAAAAATATGAGTTTTTTGTGCAGTAACAAATAACACTCCATCACTAGTAGCATAGATTCAATGTGTTTAAGTCAAGCTTCAATTCATGTTTAATCATATAAGCTCTGTCAAAATAAATTAAACTAATGGCTTATTGGAATGTCAAGAAAAACAACATAAACACGTTAACAATACAGTACAAGACAGTGAGCTAAATAATATGGTCCTTAGGTATACAGTAATATGTGTTTTTAATGAATAAAATGTTATTTTGTCCAGGTAGAAATGTAATACAATGTAATTTATGAACATATACAGTAGCGGTGAGGTGTCCTCTAATTTTCTTGGAATAAAGCTGGTTGCACACTGCTGCGTTTTTCGGGCCGAATATCGGAGTGAATTTCGGAGAACGCAAATAAAAAAATCAACCTCACGTTATGTCAGTCACGTTTGCACACTGCCGCCCGTTTCGCGCACCACTCGGTCCCTTGCTCTCTCTATCTCCCTCTCTCTCCTTGTCCTGAAAAACGCATTTCGCAACGAAAAACGCAGCAGTGTGCAACCACCTTTACTGTTACAGACAAAAAAGAGAAGGTGTGTGTGTGTGTGTGTGTGTGTGTGTGTGTGTGTGTGTGTGTGTGTGTGTGTGTGTGTGTGTGCGTGCGTGCGTGCGTGCGTGCCGGCGTGTGTGCGTGTGCATGTACTAGTGTATGTAGTTACTCTTCAAGTATACTCATTATGCAGAATGTTCTATTTCGCAAGTTTTCAATGTATAAAATAGCAGATCTACAAGCTCACAATGCGTCAGATTGCAACACATTGTGAGCTTTATTGAACTGCTATTTTCGAAATGGCCAAAAGGTATACAGAGCTGAAGTGGTTAATGTATGGTTTTTAATAATGAATTTCTATAAAGTAACCAAAATGACTAAAATTGTCATATTAATTGTAGTAGTAGATGTATAATAAGTAAAAGTACTGACATTTTGAAATAGTAAAGCAAAAGTACTTCAAATTTGTACTTTACTCACCATTGACGAGATCTTACAGATTATTGTTTTATCAACGTTTGGTTGGGTCCTCGCTCTTTGTCCCGCATCGAGAACACCTTTCCGGTTCCCGCTATAGGCCAGGCCCCCCTTAGTCCCATTTTCGTACCCAGAGATTTTGATCTACATCTGGGTCAATGTTGTTGATGGACAAAAAGGATAATTATCTCAGAAAATCGTTTTTCCCCTGAGTTTTTGCAGTAAGCAAGACACATTCAAACGAGCCTATAGCAATCCCACTCAGTTTTTAGCCCAGCGTTACAACGGTCCACATTTTTGACATCGTACCAGAATGTCTCTGACTCTGCCCCCTTCCTCCATGTAGTCCTTTCAAAGTCCCAGTTCTTGTAGGAATTTTCTCCCGATGAGACAGTGTTTGCCCATGTACTGTTTGAACAACATATCCATTGACAGCAGCCAGGTCCAGCAGGTTGTAAAAGACATGTAGGCTATTCTTCAAATTACTTAACACCATTTCCCAAACCTTTTACTTTTTAACATTTTGGAAAATGTTAGCCAATGTTACATCGAGGTGCCCACTCTTCCTGTTACCGTTACCTGGTTGTCTGTCCCTCATCCATTCATCTCTCTGAGAAAGAGATCACTCCAGACAAGGACCTTACTGATTCCCCTCATCAGATGTGTTTTTTGTTCACCATAATAATAGCTTAGGCTAATTGAAAATTCAAATGATAAATGTAATGTGCAATATATTGGCCATATTTCGTATAGCCTACTCACTTCTAATATGTGTGTCAATATCTTTTGTGTTGCCATATGCATTTCTCAAAAGGCTACAGTATATTGATTCTGAATACAACAGTTTCAAATGAATATATACCAGCCATGAGTAATGTGTTCCCATGATTTGATCTCTGCCTATAGCTCCAAGCCAACCTACGCACGCATGCACGCGCGCGCTCGCACGCACGCACGCACGCACGCACGCACGCACGCACGCACACACACACACACACACACACACACACACACACACACACACACACACACACACACACACACACTGCCCCACCTACTTCAACAGATATGACTAGAGAAGGGAGTGGTTTTCTTTTCTGATTCAGAAAGTCCAGGCTTTATAAAGAGGATGCAGAGAGCAATGTGTTGAACCAATGCTACGGAGCCGATCATGTCTCTCCTCTTGTTCCACAGAACCAACAGAACACGGTGAGACACAATAGGACTTCTTCTACACCTACTAGGCCTACTACTACTACTACTATTACTAGTAGTACTACTACTATTACTAGGCTACTACTGACAGTATAATAATTATTAAAGCCATTGATTGATTGAAGACTTTATTTGAGGTTTGCATAGGAAAAGGTACAGTTTCATGACGATACAGTTCACTGTATCTACTAAAAGGAGATCCTATAGAAAAGACTAGGCTTATTTCCACAGGAAACCATTTAAGTATCTCATATAACATTGAATGATAGAACACAGTACTATGCAGTAGATATAGTCAGTAAAAAAAAGAAGAAAAAAAAGAAAACAGTAAGTCTATACAAACAGTAAGTATATACAAAGAAGGGGCAGGGGAGGGTAGCCAATAGAATGAATTAACAGATGTGTAATTTCTCCAGTACAGTGTGAACCATGGACCCAGAGCGCAGTAATATCATGGACCCAGGGAGGAGTGGACATGTAAGGGTGGCAGCCCTGGGCCGACCCTTCAGTCTTGGCATGCTCTATGACTGTTGCTCAGACCAACTTGTCCCAGGTAAAGTTTTAATATATGTAAAGAGTGGCCACAGTGCCACCTATTGGTTTGGAACGCTAAGCACATCATTACAATATAGAAGTAATGTAATGTAGACCACTGACTTTTACGCTTCTAGGTAGCCTACAGTACATGGGTTAAAGACATATAAGGTTTTCAAGGTAAAACCTGTTTTGTAATAACCATTCAAGTGTCAGCTATTCCGTAATGTACCGTCTCTAAATAAAATTCCGTGAAATGATGCCCATTTTTCACATTAGTATCAACGCTTAAAGCTACTGTGTATGTTAAATATATGTATAACATATTTAGAAAAGGCTTTCGTTGGTGAAATTCATGGAGTGAGTACAGAGCCCTAGAAGTGCCACATTGCAAAATATATTTTCAAAGCATAGGAACACTATATAATAATGTAGCAATGCTTTATTAACCTGATTAAAACGTTTTCTTGAAATCATTTATTCATTCCTACTAGGGGTGTAACGATACATTTTAATAGCGATTCGATATGGATATAAATAAGTAAACACAGTGATTATCTGCCAAATACATGGACATTGTATATGACAAACCTGCACCTTGACATGAACCCAGAGATTACACACATTTATCGATAGACCAGTGTAGCTATATGGAAAGGAAAAGTAATTAAACCCCTCCTTTTTATTTTTTCTTCTTAAAAATGCACAAGTAGGTAGTATCGATACAATCGATTCTTTGCACTGCCGATTCGATACAATACAAAATAAAACGATACGATTCGATTTTAGTTGTTTTCATTTCTATATACTTCAATTTTCTTTAAGTTAAAAACGATATTTCGATACAGTTACAGTTACTATATCGTTACACACCTAATTCCTACACTTTATTAAAACTTTTTCTTGAAATAATTAAATCATTCCTACACTTTATTAAAACGTTTTCTTGATTCATTCATTCAACCTTCATTTACACACAATAAATAACCAAAAGGCTTGCTTGCCCTACTATGGAAATGTTTCATGCTATTTTGTTTTATTTAAACATCGGACTGACATACAGTAGGCTACAATGCATAAGCGGTGGGTGAGCCAAACGTTTGGGAAGGCAACAAAAAAAAGAAAGATTTTTTATTTATTTTTTTACACAATGGCATAACGAGTTATTTAGCATCATTTTACCAATTTATACACAGTGTCAGGATCACATTTGATATGTCTGATCATGAAATAGGAACTAACAAGCAATAGTATTAATTTAGAAAGCATAAAGATATCATAATAACAAAGTTTCTGTTGAGTTGATAGGGCCCATGGTGGAGGGGCCTTAATTATTTTATACTTTAGCTATTGAAAAAAAGCAGATATACAAGCTCACAGTGTGGCACCGAGTGCCACGCTGCGAGCTTGTAGATCTGCTATGTTTGAATTAAATGTGTGCAAATCTTTGAATAGGCCTATATGCATTTTTTAAGAGAACATTTGTAACTCAAATTTTGCTTCTGGGGGGTCCCACATATTTTGAGTTGGGGGTCTGTGCCCAAATATCTTGTTGGCTATAAGGTAATAATAATCATAATAATAATGGTCAGCAAGTATTGGCCTCACTGGGCTGGGGTAGACTCAGTTTGCTGCGTGGAGAATGCACTCAGGGGTGTCGCACCAAATCCTGGGCCCTGGGTACAAGGACTCACTGCGGGCCCCCCATGAATGTTCTTCATAGGGGGAGGGGGTTCAACCTATTTAGACTGGGAACACAGTATTACGCATTATGTGCTTTAACTATTGAAAAATAGCTCACAGCGCACTGCGAGCTATTTTTTTTACTGCTATTTTTGAAAAACCTTGATTTATTTTGTCAGTGGCGCTCAAGCTTTTTCATGTGAAGGACCCCAAAATGTATTTGGCCACGGACCCCCAACTCCTGTAATCCCCCCCAATGCAAAATTTGAGTTACAATTGTCCGCTTAAAAAATACATAATAAAGATTTGCACACATTTTATTCAAAAATTAGCAGATCTACAAGCTTGCAGCGTGGCACTGTGAGCTTGTATATCTGCTATTTTTAGCATAGTTTAAAATAATTAAGGCCTTGGGCCCTTGTGACTCAGTCCTTACAGTTAAGATCTTTATAAGGGTCCATTTGGTTACCATTTTTTTTTTTTTAGCTGGGGACCACCTGGAACTCCCTCAAGGACCACCGGTGGTCTCTGGACCACTGGTTGAGAAACACAGTCCATGTCTGGATGCAAGTGCAGCAAGGATTTCATTGTACTGCATGTCAGTCCGATATGAAAATAAAACAAAATAGCATGAAACATTTCCATAGTAGGGCAAGCAAGCCTTTTTTTGTATTTATTGTGTGTAAATGAAGGAAACAGCCTCGTACAAGACCGAGAAATTGCCTTTCTTTCCTTTCCTTTCCTCTGCGGTGGGTGCTGATCGCAGCCTCGGATCATGTGCACACAATCTATTTAATAAAGTGAAGGAAAAAAACTATTTTTATTACATCAAGAAAACGTTTTAATAAAGTGTAGGACTAGGAATGATTTAATTATTTCAAGAAAACGTTTTAATCAGGTTAATAAAGCATTGCTACAATATATATAGTGTTCTTACGCTTTGAAAATATATTTTGCAATGTGGCACTGCTCCGTACTACACAAATTACAATCAAATTGCTTGCAATTCATTTTTACTTAAATGTTGTAAACTAGTTAAAACAAGGGATAAGACTAGTGTCATGAAGCGTATTTTTCTTCCAAATGGTTAGGTACTAGAAAAAGAGATTTAGTCAAGTAAACACATTGATGACACATACTGTAGGCTACCATACTCACAAGTTTTAAAAGGGATATTTCACTAAAAAAAAAGAAGAAAAAAGAAAAAGAAATTGGTCCTTTGATCGTCTAATCAGGCTTTTATGAACACCCTGAATTTAGAATTCAGAATTTAGATATTTGATGTTAATGTTACCAGGCCCTCCTCCTCCAGGGCTTCTCCCCAGACACACCCATTGTAACTTCAAACTCCATTTTAACCCTGATAGATTTTTTCAATAACTGTTTTAATTTATTTTAATAATTAAATAATTATTTGGGAAAATGAAGGGAAAAAAACAATAAAAAATAAATGAAAAGAGTTATCGAAATGGGGAGAAGGCCTGGAGGAGGAGGGCCTGGTGGTAACATTTACATCAAATATCTAAATGTTGAATCAAGCAAATTAAAGACTGTTCAGGGTGTTCATAAAAGCCTGATTACGCATGCAGGCACACGCACGCGCACACGCACACGCACGCACACGCACACGCACACGCACACGCACACGCGCACACACACACACACACACACACACACACACACACACACACACACATTGCCCCACCCACTTTGTTAGATATCACTCAAGAAGGGAGTGGTGTTCTTTTCTGATTCAGAATTTTGACAGTTTTTACTGGCTAGTAAAAATAATACTATATACTAGTAAGACACCTCAGGGTGACTTGCGACCTCAGGGTGACATGCCAATTCTTGGCCATCTGGCCAGTGATGTATGGGACCAGTTACTCATAAATGGAAATCCCTACATGATAGTTATGTTATGTCAAAACATGCCCATATATGGACATTACCAAATATGGGCATTCCCATATATGTCCTTAATATTGATAACATAATATCCTTAATAATGTCTTTAATATTGACAATATAGGAATCTCCATATATGGGCATAAAACGTACGTAAGTAATGCCAAGCAGGGCCTTGGTGAGTTAGGGCCTTGGTTTGATGCCTGTGGATCTCCATATGCCCTAACATTCTCATTTTCTGCCTGGGATTTATTACATCAGAAATCTCCATGTATGGGCATAAAAGGTTTTTTCTTTTTCTGGGAATGACCATGTATGGACTTTTTATTTTATTTTATCATTTATTAATAATAATATGTATCCATATACATACAATATATGTTATGCATATACATGGAGATCCTTTACCACCTGGACAGTATTTTGGGGATTTCTTTGCTTTTTATTGACAGTAGGCTGACAGCAAATGAGGAGAGAGATGGTGACTTGAGGTCGCAAGTTAGGACCTGTGAAGCTGCAAAAGCTGGATTACCAGCCTAGATGTCTGGAACACTACCCAGTACAGGAAGTGATGTCACGTGACATCCTTTTTATGCCCATATATGAGTCATTCTGTACCACATCACTGTGACTCACTGACATCACGTGACATCACTTCCTGTACTGACAGTCAGACAATACTGACAGACAGTCAGAAAAGCTACAAGATTTCTCAGGGTATAATGCGACCTTCGGTCGCAATTACCCTGTGATTGTGAAAAATTGGCATTATTTCATTTCAGTTGATGACATTGTTTACATTCTTATGAATATGAATGACAATAATACCTAAAAGGCCTATGTACATGACATAACCACATCACCAACACTACACAATACAATATAAGCCGACGCTAAAATGACAATAAATCCAGAACTTCACCAAAACATTTATAAATACACAGTATATCTGCCTGGTAAATGCATTATCCAATAGGTATCCATATATGGGCATGAAAGGAACAGTAAGACAGAATTCATGTCCCAGCGGATTCATCGTGACTTGTGTCAGGGCAACCACAATTGCATCTTTCTACTAGTTTTAAAAGTTCAGATTTTCAATACAGCAGTGCAGTTACAGTATATTAAACAATAACAACAAAGTAATCTGGGCTTTTCTAGCTGAGATAGACTCTATCTGCCATTGCTAACACAAGGGCACAGTGTGATATTGTCTGGCTACGCCCAATCTGGCTAGCCATCATCAAAGAAAAGGGAAAACAGCGCCCTCTTTGTTTTGTTCCTTTTCATTCTGTGCAGTATTAGAAGTCTGTTCTTGAGAGATTAGGCTACGCCAGGCTGGTGCTTTCACCTCACACACATGCATGCACGGCACGCACACACACACGCGCACGTGCACTGTTAATTTTGAATGAAAATTATTTTCAATAATACACTATTTTGTTTTTGTCATCTGAAATATATTTTACCAAAACAGTACCACTACTATTACTACACTTACATACTACTACTACTACTACTACTACTACTACTACTACTACTACTACTACTACTACTGCTACTACTACTACTACTACTACCACTACTACTAAATAAAAATAAAAATAAAAATTAGATGTTTCTTTTGTCTATTACAGGGTTGACATTGTGGGATACTGACGATCTGCAAAAGGGCACAAGAAAAAGTCCACAGCCCTCCACTACATTTGAAATAGTTGCATCTGAATCGATTAACGACAAAACAAAATCATTGAATGTTGAAGCGTCCTTGAAAGCAAGTTTCTTGGGTGGATTTGTCGAACTTGAGGGCTCTGCCAAATATCTCAACGATAGTAAGACTTCACAAAATCAGGCAAGAGTAACACTGAACTACAAAGCTACCACAGATTTCAGGCAACTGTCAATGAATACACTTGGAAGCGCCAATGTGAAACATCCAGAGGTCTTTCATGCAGGCATAGCAACACATGTTGTAACTGGTATCACTTATGGAGCACAAGCCTTCTTTGTGTTTGACCATGACGTATCTGGTAAAGAGAATTGTAGAACAATTGAAGGAAGCCTGAAGGCAGTACTCAATAAGATCCCCACCATTACAATTAGTGGTGGAGGTTCTGTAAAGCTGGATGATAAAGACCAAAAGGCTGTTGACAAATTCTCCTGCAAATTCATTGGAGACTTTCAATTGAAGTCAAATCCAGTGACTTTTAAGGATGCAATAGAAACCTACCAAAGCCTGCCAGAATTACTGGGACCAAATGGAGAGAAGGCTGTACCAGTGAACGTCTGGCTGATGCCTTTGCAGGTTTTAGATTCTAAAGCTGCCCACTTGGTCCGTGAGATTAGCATTGCATTAGTGAATGATGCTCAAATTGTCCTGGAGGAATTCAGTGAACTGGAACAAAAGTACAATGATGCTCTGAAGAGCAATGTCGCACAACAGTTCCCACAGATTAGCAAGAAGCTGAGAGATTTTAAAGATCTGTGTAATGAGTACAAGTTGGAGTTTCAGAAAACCTTGGCAAAAAAACTTCCTTCAATCCGAAGAGGCGGGGAAGAGGAGAGTGTGCTTGCAGATGTCCTGAAAAGAAGACACTCATCTCCTTTCAACAACAAAGACCTGACTGCGTGGATGGGTTGCAAAGAGAAAGAAATAACCACCATACAGTCCCTCACTGACATGATGAAAAGCACAAAAATTGTCTCAAATCAGAATGAACTTGATCAAATAATCCGCAATCCAGAGACCGAGCATGCTGTATGCTTTGCTTTCACCTCACTGCAAACTACTGAACCATATCTGTCAACTTTATCAAGCTACTTGAGAGAAATACCCAAGCAACTGACCACTCAAGATTTTGCACTGCCTACCCATGATGTAGAAAAGGAACAATGGTACTGTTCTGAAGACTATCAATCAATGAAACAGAAAGCAAAGCTTCTCTTTGATTTTTCAGAGGCAAACAAGAACAGGAATATTCAGTTCCTCACAACAGCTATACCAAATGAGAGTCAAAAGGGTGCTAGTGTCTACCTGTATAAGGATGGGGACTTGGTCAATAAGAATTTTGAGCCTCCTTCAAAGCCTGAAACACCAGCAGTGAGTGATATAACCCATACAAGTATCACACTCAAGACGGTCCCACCAAGATTTGGAGCAGAAAACACCACCCACTACTCTATCGAGTACTGTGTCTCTGGACAAAATGACTGGCAAGAACAGACAGCATCCAAAGCTGATGAAGTCACAGTGTCCAATTTGACTCCAAACACAGAGTACATGTTCAGGTTCAGAGCAGTGTGTCCAGTTGGCAGAGGGCCAGCCAGTGAAACCAGTGGCTCCATGACAACATTACCCACAAGCCCACCTGGAAAACCTCAAGTTGAGGCATACTCAGATCAACTATCAGTTAAATGGGAGAAACCAACTGAGCTAGGAGATGGGGTGACTGTAGAGAGATACAATGTGGAGTACACAAAGGTATCTACTGGAATAGAACATGAACAACTGCCATGGACCAAAGTGACGTCAAAAGCTGAAAAGGTCATCATTTCTGGGCTTGAACCAATGACCGAATATGTCGTTAAAGTCAGATGTGAGTGTGGTGTAGCTGGCAGAAGCAAGGAGAGCATCGCAGCCACTGTTCAGACAGCAGAGGCACGTCTCGCTGAATTCTACAGACGTAAATGTACACTCATTAATTCAGAGTCACCATCAGTTTATAAGCTTCCTCTGGAAATAAATAAGATAGACATTGATGGATGCAAGAGCTACAGTTTTGGCAAGGAAAACAATAAGCCATTTCGAACCATAATGGTTCTTGGAGCAACTGGGTCTGGAAAGACCACCCTCATTAATGGGATGATCAACTACATCCTCGGTGTCCAATGGGAGGATTCATTTCGGTTCAAGTTAGTTGATGATGGTCAAACAAAGTCTCAAGCTGAGAGTCAGACATCTGAAGTCACTTTATACAAGATTAACCACCAAGAGGGATTTCAGATCGACTCGTCCCTAAACATCATTGACACACCCGGTTTTGGTGACACTCGGGGAATAGAGAGAGACAGGCTGATCACAGAGCAGCTGAACAAACTTTTCACCGACCCACTTGGTGTCTCTGAAATCGATACAGTTTGTTTTATTGCCCAGGCCTCTCTTGTACGACTAACACCTACACAGAAATATGTGTTTGATTCAGTGCTCTCAATCTTTGGAAAAGACATAGAAGAAAACATCAGGGTTTTGGTGACATTTGCGGATGGTAATATCCCACCAATCCTGGAGGCTATCAAAGCCTCAGGGGTCCCATGTCCAACCAAAAAAGAACTGCCACTTCATTTCAAATTCAACAATTCTGCATTGTTTGTAGGTAGCACTGCAGCTGCAGCTGCTGCTGCTGATGACGACGATGATGATGATGATGATAACAGTGAGGACGAAGTAGGCACCTTTAATAAAATGTTTTGGGACATGGGTTTCAAAAGCATGAAGAACTTCTTCAAAGGTTTGAACACAATGAATACGAAAAGTTTGACTTTAACAAAGGAGGTCCTCTGTGAACGAAAAAGGCTGGAAATCTCTGTTGATTACTTGGAAAACCAGGTCAAACTTGGGATAGCTAAGACCGAAGAGATAAAAGAAACAACCTCAATATTTAATACATCTAAAGCAGAGATCACTGCCAATGAGAACTTTGTGTATGAGATCCGTGTCACGAAGCCATTTAAAACACAAACTGAAAGATCCAGCACCAACTGTCCGGAATGCAGAAAAACTTGCCACCATGGCTGTCGTGTACGCATGCATATCCTTAAATATATGTGTAGTGCAATGGAAAAGGGGGAATGTACACTGTGCGGATGCAAATGGAGAGAACATCTTAATGAGAAGTACCTTTGGGAATACAAAGAAGTCATAGAAAAGCGAACATTGGAAGACTTACAAAAGAAATATCGAACAGATAAAAAGCAAAAGATGTCTGTTGAGGAGCTGATCGCTAAATTAGAAGCTGAGTATGAAGACATGCAGATGGAGGTGTTAAGACACATGGAAAGTTCGGCCAAGTGTATAGAAAGACTGAAAGAGATTGCACTGAAGCCCAATCCACTTTCCACTCCAGATTACATTGACCTGCTCATTGAGGGAGAGAAGTCTGGGGGCAAACCAGGCTACCTTGATCGCATTAATTCCCTGCAGTCAATGAGAAAAAAAGCAGTAACAGTAACCATGATTAAGGTACGCGAAAAAGAAACGGTCACTTCTTCTAAGAATGTTTTCTCGCGGCTGTTCACTTCCACTAATCCATGACTGCTATTCACCATCCTGATCAGCATAAAAGGGCTTAGGAATGTGTCATCATGCCACAATGTTTTATGAGAGATACGCCATTTGGGCAGCTTTTTGCTGTAACACCTTAACTACGGATGAGTCGTCTACAGAAACCACAAAGTCGAGTCCCAGGCCCAACTGTATATTTAGTTAATTATGGCTACATTGTCCATGATCCATTATGTCATCAATGTGTTCAGCTTACTGTGGCAATGTGTGCTATTACTTTTTACAGCAATCGGCCAGCAATCAGCAATCAGTGGCGCTTTAGGAAGCCTTCGAAAGTGCAAACTGCTCTGTTTGAGGTACAGCCATGAAACCTGTATACACGTATGCATCTCCTCATGCCGAACAACTTTTACGCTCTGACTTTTGACCTCTGACCTTTAGTTCTCCCACCATTTTGAATTATATGAAAAACAATTTCAGGCAAAATCTAATCTATCCACCTCTCCTCTCTCTGAACTGAACTGCTCAGTAATTACAATGACAGACCAACTGCCTCAATTAGCTCAAAGACTAAATCAATTTCCTACACACTCTCTGCCCCTCCGCCACCAACTGAAATCAAAAGGCCGCCAACTGGAATGGCTCACCAAGAAAGCGCACAACAGGCACAGTCCGGCAGCAACATTCTAAAGTCACTTTTCTCCACCGGCAGCAAACTTCTCAAGCCCAATGGACACCATCACTGGTCTCATTCACCAACAGGCAAATGTGAAACATTTCTGGCTGTTTTTCAAAAAAGAATTGACTCCAAACACACTGAACTGGCCACCTCCTCCACCTACACCCCTGATTCTGAAAATGCATCGGCTCTATTCCCCAGCCACACACTCACTTCCTTCACTGAAATAATCCCATCTGACCTATCCTCCATAAACTCTGTTACGAAAACCTCCACCTGCATCCTTGACCTAATCCCCTCCACCTTAGTTATTGCCTGTCTCACTGTACTCGCTTCACTTATAAACAATATTATAAACTCCTCCCTGTCCACTGGCTATGTTCCCCCTGCTTGCTGCCATCACATGGACTTGATCCGACTTCCCCACCAATTTATCTTTGCCGCCCCAAACCTGTGGAATGCACTCCCCAGAGAAGCCCCCACCGTCCAATCCTTCAAAACTCTAAAAACCCACCTCTTCAATAATAACTCCACCCCCCCCCCCCCCCCCCCCCCCTATTTCACTACCCTCTGTTTTTATTTATGGTATTCCTTAGTCTTAGACTTTTTTTTTTTCTCCTAATAAAGTTTTTTGATGTTTTCTCCTCCCCCTCATGTAATCCGTCTCTGGGTACTTAGAAATTAGATTAAGATTGTCTGATCATTTGTATCCAATATATGTAAATATGGTCATATTGTGGGATATGCTGTTTAAACAAATTGTAAAAAAAAAAAGCATTCATCTGTTCTCATGTATGTTGTTCAAAATATAGATATTTCTTTACATCATTTGAGATCTTGGATAAATTATATCCACAAACAGTCAATGTGATCTATTGAATGTTGAATAAAAATCATACTCACTGTACCTGTATCAACACCTCAGCTGTCTTCCTATAGTACGTAATGGATGTATGGATGTATGGATGTATGGATGGATGGATGGAAGTCAGTGTTTTCTAAACTAAAGGACCCGTCACCCAACCCATTTTCAACCTACTGTATCTTCATATACTAACTGGTCCTGACTCATGCTCATTATAAAATAATGGAACTTTAAGAAACCTGCCTACCAGTGACATCATTACTAAGTAGTAGGTTTCAGCAGCAGACTGATTTTCCTGGAAGAGAGGCTTTCTATCAGCTTGAAAGAGGTGGTGCCATAGTTTTGTACTTTTTCTGTTTTTCATGTGTCTAGGAGGTTGAAAGTACTTCATTAGACCCCATGGTGTGGTTTTCATGAGCAATTATGTATTCTCTTGGTATTTGTTTGTTTTCTCTTGGAGGCTGCCACCTTGTGGTCAAAAGTGTCAGTTAAAAAACACACATACTAAGTATGTCACAGTATCAACTCCTCCCCTAATTACCATTCACCCAACACTGTGGGGTGTGGCTAACTTCAGCTGGGTCACCACCCACCATGACATCCATGCATACTTAATGAACTGGGGGCGTGGCCACATAAAAACCCAATTTTAACTCTTTCTGTATACTTTTTTGGAAAAAATCTTCCTCCTAGTATAATCATAATACCTGATAATCATTTTTTAGAGGGGGGGGGGGGGGGGGGGGGGGGAATAATGGCACCACCTCTTTAAGTCCCCATTGATGATGTCATTGATGGGCAGGTTTCTGCATTATCAATAGCCCAGTATTGGCCCACCTTTGAGAACCAGAGGCAGTAGATGGAAATCGTGTCATCTTATAATGAGCATTAGTCAGGACCAATTATACTTAAGATATGGTTAAATGGTTTCACACTGGGAGCTGACCATGATGTCAGAAGTCATAAATGGTGTATTTTGTTTGTTATCCTAAAAGAACATCTCACAGCTTTTGTTTGGGTCCAGAGTCCAGACCCTCTTGTTGACAAACAAGTGTAATATACACAATGCATTGTGGTTAGCCTGACTGCAAGCGTCAGACTCTACACACACTATCCACCAACAGGGGGTGCGGACTGATTTATCAGGCTACATTGTGGCGCCCTGGCCAATTAATTTCAGATAAATTATATTAACTTGATAGGTGAGATAATATTCACATAAAGATAATAGTAATGTGTAATCAGCATAGGCCTACATATAACATCAGACAAGTAAACACATCATGAAGATGATCTTAATGAAATATCTTTCCCAGGTGTTAATTAGTAGTGTGTGGTGTGGTGTGGTGTGGTGTATTACATACTGTGTAATGTCCCTTTTGATCCCTGGTAGTGAAACAAATGTTTATTGGCAATTATGTGACCATGCTGATATAACATGGTCATCCATTACATGTTCACCTGCTCTCTCATAGAGCACTCTATTCTATAGAATTGGTGTAAATTACAATTACAGTCATTTTTTAATATTGGAAATATGACCACTCATATTGCATATTGGGAAAGGTTGGTACAGCCAGTGAAATTAGAATCTGAAACTGACCTGACCTTAGTTAACCATTTGAACCCAGGTGATTTTCAGAGATTTGGTGTAGAGGGAAATAGCAGAGGTATCTAGTATGCCCTGGAAGATGCCATTGTCTTGTAAAAAAAAGAAAGACAAAAAAAAAAGAAGTATAAGTAAAAGGACCCCCAAACATGTATGAATGCAACAGGCCAAATCTTTGTGTGATTGCAATGGTTGTTTTTTCACGAATCAGTGAACCACAAGGATCCTTATTCTGAAGGGAACATTAGCCAACATTTGCAGTAAATTGGTTATTTTCAGCAAAGAGGTTTTGGTGTGGGGGGAGCAGATAGCACAAGTTTTGTAGTTTAAGTAGTTAAATGTCTGAAAACATTAACATGAATCCAACACAATGCTACACTGTCAAACATGCTATCTATATGAAATATTTGAATCCACATTTTAATCTAGGCTATACCTATTACACAGAACGCATCTCTTTCAGCTAAGGGGTCCTTGGTGTTGAAAAACAACAAAAGGCTATAATATATTCGATAAAAAACATTTCTCATCAAAATTATTAAAGTACAATAATGTCAATTTCAGGTACTCTTCTTTAATATTTCCACATTAAACTTCACACAAATTGTTTAATAATAATAATAAATCATGGTGGGACAACATTTGTGAAAAAAAAGAAAAGAAACGGGTACTGTTTAAAAAATTAAAAAATGATAATAAGTAAAGGAGCTGTGAACTTCTCCTTTGGTCCAGCCATTCCTGGGACGTGAGAATGGTCCAGTGAAGGCACAGTCAACTGGCAATTGTGGGTGAATGGGATATTATTTTTACCCTCTATCACTAACGCTGAGTGAAATTCATCCGGACACCTGCCTGTAGGAAAAAACAAGGATGGGGCAGGGAAACATTGCCTGGTTAAACCAGACTCTATCACACGCTTTGTTTTGGGAAGAGGGGGTGGTGTTGAGTGCAGTCTGGTTTTAACCAGGCAAAGGGAAACACACCTACCTTCTATGATGTTACTGAGCATCCTGATGTACCAAAGGACCCCCCCCCCCATCTCAGACATCAGCACATTATGTTCTCGGGTTTTTAATGGACTGTTGTTGTTCCCACTATGTCATGGTTAAATTGTAGTAGGAATACCAGTGCTCAACAACACTGTGTAATGTTTAAATTGTATTAGAATACCAACGGTCATCAACACTATGGTTAAAGCAGTCAACAACAGAGTTGTTGTTCTATGAGTTGATCCCTGCAGGACTCCATCAGATGACCCCAGATGTGGAGACCTGAGATTTATACACCCTGCTGAGTAAACTCAAAACTGATTGGCTGGGAGCATCAGAACAAATGTTCTTTATTTACTTGTTTTCCTATTTAGGTGTCTCAGGACATTTTTTTTTTTTTTTTTTTTTACTCAAATATTTGCTTCAGTCAGTGGCTAAATGCCATATAATTCTATATTTTAGCTATAAAAAAGCAGATATATACTGTAAGCTCACAGCGCGGTACAGAGTGCCACGTTGCGAGCTTGTAGATCTGCTATTTTTGAAAAATCTTGAAAACTTTAACAAATCTTTGAACGTATATATATTTTAAAGAAAACATTTACATTTATATTTCTTTCTCTTGGTCCCTGGGACTAAATATTTTGAGATGGGGTCCGCGGTCAAATATATATTTTTAGGGGTTCTTGACATTAAAACGTTTGAGCATCACTGACATCGAACATACATGTTTTTTTTTTTCTTTTTTAACCTTTGGGATTTATAAGACATGTATTGGTCATGAGGTCTTAATGGGTTAATATAATATGTTCTACGGTATGGAACATGTTTGATGTTATAGTTAGCACAGAGATAATAACTGATACTATCAGGTTAATAATGTCATGGTGGCCATAATGAATGCCATGACCAGTGTGCCTTATGCATATGTATATACACTTAAAGCCTCTCTATGAAACCTTTTTGAATAAATAACATGTAATTGTGTACAATCTAGAGTATGTGTCAATATAATATAACTTATACAATTGGGTTGGTTGTATTTGGTCTCCTTGCTCTTTTCTATTGAGACATTTAGATTGTGTCAAAGGTCATGTCTCACCTAGACACAGGATCTAACCGTATATAGGTCTTAGACATGGGTACTCCTCTTAACTGAAAATGTGCATCAGAATGTCTCCTGATTCACTACCTTTCCTTCTATGGGATGTTTGACAGGAGGTTTGGATGGTGGATGGACAGAAGAGTTCACCACTATATGTGTTATGTCTGAGCTGGTCTCCAATCAGTCTGTCTTTTGGTTGAACTCAGGTCAGTTTTTAACTGTATTACTACATAGGAGGTTCCAGTGTGGGACAATGCTGCCTCCTAGAGGGGATTAGCAGTAATGCAGTAGGACAAATACAATTACAAACTTTCACATGATCACACATAGAGACACACGGGCGCCTACAAATTTACGCCCACAATTGAAACAGCGGCCCCACTTCGGGTAAGGGAGAACGGTGAACTGCAAGCCAGCCCACAGAAAGTCATTGCAATTCAGCCTTGGTTAGCCTAATATTAAAATAATCATACACGAACTGAAGACTATATTGATTTAAATAAAAATGTGTTTTCAAATGTATGGCCTGACCCTGATAACATATCTTCTTGTTTGCTAAATACATGATGTGTGTCACATTTAATTTGCCACTTGAATGGATTACCCATAATGTTAACAGAGAAGAGGGGAAACGGCAGACAGAAAACCTGTCGCTTTTCAGTGACATCACTGTCTTTACTGCTGTGCGTTTATGAGCGCCGACTTTGAAGATCCCGACCTTTTCAACTACAGAGTGGATTCTCCAGGTTAGTATTAATCCAAAAATAACCTGCAAGACTCCGTTTGGAAGAAGCGAGATGCGATCATTTTCCAAAAATAAACAGCCTAATTATACATGAGAGACAAGCGTATCTGGGTATTGAAAACCTCAAGGGATGCGTTCATGACGTTTGTACCATGCGACCACCTAAACTTAAGATTTCCAATGCTAGCACTTTTGACTCACAGATGAAGTATATTAAAGTATATTGTAGGTAGTGTATCAAGATGACAGATATGCCAATTTAAAAAGGCAATATTAAACTCATGGGACACTTTATTAGAACACAAAAAAATCGCTATGGCCTCAGTAGTCAACCACTGAAATTATAATATTTCACGATGCCTCTCATTGGGATTGCATTGACAGCTGCAGTGCACCGTTCTCCCTTACCCGAAGTGGGGTCGCTGTCACAATAGGGGCGTGAATTTGTAGGAGCCTGTGTGTCTCTATTCACGTTATTCCTGGCCCCGCCCCCGGTTTCCTGTTCATATCCTGAAAGAGGCGGAGCTGGCCTGAAAAACATCATTTGGTTTCCTGTTGTCCTTGCATTAAAGTGCCAGTAGTTGGCGTTCTAGGCTCTGGGATCTGAATGTACATGGGTTGCCATGTCCGCTTATAATAAGCAATTTGTGTTTCTAAAAAATAGTAGCCTATAGTTGCTTACTTTCTAATACTTTTTAAACCAGTGGTTCCCAAATCTTTTCATATCAAGGACCCCAGATTAACATATTTGTCCACAGTTGCAGACCCCCATCTGAAAATATGTGGTGCCAGGGACCTCCACACAGATTTATGTTGTTAAAATGTTTCAAAAATATTCAAATTTCTTTTTTTCCCCTAAATATTTTTTTAAATAGCAAATATACAAGCTCACAATGTGTCGCAATGGGTTACATGTCTCCATTCCGACATGTCTCCTTTTTGACATGTCTCCTTTCCGACACTAACCCTATGCCTAACCCTAACTCTAAACTTAACCTCTGTGGAAGTGTTGCCACTCTGACAATAAGAAGTCAATGTCGGAATGGAGATACGTCCCCGTCGCAATGTGACACATTGTGAGCTTGCTGATCTGCTATTTTCAATTGTAAATGTAAAGTAGTATAGCCTAGTTGCTTCTGTTGGGCTTATTTCTTTGGCAAAATCTGGCAACAGACAATTCCGTGTCACTTCCTTACTTGGGAGGAAGTGAAAAGATGTTTTTTTAAGCACACACCCTCTGTAAAAGAAAATGGCAGCCTCCATAGAGAGGGCCAGGAATATCGTGAATACTGTAGAGGAGACTGGGGTCAATAGTAACACTTTTTGCAATTTCCTTCATAATTCACAGACTACATGAAGTTTACTAGTCATCTTTTGCTATAAGAAACGCATACATATATGTATTTGAGGGAGGGGGGTCGTGATGAGATAAATTACTCATCAAATTCATGCAATGTAAATGTACTTTTTTCTACCACTGAAAACCATCGGTGAGTGGAGTGTTAATGGATTCACTGGCCTGAAAATACCACAGGCGTATATAAAAAAAAATGAAAAAAGTATAAACGTTTTAAGCTTAAATGGAATTTGTATGTCAAAGCACATTGAAGTAACATTGACTGTAAATTGGGAGCTTAAAGTTATATATTTCAAAAACTGCTTATATTATTTAAAAAAATAAATAAGTCTGGGTTTAAAATCTTGAAGTAAAATATCCACGTTAACAGCATGGAAGTATTTCGGTGGCATTTGTTCTCAAGGGGCTGTAGTGTACACTGACAAATACTGACACATTGAAACAACATGCCTACATCCATCTATGTAACATTCTGCAAAGGCCTATCGGTATACAGTAGTGTTTAATCTATATGGCTTTGCTTAAACTGAACTAGTTATGGCTATTTATGATGTTGTATGTCCCACAAGCTGAAGGGTCAGATTGTGATATGTTAGTTCTTATTGGTAAACACATATTATAAATGTTTGTACATGACTAGGTTTTAGATTAATATTATTGTTTTTGTACTTGATTGTGTTTTAGATTAGTATTAATGTTTATTGTACTTGATTGGGTGTTAGATTTGATTATTGTAACATAGAAAAGCCTCCTGTGGACAGGTGATGAGAATTAGCACTTGTGCTATAATCACTTATATCAATGCATCTGGTTCGTCCAAAGTGATTTTGATGTCCATATCAAATAAACATAACATAACATAACATAACATAACATAACATAACATAACATAACATAACATAACATAACATAACACACTATAATAGTAAAGTAAACAAATAACTGTCAGTGACCATGAAAAACGATAAATATGCTATCCGACGTTGTAGTTCTTGTAGTTGACCTGACTGATTTTGCTATATTCATGGTAAAACAGAATATTGCGGCTCTGCTATGTCTGTAGAGCCGCCAGGGGCGTATCTTGACTTCACTATGGGCCTTTTCCACCGGCAAAGAACCGGTTCCAGAACCAGTGCCGTTTCAACTTTCTTTGGAACCTTGGTTTGTTCTTGCGAACCGGCTTGCGTTTCCACCAGATTGAACCTGAGCCAAGGATTTGGCTCTGGAACCACAAAAAACAAGGATTTTGTGAACCGGTTCTTTGCCGGTGGAAAAGGCCCCTATATGCCCAGTGTGTGGGAAAAACAAGTGAGGTGACTCGGTGTATGGTGGTTATGGAGGTTTTATCTGGTCCTGGGACAAAAAATTACAAATATATATATATATATAAGTATGGCGGAAGTGTTTTGCCATTGCATTGCATGGCAGGCAATAAGATAATAGGATAAATAGGTCGGGCGCTAGTGATGCGCGGGTCAGGTTTTTTTGTGGTGCAGATGGCAGAAGCAAGCCAAGCAACCAAATGCCATCTTACAATAAGTGTCAATGAGATTTAATGGCATATTTTCACCTCCATGAAGAAGAAATTCATGATTGTGCACCTTTGATGTGCTCTCTGAACCAGGGCATTGTAACATATTTTTGGTTTAGGTAGCCCTGATAAAACCTTTACCTGGCTGGAACCATATCACAAAAGTAGAATTAAGACATCCGGGATATAGAGCATCACAGTTGAAGCCCCACCCCGTCCTCACTCTGGTGTCGGTTTTCCGTTTTCCGCATTCATTTCTTCCATAGACATTTCATAAAGTATTTATTTAAACGTTTTTAAGCCTTGGACAAAGCCACCTCGGCTGGAGAGGAATCATGTCAATATTCACATTTTTTTGAATGCAAAGATTAATTAGAAAGCTGAAAAAAAGGGCAGGGTACAAGACTGTGTACATGATTATTTTTAAAATTGCGGAAACTACACTCCCAGAATGCATTGCGAATGACAGTCTTGTTTCCTGAAATACAGCCCTTAAATCACGCTCAGTTTAGTTATCCAGGCCAGCATATGGCCTGAAATGTAGTGATTGTCATCTCTGTGGACGCTCTTATCGTCATCCTTATTCGTCATCCTTAACATAGTGCATCATATTTGTAAAAGAAAGACGATCGCTCATGGAGTTCTGGTGAAGTGCAATAATCCGCCGGGAAGACAGAGGGCAGTAGCTACTTCCGCGGTAACCGCAAGATATGTGAAAGAAGAAGAAGCTAGACCAATCACAGACGTCGATTTCACAGGATGTACATGTTTAGCAGCATGGGAAATGCAGTTCTTCTCCGTGCGATCTTGATTAAAACATGTTTTTACTAAAACTAGAGTGATTGCATACATACTACAGTTCTACAGGAGCATATAGAACCATTTTACAACCACCAGCCTAGTGGTAAGTGTACATTGAATTGCTACGACTTTGTGGCTGATAATGAAAAACCCTATGGTAGAGATGAATGGCCAGCTTGCTTCCGACACCTCACTGCGATGCTCTATAAGAAACACGGAGGCTTGACAAAGTCTATTCAATAAATCCTGGCTTATTGTTTTTCATGTAGGCCAAGCTAGGTTGGAGGCACGACCAGGAGAAGCTGTGCTAAATTAAATGAACGGGTGTTCCTTTAAAGACTGATTAGTACAGTAATAGTATGAGGATTTTGTAAGAATTTATACACTGTAAAGATCTCCTATATAATAGCCTATCTACTTAAATATAAACTTAATCTGCTGTGCTGTCTCTGGCACCTGAAATTCCCCCTTGGGATCAATAAAGGTATCTATCTAACATGGGGTCATATTTCTTTAACATGCGATGATCACAGATTTATTGATCCTAGCTTGTTGTGTGAGTCCATGATATCATGTGTATCATGTGACTGTGTCTTTAACTGTCTCTCCTCTGTCATCAGGCTGGCACACCTGCAGCTCATTCCTGATTGCAGCTGCAGCCCTACCAAACACAGCTTCAAAGACTGGCCTGCTGCAGTAGGCTGGGAGACACACACCCTGCCAGCCTACAGCAAGGGTTCCCAAACGTTGCAGTGTCGCGGCCCGCAACTTCCCAAAATAACCACATTTTAAGCACTAGTTTGACTCTGACACACACACACACACACACACACACACACACACACACACACACACACACACACACACACACACACACACACACACACACACACACAAAACACTACACTATACACTTGTTTGTTTGTTTATTCTTTTTTTGTTGTTGTTTTAATGTTTTTTTTTTTTTTTTTAAATACCGGCAATGTTGTTGCGCATTAAGCTAATCATTTGGGAACCACTGGCCTACAGCAGCCAGTTTGTTTGGTCAGGTTTAGACAGCCTTTTGCTTTTTGCTTGTTTTATTTTAGTTATTTTAGTTTGGCCTGGAGATGACTGGTAGTTGTGTTAAACTCGTTAGATTGTAGTTTAGAGATGAATGTTTTCTAGTTAGGGAGGGGGGCTAGCTCCAACGGCCCTATAGGGGCTGGCCTAGCTCCCCCTCCTTTATTTTCAGTTTGGCCGGCGTCTTCAGGCCTTTTTTGTTCTTTGATTAATTAAATTATTCTCTTGTTGGGATTGACATGATTTTCTGGTGTGGGTAAAACCATAAAAACACTTCAACTTGTTTTCCTCCTCTGGCATCCTTCCTTTATGTTGAGGTCCTCCACTTTTGAGCCTTCTGAGTGTTTCTGGTTATCATTGGTTCCTCTTATTGGAAACAGTATCATCCTCACATGGAGAAGACATACTTATGAATAAGTAAAGCATATGAAAGAAATAAAATTAACAGTGGACACAGATTCTGTAATAAAACTGTGAGAGTAAACTATAGAATCTCAAGGAGAATTCCCCAATGAAAATGTCACTGCTATATTATACTTAGAGTGGGAAGACTGCTGATTCATCATATTGTTGTTAGTGGTTTGATGAAAATTTCAGTTGTTGAGATTATAAATGGCTGATAAAGTTGCAAAGGTGTTTACAAGTAAGCCAGTTACTGTTACAGGGATTAAGGTCCAACGGCCTTCTGATATGATATTATAGTGTCATATATATTCCATTGTAATTTGTAGGCCTATGAATAATTACAACAGTTTCATGATGAAATGGAAATAAAATGAAGCAGAATAAAAGGACAAATGATATTTCTCTGAGGATATAGTTTTATATGAATATATATATTAATAGATCACACCGTTCCCAAATAATTAAATGCAACATACTTGCATCACTGCTTTTGTTTGTAAGTAGGAGTGTCCGTTGGGAGCCCTAAGCACAGTCAATACCTGAGTGTTAGATTTACTCTGAGACATTACATGTTTAAATGTAACAGATCCTTTAGGGTACATTAATACACCCATTTGTTAGATGGGCAGTATGAGTCACCAGAACCAAGGACGGGTCTTTTCGATGAATCTAAAATGCAGTTTGTATAGCAAGTGGGCCGTGTCTGATAAAATGAATATTGTACTTTTTGATACTTTCTTTAATTACCTCAAGAACAGATGTGCAATTAGTGTAATATATATGCCGACGTCTCATTTGGATGACCAGTTGAAACACTTTTAACCCCATTTATCAGTGACCTTTTTTTCGTAGTTAATTACTGCTCTTAGGCTTTAATGGAGTAGTTCACCCCCCAAAATGACTTTTTTTCTATTGATTACTCATGCCATGGAGAGTAGAGTTCAATCCTTTCCTGAGACAAAAATCGTATTCAAGTAAATTTACCCCCATTGATTCCGGATCCGGAACGAATGGGGGTGAATGTATTGTTATCAAATTTTTGTCTTAGGAATGCGACAAAAAACTAAAAATATTATTGAACTCTAGTCTCCATGGCATGAGTAATCAATAGAAAAAAAGTCATTTTGAGGGTGAACTACTCCTTCAATGGAGAATGTTTTTCTATTATGAATTTTTACAATTACAGCAATTCTAGAATGATGAAAGAATAGATGAGGTATACGTGCACAGTGCAGTCACCTCTTGTAATGACAACTGTTGGTACTGTACAGTCAGAAATTAAAACCTGAAAATCTAATTTGCATGAAATTAAAACCTGAAAATGGCCCAGCCTGAGTTAGTGCACGGCTTCTTCACCCCACTATGATAATGGCTAGCCATGCATTTGACCTCTTGGGCAAATAATAACTGACCCTTACATTTGCAGAAAATAACTGATCCTCAAGCTCACAACGTGTTAAGCCAGCAGACCTAGTATAGAGCTCTCATGCAGGGACCCCAATCAACTATAAGTATATAGGGTTTAAGAGGGTAAATCGTAAACACAAGCAGAGGCGTCATTTGGGTCATCAGGAGATGGCATTGCCACTTCCTATAGTGTTTACATCTAACCTCAAATTCATATTTATGCATATAATGTCCCAGACACCATTAATTTTGCTAATGTCATCATAGGCTAATATTTTGCAGATATTTTCTCTTTTCACCCCCCAAACAAGCAAAAATTGTGGATCTGCAGAGCTCTCTCAACGTGTAGCCAAAGCGACCTTGTAGATCCACAATTTTCACCATTTTAGAAATGGGGCTTACAGTAAGTGGTGACTTATTTTTCGCCACCCAGTATTTATTTCTGAAATCACGCCTCTGGTAGTCAGCGCTGGCCCGGCTCCAGGATGAAATGACTGAGGAGGCCGATGGAAAATGGCGAGGGAGCACATAATTGTTTATAGGGTGCTATGCCCCCTCTGGCACCCCTGTGGCTCCAGGCCTGCAACTGCAACAACGGTAAAGGTTACAGCGGAAACCCCGGTTGTATGGGTTCAGTCCTGCAGAGCTCAGTAAGGTGACATCACAGAGTGTCAGACTTAGTCAGAGAGTGAAGTTAAGGAGGCTTCGGTTGAGAGGAGGCTGAAGTCCATGGAGAACCAAAAGCCTGAGGCCTTTCTGCCTTCTGTTAGTGCTGCACATGACTGACATCTACTGGCAAACTTTGGCATTTCCAAAGTAGAAGTCATGTTGGTCTATTTTATTGTGCACATTGAAATAATAGAGATCAGAAAACATGTGATAATGTGTTGTTTTAATTTCCTGAACTGATTATTTGACAAAAGTTATTACAACAATTAAAATATATAAAAATATTCATTCCATCAAGCGCGTAGCGACAGCTTAGAAAATGACATACGGTATATGATTTCTTCTTCTCCATATTCAGAACTCACAACCTTTTCAGTTCTAAGAACAGGTAAACAACTGTTGATTATTCTTTCTCGGGACCACCACTAGGTGGCAGTGTTTCTCTCTTCCAAGGTATCGATGAGGCACAATTGAAGGAATAACAATCAAGATATGTATTAAGGAATGAACACAAACAAAACCAATGTTTCAGCCCATAGCGATGAGAATCATTGTGTGAGTAGGAGTCTCCCATGTGAGCTCAAAGTACAGTAAATTCTTGTGTTTATTTTACCAGTATAAATGTAATAGATGCATTAGGTTACATTTGTAACCCATGTGTACATCCCCCCTCCCCCCTGGGTCTGAGAGGCAAATTAATACACATAATAACACTTTATTAATGGATGATGAACTGTGAAGTCAATATGACTTATCAGAGGTGTAATATATCATTACTTACGGACATTATTCCACAGTTCCATTTCTATGCCCAGGATGAGTGCTAGGAGTAGTGAGGAGGGATAGTCTCTGGTGGTCTTTCAGAGTAAAGCATAAGAAGTTACCCATTGTATAGAATTATTAATTTATTCTTTCAATGCAATGTTTAATGAATGTTTCAAAAGAGGCAGATCTACAAGTGCCATAGCATTGTGATGTGTTGTGAGCTTATATATTGTCTATTTTGTTATTCATTGTACACAAAGTATACTGTTTATATAAAGAGACAAAACAGTCACTTGACAAGGACAACTGTAACCTATTATAGGACAGTGGTTCTCAAAGTGGATTTCAGGGACTCTCAAGGTTCCCTCATGGAGTTCTAAATTGACCCTTGCAAGTCTGTAACTTTGACAGTGTACAAATGGAACCAAATGGACCTCAAACGGGTCTATTTGGTTCTATTTGTACACTGTCAAAGTTAAGGGGAGACCTTCAAATGTCCAAGTTTGAGAACCACTGACCTAGGACAACTGTTACCTAACCTATCTGGAACAATAGTTGTACTGACTCTGACCTCTAGGACCTTTCCATGGAGGGTTCATGTGGTGTTAGCACTGACCAATGGACACATTTTCGTTTGGCTCTGCACTGTTGGGTTGTGTTGGTAGTATTGAGTATTATTGCTTGTGTTTAACATGGCGGTGAGATAATTGCATAACACTGACTAATGACTGTTTGGACACTTTGTTTGGCACTGCATTGATTAGTTGTAGTATTGCTACAGTATTTGTGTTGTGATGTGACCCTTATGAGCATTGACTGCTTTTTCGACACGTTATGTATATTTTCTTCTTTTTGTATTCTTTGTATCTTTGTGTATATATTCTTATTTTTCGTGCCTTGCTTTTTTCTCTGTACACAACAGGGGTCCGCATCAATATGCCGACGGGCCGGTATTCCGACACTAAAACTAACCCTAACTCTAACCCTAACCCTAAACCTAACCTCAGTAACCGCGACGAGTAACTACCTGCCGACGCTAGTCGGAACAGCGGCCTGTCGGCATATTGAGCGGACCCCACACAACAGTACTTATTATTTGTTTTATTTTTTCATGCTTTCGTAACCTTTATAACCTTAAACTGTTTTTCTGCCTATTGGCGACTGATATCCCCCCTTGGGATAATAAAGGAATCTATCAATACATAGGGCCTAGGTTGATAACATGTCTGCAAAACACAAGTGTTTGCGTGCATAATGCGTGCATGCGTGCATGGAAAGATGGGCCTCCAAGGAATAAAGGTGTGGTTTATGCTACCAGGAAGCGGAAGTGACTAAGCCACAGTGTGGAGTGCAAGAATCAAGTTGAAACTGTAACGGTGGTCAATTAAAAATATGAGCTTTTTGAGCAGTAACAAATATCACTCCATCACTAGCATACCGTAGATTCAATGTGTTTAAGACAAGCTTCAATTCATGTTTAATCGTATAACTTCTGACAAAATAAATTAAAAGGATCAAACAGTAATTATTACATGCTTAGCCTGTTGCATACCGTCCCATACTGAAATGATGGGAAACTAATGGCTTATTGGAATGACAAGAAAAACAACATAAACCCGTAAACAATTCAGAACAATACCAGACAGCGAGCTAAATAATATGGTCCTTAAGTATAGAGTACTATGTTTTTTTAATGAATAAAATGTTATTTTGTCAAATTTTTATGGTAGAAAATATAATACAATGTAACTTATTAACATATATTGTCTCCCTGCATGCTCAATAGAAGAGCTAACAGGCTGCTTCGGGTTTTGCACAGTAGGGGGTAAATACTGTACATTTCAATGACATACAGCCTTAGCTTTTAATCCCCATTCCCTATAACCCTAATTTATTTGCACTGTTTTTTCACCAGTTTGAAAGTTATGTATTGTTCCATTGTTTTTGCATTGTGTTTTTAATCTTTTCCCTTTTGTTTTGTGCTGTATTGCTGTTTCCTTTGCACTTTGTAACCTAGTTTTGAAAGGTGCTATATAAATAGTTGTATTAATAGTATTATTATACACCATTCCCAACACTTAATTAAATTGTCCATGAAATAAAGAGTCAATCCAAACAAACAAAAGTAATACACCTTGTCAGCATATATCATATTTGTGGGCATTTTAAATTTAAGTTGTTTGATTCTGTATTTATATTTTATATTATATACTAATCATGTATTGTAAACTGATATCAGGAGTTGGCACTGAAGTCAGATTGATTGATTGATTGATTGATTGATTGATTGATTGAATACTTTATTAGCAGTTTGCATAGGAAAATACAGGACTGTATACAGTTCAGATACAAGGTCTACAAATAGGATTTGAACCCAAGAAAGCACTATGGTTTGTTTACATTGGGGTCCTTTGTACTCAGTTCATTGAGTAGCAGTGATAATCCCTAATTACAGGGTCAAAACATTAACTTTAATCTCAGTACTAGAACACATTTGTTAGTGAATGACATGTATTATACATACAGACATTACAGCAGCACATCCCAGCATGTAGTGGGTGTGTACATGGCTTCTCCCATTGGTCTATGAAGATATCTAAATGTGTTTTAAGCAAACATTATTAATTCATTAAAGTATTTTTTTATGTCCAATGTATTTGTAACTAAATGCATTTGAAGTTAAATCAAAATGTTACGTTTCAGGATTCAAGAAATAACAAAAGATAATTCAGGATTCCAATCCAAAAGTTGTAAAGATAAGCACATCTATAAGCTCAAAACGCGTCCCAGTTTTGAGCTTGTAGATCGGCAATTTTTTGTACTCTTACTAGAGATTTCTGATCAACAGTAATAATGTGCAATGTGGCCCTCTGGAGGGAGAGAGGAAATATAATGGCCCTCTCATGCATCAAGGTCGCCCACACCTGTTTTAGAATATTGACAGATTATGACACATGCACAGTGCATGAACCACTCATGATGACAAAGGTTGGTACAGTCAAGAAATCAAAATCTGAAACTGACCTGACCGTAGTTAACCACTTGAACCTTGGTGATTTTCAGAGATTGGTGTAGACTAGAGCATACAGTATAGCTGGGTAGAAACTGGTCAAAAATCATCAATTTCGTGCACTTGGTGAAAGGTTTTTGATTTTTGGTATGGGTATAAGGTTTTCAAAAAACATCGCAAACAAGTTGGGCTCGCCCCCTAGTGGTCTGTTTGCAATGAATCAAATATTAGATACGTCAGTATATGCATCAAACCCCAAATAATTGATGAAATAGATTTTTCAATGGATTCTGTTACTATTGGGTACACTCTAAAAACAAAAACTAGGCTCTACTCAATTTTATTGGTGAAACATTTTTACACTCAAAAATATTGAGTAAATATTACTGTTATGAAATCAGGTAGATGATACTCAATTAATTTGAGTAAAAGTAACCAAAACTTTTACGTACTTATTAACAACTAAAATTGAGTACAGTGACCTAAAGAAATTGAGTAGATATAATTTAATTATTCAGTCAATGCCACAAAAGACTACAAGTAAATACATTGAAATATTAAGTAGATCTAATTGAATATTAGAGTATGATTTAACAAAACAAATATGTCACATTTACTTTATTCATTTACTTTTATTGATTTAATTCATATAGTACCATTTACCCCTTTCATTTACTTTACCTTTTACTCCAGGAGTACATGATGTCAAATGAATACACATGAAATAATTATGCAGATAATTATGTTTTTAATCAACTAATTTTGACCAGTGTAACACCACATCAAGTATGAACATTCAACATACTTTAGTATGTAAATGACATGCAACAATGCCTGCAAAAACAATATGTTTAAAGATAATGATCAGGAAAGGGGTATCCCTGACACTTTTAAAATTCTGTTTACTAAAGAGCAGTGTGTGTTCACAATACTGTATATAAGTACCTCTAATTGAACTGTGCATACTGTAAGTAAGCAGTCTGTCAAACATTATGCACCATAAGAACAATGAGCCCATCAAATGAACAGTAAGTCATAACCACAAAATACATTAAAGACAGTCAGAGGCCATTTGGCATGAAAGAAAATCACAACTTGGAATATGAAATAATAAATAAGCATTTACAGTAGCTCAACATTTAAACATATTGACTATGCACACGTGTAATGTCTATATTAGGGATGCGGTATCGGTACTCGTGGTATCGGTACTCGACCCGATACAACCCTATTTTGCTGTACTCGTACTCGCCAGATACTTCTCACGGCAGCGCCCGATACTCTGCTGGGGCGTCACAAGGGGGAGAAAAGTGGGACTGAGTTACTAGGGCTCAAGGTGAAAGCCAGGGCCTTAATTATTTTATACTTTTGCTATTGAAAAATAGCAGATATGCAAACTCACAGTGCCGCACTGCGAACGAGGCACCAGTGCTCCAACGATACAGCTGCGACCACTTAAAGGCATCAGCATCACGGCATGCCTTGTTGCGCTAAACTTACCTCTAAAGTTGAATCTCTTTCATATATCCTTCACCACCTCACGCAAATTGCAAAGTATAGGCTACTGTAGGTAAGTTAAACTTCCCACTAGAAAGCTGTGTGTGTGTGTGTGTGTGTTTGTTTGTTTGTCTCTGTCGCTCTTGTCTTGCAAGCTCGCTCTCTCGGTGAAGTGTGTGTCTGTCTGCAGGGACGTGCAGAGAAATTTTAGAGAGGCAGGGGCTGATATTTCTAGAAGGCCTTTTGGTGGACAATTCTCTTGAATGCAGCCTTCAGTTATGGTATGGAAAGGGCCCGGGGACATTTGCATTTTTTACCATAGTAAAAAAATGCATTCATGGACACTTTTTACAGACTGATCTGGCAGGGGCTCAAGCCCCCGTTGATGTCAAATTGTCAATTTGTGTACGTGCCTGCCTGCCAGTGTAGCACAGCTGAAAAAAGACATTGATTGAAGAGAATAGAGATTCTGTGGGCTTCGCCACCTAGTGGTGGAAGAAATTACCTCTGGGAACTCAGATTGCTGTGGGCTAAATCAATGAATGCATTTCTGAGAATACCAGAAAAAAATAATAATTTGACATTATGTTATAGTTGCGGAAATTGGATAATATATTTTTTTAGAGGAAAAAAAAAGCGTAATTTAAATACATTTTGTATTATTAATTGTACTCGTATCGGTACTCGGTATCGGCGAGTACTCAACATGAAGTACTTGTACTCGTACTCGGTCAGCAAAAAAGTGGTATCGGGACATCCCTAGTCTATATGCTAAACTGACCTGTTTGCATTATGACTCGAATGCACCAGAAACAAACACTTTACATTAACTAATTACTATCAGCAACAAATACCATTGCAAAAATGCTGTTTTGACAATAAATCCACTTTCAGTATAGGTTATACCCACTTTCTGAGAGCATCTTGCTGAACAGTAGTCGGCAAGCAGACATTTTTTCAGTCTCTGAACTTTGGCTGAAAGGTGTCCAGGATCCAACTCAACTAGTACTTTTTGGAACATCTCAAGACCATATCTGAGGTTCTTGGGGTATCTCAGATTAAAGGCATAGAACAGTCCCAACAGATAGCAGCAGACCCCCAAGATTGTTGAGGGCAGTGATGCCCTTAATCACAATACCTACATCAGTAGGTTCATTCATTGAGTCCTCTTGGTTCTGCAGCAGGTAGATCTTCATCTTCATCATCACCTCCTCTGTCAACTTCTCTTCTACTCTGACAGGTGCACCAGCAGCTTCCTTCCTGCACACATTGTGAAGATAATTGTTTAGAGCTCACTTTCAGGCTAAATGTTACAAGACACACCGACACACATTGAGCAATCCTAGCTGTCTTCACACATGCAGCCCTGGGCATAATCTTGAATCAGTTGGACCAGACATGCAACGGATGCAACAGCCATTCAGCCAATGTCACAACCTCCTTCTCTGGACATCACTATGCTGTTCCTTTGCATGTGATGGTCTCATCCACGATGACATTAAAACGTCAAAAGATTTATTTTACTAACTTGAAAGTCCTTGATCTTGACACTATCTTCTTCCAGATGGTCGATGAGACATCGGATGATGACCTCTCGTGTTCGTTGATTGGGGATTCCTCTCTGCAGAATAGAAAAATAATTATTTGAACAATAAAGAAAAAGTATGACTGCACTTTCATAACTAACATAAACTTTGGCAATACAATTGTTTCCACAACCCAGTTTTAGCAACGGAAGCTGGGAGACTGTCCTTAGTAGCTATTAAGACATACATTTAGAAATGAATAATCAGGAGAGAGAGAGTTGCAGGGGATAAAGATGAGTTTAGCATAAATTAATATAGTAATTATTGTCATTAGCCAGGTGAAATATAATTAAAGCAGTTAGAGTAAATGAAAGTTTCATACCTGAAGTACAATACTCATTTGTGCCCAAACTGCCCTTCTTGGACTGGAACATGGACAGTAGTTTGGGGGTAGTCCAACATTGCCATACATTTTGGCTCAAGATTCAGTGTGGTGATCATCCTGAACTTTGCACTAACCTGGAAGACAGAGATGAGGGGAAGAGAGTAAAAAAGAAGACATGTAGATAATAATGTAGGCCTATACCTGTGCATTTTATCTTCATTGTACACACCATTGTATGCAGCTGTGCATAGCTTGTAATAAATGCAAAAAGTCACAATGACTAGAGGGCTTGCACATTCCTCTCACTGTAACCTTAACTAGCTGCAAACCTTTGTAAAGAACATAAGTTATACCCAATACATTTGTGTAGCCTATATGCACAAAGATACAGTAAATCTACTTACCAATATTTGCAAACACTCTCCAGGTTTCTTGTTGAAGAAGATGTGTGCTGCTGCTGTTTGTTGACAGAATGTTCCAGTAGAACTTTCCCATGAACCCTTGTGTACAATTTTGAATCTTAGTCATATCTACTCAATTGTTTAAGTTGTTGTGAGAGATGAAAGATTATTAAGTTGGAATGAATAATAATTAAGGGTCTTTTTAAATTGATCCATATAAGTACTCCATACTCAAATATTATGAAGGAAAATTACCAAAACAAATTGAGTATAATTCATGAATAAAATCAGTTGGTCAAATACTAATTTATTCTCATGAAATTAACTCAAATAATATATGTACATCTAACTCAAAAAGAACAGTTGGATTTTTACTCATTTTGTTTGGTGTGACCTACTCAAACAATCACATACATGATATTCAGTGATTTTATTGAGTAAATATAACTTTTTCTAATAGTGCTATTTACTCGGTCACAGAATTCTTTCTTGATAAACAACATACTAAAAATTCTGGAAAAAATAACTACCGGAAAGGCACCATTTTCAAGATGGCGTCCACGATGGTGCCGGGAGCTGAAAATGCCTATCCACGAGTTTCCAACACCCCATAGTGCTTTGCGCAGACGCTGTACCGAGCTTCCGGCGCCGCAGCCGAGTGTGATTTACAAGCTCACAACAGGCTGCATCTGCAACGCGACGTGAGCTTGTATGTCTGCTGTTAAACCGGAAGTGTGTTCCAAATATCTCCAGTCGCCTCCAGCAAACTCCCGCGGAAAGAGGTGGATAAACTGGGTTTTAATGTGTAAAAATTCATAATAAATCTGCACTTGGTGAAGAGTTTTTGATTTTTGGTATGGTGTTAGGTATGGGTATAAGGTTTTCAAAAACCATCGCAAACAAGTTGGGCTCGCCCCCTAGTGGTCTGTTTGCAATGAATTCAATAGTAGATCTGTCAGTATATGGTTGAAACCCCAAATAATTGATAAAAGAGATTTTCAATGGATTCTGTTACTATTGGGTATGATAAACAACATACTAAAAGTTTAGGAAAAAATAACTGACGGAAAGGCATCATTTTCAAGATGGCGTCCACGATGGCTGCTGGGAGCTAAAAATGCCTATAAACTGGGTTTTAATGTGTACAAATTCATAATAAATCTGCACTTGGTGAAGAGTTTTTGATTTTTGGTATGGTGTTAGGTATGGGTATAAGGTTTTCAAAAACCATCGCAAAACAAGTTGGGCTTGCCCCCTAGTGGTCTGCCCTGGAGGACCCAGACATGAAGTATTACTAGTCTTCAACAGGGGGTCCTCAGAATTAGAACTGGGGGGCCGCCAAATCTTTTTATTTGTTTACACTAACCAATTGAACCATAAGAATCCTTATTCTGAAGGGAACATTCACCCCCCCCCCCCCCCAAAAAAAAAAAGATCTACAAATCCACAACGCCTTGTGCTGTGAGGCATTGTAGGCTTGTAAATCTGCTATTTTCAGCAAAGAGGTTTGGTGTGTGTGTGTGTGTGTGGGGGGGGGGTAATTTTATTCTATTCACTAGTAGTGGGGGTCCGTGCTGCATCTCTCTTTCAGCTAAGGGGTCCCTGGTGAAGAAAAGCGTAGACCCTGCTGTAGGGCATAAGTGGTTAATGCACTGTTTTCCACTATGCAATGGTTAAATTGCAGTAGGAATACCAGTAGTCAACTATATCAGGGTAAGAATGCCATGGTGACCATAATGAATGCCATGACCACTGTGCGAATTTCTCTGCTTTTTTCTATAGGCTACACACCTACCGCAACGCGAATATGCATGTAAAATTCGTCAACTTGAATAAAGTTATTTGTGGTGCAAAATGTTTTGGGGCTGGCATCACACAACCATCACATCACAGCAGAGGCCACCACCCCAAGGGTTTCCCAGCAGCAGCCAGGCAGTGAGAAGCCCCTCACCAGGGATGTGCTGGGCCCCTGATTCAGACCGGGAAAAAGAGTTGGAGAGGCCCTCATTGCGCGCTATAGAGAGAGATCTCTCTCTATAGCACTGCTGCTACTCAAAGATTTGCCATTTGCAAGCACACAAACGCCTCGCACCGCGAGGCGTTGTGTGCTTGTAGATCTGCTGTTTTCACTAATTTTGTGCAACGGCCTTGTATGATGAAGCAGGGCTTTGCTTTGCGAAAAAATTTACAAATTGACTGAAACTTGGAGATACAAGGTTTCTGCCCGACTGTGACGATTTACTTTGTTGGCCGCCCAGCCCACAAAATGGAACGAAGGCCGACATTTTATTTTTAATTTTTTCCTAATGGCCGACCTGGACCGGCCAGGAATGAACCGGCCGTTCGGGAGTTGTCCCGCTTTTCCCAATGGCCAGCACGTCCCTGCCCCTCACTGCTACTTGCAGACAGTCACAGTTAGCAGCAGCCAGTGGTGTAAAGTAACTAAGAACATTTACTTGAGTACTGTACTTGTATGTATTTGTCCTTGAGTATGTCCATTACTCCATTACATCTCGGATCCAAATATTGTATTTTTACTCATCAATATAGTTTAAAACTGTAGTTACTAGTTACTTTGCAAAGTATTTTCCACCACTGGCGGCAGCATGCACCCTCACACGGAGA